>NC_136067.1:1110490845-1110820845 GCF_964261635.1 Lissotriton helveticus
GGCCCACATCGCTAGGCACAGCCCCGGAACCCACAGACCACGCACGCAACCTGGGGGTCATCCTCGACTCCACCCTCTCCATGACCAGGCAAGTCAACGCCGTCTCCGCGTCCTGCTTCAACACTCTCCGAATGCTTCGCAGGATCTTCAAATGGATCCCCCCCGACACAAGAAAAACCGCCACCCAGGCCCTCGTCACCAGCAGACTCGACTACGGGAATGCCCTCTACTCAGGAACAACAACCAAGCTCCTGAGACGACTACAATGAATCCAGAACGCCTCGGCACGACTGATCCTCGACGTCTCCTGACGCAGCCACATCACACCCCACCTGAGAGGCCTGCACTGGCTTCCCGTTAACAAGAGTATCACCTTCAAACTCCTCATCCACGCACACACAGCCCTACACATCACCGGACCTACATACCTCAACAACCGACTCGGCTTCCACACCCCCACCCGAAGCCTCCGCTCAGCCAACCTCGCCCTCGCCACAGTTCCTCGTATCCGGAAAGCCACCACCGGCGGCAGATCCTTCTCCTACCTCGCCGCCAAGACCTGGAACACGCTTCCCACCAGCCTACGTCAGACTCAGGACCTGCTGGCCTTCAGAAGACTTCTCAAGACCTGGCTCTTCGGTCAGTAGCAACCCCCCCCCCCCCCCCCAGCCCCTTGAGACCCTCACGGGTATGTAGCGCGCTTTAGAAATGCAGTGATTGATTAAAATACCAGAAGTAGCTCTGAGACAGTAACATTCAAATAATTTGTATTTGGTGTAAAACCAGCCAAAACCGGCCAAGTGGCCCCATCGATAGTCAAGGAGCCCCATACGAACAATAGTAGGAGGGTGAGGAAGGGCACTATTAAACCAAATAGTATGCCCTTGTATATTCATGAAACAAATTATCATTTCCATCCACTGTGGGAAGCTTAACCCAAGAATAGAAAACTTCGAAACGGTAAGCTGGGTCTGCCTTGTTCGGTGCTGCAATAGCGACTGCTTGTGCTATAGCAGAAAGGGAATTTAAAGAATAAGAAAAACTGTAGCGATAAACAGGGTCAAAAACAAAACCTTACGTTTGAAAAACCTATAAATCTACGATATAGGATGCTAAGCCACCACCAAGGCCGTCTGCGGGAACCGGTGAGAGGGTAGTGTGGGTAAACACAAGCACTACTCAGGGGTCCTGTAAATAAGTACCAGACAAAATGTTGGTGGCACCATGTTGCAGGGATTCTGCCCAAAAACAGAACTATGCACAGGATTATAGGACCTTGGTGTATAGGGACTGAGTCATCCTATCACCTTAGTACCCATAAGCCCAGGACCGACTAACTATAGTGTCTCACTTGCTCTTCTACTCACTGACAGAGAAAGAAGTGATCAGACACCCCAGAACACAACACTCCAGATCTCTCGGAGATCGCTGTAACAAGACACATCCTTTCGCTCGCTCTCATGTACTCGTCCACAATAAGATCTGACAGATACAAAACTGTTTCATAAATTTATTTTAACTAACGTGCCCTAACATTTGGAAGATCTCTGGGGTTTGTCAGCAGACCTGATACCTTAGCCTATAGAGAGTAGATCTACATCATTGGTGCTGTATCGCTCTTCTCCCTGGAAAGGTCCGTCTCCAATGTGTGCTACCTATTTGTGTATCCCCAAAAGACCAAAGTAAATTTTCCCAAATAACAGCTGCATCGATATGTTTTGTTTAGGTGCTAAGGCCTGACCAGAACAAATAGACAAGTGGCATTGTTTATCAACCTTGCAGACAATGTTCAGACTAAATCCCAGGATCCTGCAGAAAGTGAACACAACAATGAGTTCTCATGTGAAAGCAGCCATAGGAAGCTTTACAAAAACAAAGTTGTGTAGTAACGAGCGCCTGGCAGCAGGCAAGCTGCAACGTGCTGATGCTAACTTAGAGAAAACGACAATGTCCCCATGGGCCACGTGACACATGGAAATACCAATGATATTCTCTCAGGCCAATAAATACCCAGCATACGAAACCAGCCACATGACCCCTGGGGCTTCATGAGCATAGGTCAGGGGCAACAATGAAGATCACAGAACAGGAGGCTGTTCCGTGTCCTAACCAGTAGAAATAGGGAAACAACTTAGCAGCCAATAATGCACAGCACTCCTTGAAAAAGGGATGGTGCTCTTGGTAGCTGCATAAGTTAATCTAAGCTGGAGCAATATACACTTTCCAAGAAATTAGTTGGCCCAGTGTTTGCAGACAACTGGGAGTCACAACAATGCCTGCACTCTACTCTCCCACCTCTGTGACAAGGTTATAGCCACCCTATTCGAGTTCAAGGCAGGAACAAATCAGAAGAAACCATAGACCACTGAATACTCTGGACAATTTCCTGGTATTCTGTTTATTGATATTAAAGTCTCAATTGACTTTAATGTCTCTGCACTATGAACTGCCTGGCCCAGAACAACAGCAGATTCTGAGAAGGAAGGGCATAGAAGCTGGTGCAAGAAAACATTATGACCTTGGCACTGATGCACTCTGTCCTTCATTTGCTTATATGGACTGAGTGTTGTTTCAACAAGAACATGATTTTGATATGAAATGTAATCTCTTGTTCAAATACTATTTTAATGGATGTGTTAATAATTATGTACATATGTGTACCTGAATAGCATACGCCTAGCTGTGGAGAAACAAAGCACTGTACACAGTAATATGAGAGAGGAACCAGACAAAGTCTGAATCTCTGTATTAACACGTGTTGGAGAACAAGTGATTATTGCGCATACTGAAATAGGTAGAGCTACTCATAAGAGGTTTCTTTAAGAGACAAACCTATAATGCATTTCTTTTCTGCATTTCTTTGTATCAGTATTTCTTTAAACAATAAGGTAACCCCTCTCAAGGAAAGATGTATGTAGCGCAAAATTTTAGGTATTATGGTGTTCTTTTATGTTGAGTGGATAACCCAGAGAAAATGTGATGGTAGATGGTGTTAGGTGAACAGCAAAATAACGCATATACTATGAGGTAAACTAGGGGATGGGGGCGGGCTGCTCAGTCTCCTGGTACTAACAGATATAATTACAGTTTTTGTTTAAACTCAAAACAGAAGGGGTAGCTCTAAGTTGAAGTAGGAAGAAGTTTCAAAGATTAGAACCAATATGTTTGAAAGGTCAGAATACGGATGGTAAGGATGGATTTTAGAAGGCTGCTTTATTTTCCTGATTCTAGGCATATATATATATTGACAAATCTCATGCCCTGGACCCTTCTTGATTTCAAGACTAACAATGTCATGACTCCTTGTGTCTGTGTTGGAATCTTCATGATGAAAGACTTCGACCAGGGAGGCTAATGCACAGCTGTTACTAACGTATATGTGATATTGAAGGTCTCTAAGGCGTTCCTGGGGAGCAATGTTGTGTGGCGTTTTAGGTTCCGAGTGAATTTTCCCGATTCATGCCCTTATATAGGTACAATTCACATTGCCCTAATATAGGCATAGAAATCATTCCCTTATTTAGACATTGCCCATGCAAACCAAATACAGGCATGGCTACTTCCAGCCGTACCAAACGTCACAACGATTTCTAGGAAAAAAGGCTTAAGCAGTAAGGGACCTTCCCCTTGCTTGAATATTGATGTGTCCAAGAAATCATGTACTTTGCAAAGAACTACTATTCCCTAGGGGTTCTTTCCTGACGTTATCATGCCCGACTTTACGTCAAACTAGACACCTTCAAGGTATAAATATGCCTTCACTTGCTCTAGCAAGACACGGGGGTTCGGAGCAGTTCGACTATCTACTTGCCCGACGCAGTTCGCTACAGCAAGTGCCGAAGAAAGCCGACGCTCCAGCTGACGCACTGATCGAGAAGCTGTCCTTTCTCTCGCTGAGAATCCAGCTGCAGTGTTTCCAAGCTCCCCTTGCGGGGTGTTGGGAAATTGAGTCCCAAGACAGAGATACCAGACCTCCTTCATTCTAAACTAAAGGTATGGAGCTGATTAGAACCCAAGAGAAAATCTTGGATAGATTCTTGGCAGAGAAAACTAAACCTATGCTACACCACACTTACTTCTTCCCTTGTGCTAGACTTAGGTTAGGTACATTGGGGTAGGCGTATTTTAGAAGCAGCAGTTGAGTATTTGTAGTCATTGTTATTTATGTATGTATTTTTATATGGATTAGAAACCATACAATGCTCTTACAGTATTATTTTATAATATTGTTCTCGCTGTACGCATTATACTTTGTAGTCTGCATTACGATTGTAGCAGTTCACTTTACTTGCATGAGAAAGTAGACTGTTCAATAAACCCTTTTTATTGAAAACGCCTGTCTCTCTATTTCTCTGCAACTCTGTAGAAAGAAGCATGCACGATTGACTGAGTGAAATACTTATCTATTGTTTCCGCAACTCTAGAGATATATTTCTTACTCTTGGGAAACAAAGTTGTCATGTGTATGCGGTTGTCAGAAACTAATCCCTTCTTGTGAATTCGAGAAAGTTTCTAGTGACCTCTGAGCTAGCTGGCACTCACTATTAAGTTTAATATATTCGATAGAGACCTAGTCTACCTCAGTCATACGTCTAATCTATAGGATATAGTATTCCAATGCGCAGAGCCTATTGGGAATATAGGAACTACACTACAGTAAGGGTTATTTGATCATATTTCTTCAGTCCACAAAAGGAGTCGAACCACAGCATGCAGGATGCTGTTCAAGATCACATCTCCCTGCTTCCCTACTGAATCATTATCATGCACCCTTAACTCTTGCAGAGTGTAATGGACAATTCTGTTAGCTGAGATTCTGTCTGGCCAAATAGAATGCTATAATATTGTCACTGCAGATGTACGCATTGTCCTCATGTGTGGTATAAATGGATTATAAAACACAACCAATTGTACCAGATGATCAACTAGAAATTCCTTATGGATACTGTGGATGGATTCTTTGCAAATGCAGTTGCGGATTCATATATTTTTTTGTTTTCACTAGTTGTGGATGCAGTTACTTAACTTCAGTAATGCTTTTATTTGATGGGTAATCATCTTTAAGCTACTAGAACTAATCCCCATGCATCTAGGCTAGATGTGAAATGTTTTAGCAATTCACCCATCTGATGAGAGGTGGCTCCCAAGTGTCGCTAAAGCACAGTCACAGATGTCACCGTCACATGTGACACTACAGCTCCTTGTAAGAGTAGCTGTGATTGTGAAGACGTTTCCATTTAATTTCCCGGTGAGTAGTACCCTGTTGAGAATGTGAGCAACTGAATGTAATTAGCGTTTCAGTGGCTTTTTGGAACACCTCTAACCTGCCAGCACCACTGTGGAATTGCATTAACCATGTTTTGTTTAGAAAGGTGTTTAGCGGGAGTCAGAGTTCATGTACTGTTGTTTGGAAAGAAAGAAGACAGAATGATAGCAGAAGCTCAGCCCACAGTGGACTAGAATTGCCAATATAAATGTAGATTCTGCCTTCTTGGTGAAAAGCTGCAAATGCCGGGCAACTGCAGCTTTTGTTTTACAAACTTCAGCTAAAAGAGTTATGGGACTCCAAGAGGAAGGTATGGATTTGGAAGCAGAAAACTACCTTTCTAATTACGTGTCTACTCCAGAGGCATTATGCACTAGTATGAGAAGCCCCATGTTTCAGATAAGATAAGTGAGATCCCTATCATCCTCTCAAACGTCATCTTCATCTCACACAGCTTAGCACTTGGAAAAGCAAAGAGTATACATCCCTGAGACCCCAAAAGTCTAAAAGTACTGGTATTTCTTCCCAGAGTGCAAATTGTTTGCTGAAGATTCATAATCGGAGAATGTTTCAACCACCCCTTCTTTTGGTAGTATTTAACAGAACAGAACAGAACTGCAACTGGATTAAGTGGTATAATAATGTCAAAAAGGGGGTGGTGATGGACAGAGTATCTGAGTTAATCAGAACACTCCTACCCAGTCAACAGATCAGGGCTTGATCCATCACCGTTTTTTAGCTCACTGCACCATCCCAGTTCAGAACCTGGCTATATGCAAATTAGTCTGTCCCTGGCCCAGTGCATCATGGGAACAGGGCAGACCAAACTACCAAGCCAATTCTTCACTGGAAAGGAAACAAGCTTCCGGGGACCGGTTTCTGGCATTACAGCCGTCTTCGGCCCGGCTTGCTTGAATCCTGATGGTGCAGTGAGCAAGGGACTCATGTCTGATCATACCCTTCCACACTCATGGTGGCCAAAATAATTTCAAAAAGGGGGTGGTGATGGACAGAGTATCTGAGTTAATCAGAACACTCCTACCCAGTCAACAGATCAGGGCTTGATCCATCACCGTTTTTTAGCTCACTGCACCATCCCAGTTCAGAACCTGGCTATATGCAAATTAGTCTGTCCCTGGCCCAGTGCATCATGGGAACAGGGCAGACCAAACTACCAAGCCAATTCTTCACTGGAAAGGAAACAAGCTTCCGGGGACCGGTTTCTGGCATTACAGCCGTCTTCGGCCCGGCTTGCTTGAATCCTGATGGTGCAGTGAGCAAGGGACTCATGTCTGATCATACCCTTCCACACTCATGGTGGCCAAAATAATTTCAAAAAGGGGGTGGTGATGGACAGAGTATCTGAGTTAATCAGAACACTCCTACCCAGTCAACAGATCAGGGCTTGATCCATCACCGTTTTTTAGCTCACTGCACCATCCCAGTTCAGAACCTGGCTATATGCAAATTAGTCTGTCCCTGGCCCAGTGCATCATGGGAACAGGGCAGACCAAACTACCAAGCCAATTCTTCACTGGAAAGGAAACAAGCTTCCGGGGACCGGTTTCTGGCATTACAGCCGTCTTCGGCCCGGCTTGCTTGAATCCTGATGGTGCAGTGAGCAAGGGACTCATGTCTGATCATACCCTTCCACACTCATGGTGGCCATGGTGGTATAATAATGGCCATCTTTGGACACAGTTTGACCATTATGGACATTTCTAAGATCAGGAATCTCCCAGAAGTATATACAAGTATATATTCTGGGTTCTGCTGCATCCCCAACTTGTAACCAAACTATACAAAAGTAAACAAGTTACATCCAGGCATACATTTATATGACATCGTGTAGAGGCATATGTTCATACAGATGTCCGCAAAAAAGACTTCAAGACCACTGGGATCTTGTTTACAGCCTAGCATATAAAAACATTTGCTACAAATGGGAACTTTTGAGATCTTATTTGACCCTTATGTATCTATTGTTTTATTATTTTACAGTAGGTATAGTTTACATATTCATCCTGCTGACATTCTTTCTAACTATATCTGCATACTTCTCACCCACCAACAAATGCAACTTTTAACGGTCAATGTGGAAAGCTTGTGCTTGGACAGATTTCTTAGTGTCTCATGGCGAGAGTGTTAATACCACTTTACTTCAAAGAGTAGAGAAAACAGAACATTTATCATAAATATCTTGGTAAGTGTATTGGAGTCTTGACTAAACCAACATTACTGGTCCCTTAACTATGAGCAAATGACACAGCTAATGAAAACATTTAAGTGGGTACCTGTTTTCTTTCTCTTCTATGAATTCATGGTCGCTTACTTCCGGCATCTGTACAACATTAACACGTACAGGAAGGGTACTTTGAAGTAGTCTACGTACTTCCTGCACTCGCAAATCTTCACTCCAGATCAATGACATCACCTCGGGATTCATATCATTCATTCCATCATCTTCCTCTTCCACTTCACCTCCAACTGGGATCTCTGATGCAAGCACCTGGCCAACAGACTAAAATCAAAAGGAGGAGCATTAAATCAAACTGGTAATACCACTTTCTCTATAGTTTCAAATATTTTATTGCTTTAATACTATTATGTATGTACTACTTTTATTATGTATGATATTACTATGCATGTTTTGTATCT
This sequence comes from Lissotriton helveticus, assembly GCF_964261635.1. Taxonomy (NCBI): domain Eukaryota; kingdom Metazoa; phylum Chordata; class Amphibia; order Caudata; family Salamandridae; genus Lissotriton; species Lissotriton helveticus. The sequence goes on from NC_136067.1 coordinate 1,110,498,770, forward strand.
TTTTTGTTTAGTAAACCTGAATAAAAGTCTCTTTCATGTGTTGGTATATGAAATAGATTTGACCAAAGATGTCGAAGCATTTTTAGTATCAAGAGAAGGAGAAACTGAAAAATCAAGACATTGAAAAACATAATTATTATACCAATGGCATGTCTTCATACATAATTAGCAATGCACTCTGTCACTGGTTCACCAAAATAGGCTATATTGCTCTAAGAATAGCAGTAGATTAATAGGATTTGAAAATAATAATAGTCGCACAGTACTGCTGGTGCTTCTTTAGGCAAATATTACTGTGCACCCAGACGACATATTGCTAAAAGCCTCTACCTCACTAACAAGCATGAGACTTTGTAAAAGACTAATGACAACTATTAATGAAATTCTGCATACCTGGAACAAGAAAAGAAAAATAACTAAATAGTGTGACATCAATTATCATCAAAAACGTTTCTGTTAGAGCCTTATATTTATTTTATTTACATGAAAAGGTAACACAATGTACCTAAGATAACCAAACAGCAGAATTGACATACATTGTCCTGAAAGGGTGATAACTTATTGAATGCAGTGGGTGATTATTGGAATTGCTGGTCTTTATTCACCAGCTCATCTCAATCACCTAAAGCCTATTTTACACATTATTCTCCTCTTGGGACCCACACAACCTAAGAACAAAGCATTTCTCTTGTAGTTCAGCCACGACCGAGGAATAGAGAGAGGCCATTTCAAAAGTGAAGGGGAGTATTCAATCATTCCACTTGCCAAGAGATGGGATGCAGGATGATATATATTCTATAATATATTCCATATTGACCCTCCTAACTGGCAAAACTTCTCTAAAGAGTGTCATCATATTGCAAATTTGTCAAAAGGAAAACAGTTATTACAGAGTTTGTCAAACAAGGGTTCTCAAGATTTTCTTTACAGCTCAAGCACTAATCAATCACATAAAAGACTTAAATGTCTTTTTGCATTTGGTACTTATTACTAAGAGTAAAGGACATGTCATGATGTTTCTCATACTGGGATATAAACCAAGTCTGTAACAGCTGATGCAAATGTTTCAACACAAATCCAATTAATGGAGCCAATTAAAATACAATAAAACCATTATTTCTAGTCAATATAACTTGTTCTGAAAAACATTTCAACGGGTAGTGGATTGTACATACAAGGTTTCCAAAAAGAAGGTCTAAAAGTAGTATGTATCACAAATCAAGCAAAACAATATCACAGCTTAATAGTATGAAAGTAATCGCTACACCTGACAGTTTGTCCGCACAAAATGTAAGATAGATACTTACAGATTTTCCCTTTGGCATTTTATCTTCACATGCCTGTTTGGAAAGGTCCTGCCGACCAATTAAGAGACAGACTGCTTCTGGCCAATCAGAAGCAGGCTGTTCACGGCACTGATAAATAGCATGTCTGACTGGAAGAGCAACTCCAAACGGCAGGGATTCCAGGTCTCTTAGAGTGAAACCTTCAATAAAGAGAAAGATAGTAGGATTAATATTTAAGCCACTTCATTGAAGAACCCCACTAGCATATACAAGTAGCTAAGTTATTGATTAAAGTAGTATGTATGATATCATTGTACTGGCTGCTTGCCTTAGAACATACAATAGCACACATAAACATACTCTAAATTGAAAGAAAATACTGTCGTTCAGTTTAGAAATAATTACTCCTCAACCGACGAGGCTGACTTAACCACCATTTATGATGCTTTCTTTTACAATACTGGTGAGAAAGGAAATATAGGAGACCCTTATTGCTTAGCGAGGGTGTGTGTGGGTGTGTATATTATATATATATATATATATCGAGAGAGAGAGATATATAGATACAGATATCTACAGAGGGAAAGCTATTGCAATTGTAGAGTGGGGCAGAAAAGCTATACAAAGCTGCCTGCTATGTTTATGTGATGCATGCACACATATTGTACCAGTTTTACAAACCTACTTCATTTCAACATTATTATTTAGTTTATTTTTTAATTATCAATCCAGTATGATTCTTTATTGTATGTTGTACATTTTCCTTTCATAAACAATGTGATGTATGTGCAGATTTATATCATGGTATGGAAAATATGAGGCTAAATAACACTTATTTAGAGCAACTGTACTAAGCACCACACTCTCCCACATTTATTGCTGCAGTACTAAGATCAATATCCAGTTTATTACCACAACAGGATAAAACTGAAGAAATCACTCTTTATTGTCTTCACACTTTGCATGGTATAATTACTTTATACAAATGTAATACTTTGTGTCCTGGCTAAAACCGAAAAACACACTTACATTCAGATGTTATGGAGTGGACCAGAATCCATAACTAGCACAAGAGCCATGCAAACCATAATTTGCCAACCAAATGCAGTGCTGAGGACTTGACAATATATATGCAAAAATATAACACTACCTAAGAGCACATCATCCCTAAACAACGATACATAAAGAACAAAGCACTTACCTTCAGTAATGCCTTACCTGGTAGCCGTGTAACCGAAGGTAATTAACTCGTGCATCCAGTAGACATTTCTCGCCACAGATCCCTTACCATAGAATAGATACCAAAGCAATATCTCTACAGCCCTGACTGTCCAGACAGTAATGTTTTAGGAACATGTGCAATGAATGTCCACGTTGCTGCCTGGCAGATATCCTGGACCGGAACGCCGCGAGCTAACGCAATGGTTGAGACACTAGCTCTGGTGGAATGAGCACAGAAACCATCATGGTGTTGCTTTTTGGTCAATGCGTAGCAAATTTCAATGTAGAGCACGATCCATCCGGAGACGGTCTGCTTCTGCACAGCTTTGCCCTTCTTTGTTTCGACATACCCCACAAAGAGTGGTCATTCACACGGAACTCTCGTGTACCGTTAAGGTAGAATGGCAATGCTCTTTTTTGGGTCCAGGAGGTGGAGTCGCTCCTCTTCCTTGGAGGGATGCAGGGGAGCGTAAACAATTGGCAAAGTGATGGTTTGGCCTACATGATAGGGAGTGACCACTTTCGGAAGAAACAAAGCCCTTGTACAAAGCACTATTTTATCTGGATAGATGTTTAGATAAGGCGGCTTGAATGACAAGGCCTGAAGATCACTGACTCTTCGGACAGATATTTTCACCAAGAGAAAGGCTGTCTTGATGATGAGGAGCATGAGAGGGCAAATGTTCAGAGGCTCAAATGGAGCGCACATAAGGAAGGTGAGGGCGATATTGAGATCCCACTGGGGCATAACAAAAGGCAGGGAACATATTTCGCAAACCTTATAAAAACCTATGTACAATGGGTGGTTAAAAAAGGGAACGTTGTTCAGGAAACCAAAGAGAAGCAGAAATTGCGGATACATATCCCTTATCAATTCCCAGAGGAGAGCACTGCTGGGCAAGGAAAAGAAAAACCAGGAGCACCTGAGAAAGGAGGGTATAAAGGGGATCTATGTGTCTTTCTGAACACCATACTACAAATTTAGCCCAATGGCAGGCGTAAACCGTCTTGGTTGAGGGATGCTTGGCTGCCAAAATAACATACTCAACAAAAAGGAGGAGGAGGGGACAAGGAGCTTGATAACGGTCCAGTGCCCGTGCTCCCACATAATTAATCAATCAAAATAAAGGGCCACTGTTCCTAAGAGAAGACAGAGGGAGTCGTTTTAGAGAGAACAGAAGGGAAGCCAAAAAGACTTAAACTTGGTGCCCTCACACATCCCAAGGATGTGATGCTTCATCATAGGGCAGTGCCCTCATAGGTCCAGCACTGCAATGTGCTATAGGTCCCTTGAGGGGTTGCTTTGGCAGAGATCTTTTCATTTACACATCGTATGATGAGTACAAGGTAGTGCTCGTGAAGTGATAGGTGAATTAAAAGTGGCTAGAGGGTATCTGTAATGAGTAGGTTTAATAAAAGAGATCCCTCTGTCACAGTTAAAAAACCAAAAGGTTTGCGGCTGCTCGAGGGTTGTGATGTCCCTCAGTAGCTGTAATATACTGTTCAAATTTGTATGTAGAATGCACTAGGTCCACATGTTTCGTGTTCTTAATGGTCTCAAGAGGAGATCCCAAGCGCTTCTACAGGACCAAAGAAAAGGTAAGATACCGTGTATGCGTATTGGAGGTGGACTCATCAAATGAAGTAGTGCCACCAGTGGAACCCTGAAGGTTGTCCAATTTAAAACACAAAAAGGAGTGGGGTAAACGGAAAACAAACAGACAATACAAGAATTAGCCACGTCGATGATGTATAAGTTCTAGTACACCAAGATGGTCCCTGTAGAGTGGGCCATGTTATTATTTCTGGCCTCAAAGTTATGGACCAGACGAGGTCTCAATAGTGGCTGAGCAATTTGAAAACAATGGTAAGGTGGAGGAAATCCCTGAAACAGGTATAGGGATGGGGATGGGTACCCCAGCATGTTTATCACAATGGTAATCAAGTAAGTATAGTGACTATTACACATCAAATGCATAGTATGCCTTAAGTCAGCGAACTTGTGGAGGAATGCCGGGAGAAGTACAGAATGTCAACAAACAAGGTAGGCTTACCAAGTACTTCAAAGCAAGCATAATTCCCATTAATGGCAAAACCTGTCTACAAAGGTGAATAGTGCCCTGAGGTAAGGGAGGACACATGAGGGGACCTCTTACCTATGGGATATAGAAATATGTCCCCATGAGTCAAACGAGAGCGTGCATTCAGTCACGATCTGTGTCAAAGAAATACACAATTACCAGTATGCCCAACTCGTACCAAGACTCATCTAATGAAAGACAGAAATGGGAGCGATGTGCCTGGACGAAAGGTGCTATGTAATTCAATCCAGGGTATATCATCGTTCAGACCGTTGATATGTGTGTGAAAGCAGAACACCCTTTCTAAAAGGGTAGTGGCACTCCAGGTTGGGTTGACCTCCAAAATAGTCCATGTCAGGTGGTCAGTGGTATGTTGGAACTCAATGTAGCGGTTGCAAATTTCAGTGGTGCTGCGGCCGCAGCGGATATTGCTTTAGTGCTCACTAATCCTAGTTTTGATTGGTCTTGTGGTCAGGCCTAAATAGTGTAGGTTACACGGACACGTAATGATAGATGCTGTTTTTCGTATTACAGTTTGTGTGTTGTTTCGGTGTCCATCGGAAATCTCCTATCTCTAAGCTTTCATGTGGCGTGTGGAAGCACAGGAGCTGCAACTACTGCATGGGTAATGACCTTTCACTGTTGGAAAGTTCCATAATGTGGTTTGTTGCTTGGTCATCTGGAGGTGCGGTCTTGTGTGTACCAGGATATCCCTGAGATTCTGTGTTCTCTTGAAGGCGAATCTAGGGCGTTCCAAGTTCAGCTCCCCTGTCTTGGCAATCTTCTAGTGTTTTAAATGATGTTTTAATCTTGTTGGACATGGTGGTGAATGTAGTGACACAGGTCACAGTTTCATCTTTGGGTTTGGGAAAGATTTCCAATAAGGCTTTGCAGTGGTTGTTGCATGCTCTCTTATTTGCAGTTCTGATAACTTTAATAGGATAGTGTTGGGCCTTGAGGTTTTTACTCAGATCATCAGCTTGTTTATCTTAATTACTCAGATTGCTGCAGTACCTCCTTAAGCACAAAAATTGTCCATATGGTAAATTTTCACATAAAGCTGTTGGGTGACGGCTATTGAAGAGAAGCAGGCTATTGCAGTTGATCTGTTTCTTGTAGGTTCTGGTTTTGAGTGCTCCTTGATCCAGGGAAATGAGGAGGTCAAGGAAAGGCATTTCCTAGTTGGATTTTGCTACGGTGAACTTATGGTTTGGACGGATGCACCCGCCCGTCCTCGTGTCTTTACATAGACATACCCTCGCTGATTTATATTCACTCATACTCCAGACGGCGGGTCGGAATTATCACCGGTTACACGGACCATTCATCTCTTAGAATTTACAGCCCTGAAGAGTCACAGGCGCCTTGCCCGCATGACGAAACACGTGTCGGCTGGTTAAGTGCTTTTGATGTCACCCTTCCAAAAAGGAAGGTCCAATACAAACTTTTGAAAAAGAAACTTTGAACGGTGTCCACCTTGTTTCACTGAACTAATTATTCATTCGTCTAATAAGTATGACATTTGTATACACCTCGCATAACATGTGCACAGGATCTTTGTTATAATTATTGAGTGGGCCCTTGCCACTCGCAGCAGAGGTTTCAGGGTCTCCTCTGACCTTGTTGCACCGTTCCATCACTGTTCCTTTTCACTTTAACACGTACCGCTACCAGTTCAGGCGCCATACTTCCTGCACACGCAAAAACCCTCCACAGGACCCACAATGTCCATGAGTCAAGACTGGACATCCCCAGAAAAGCCTGTTGTCTTCAACTAGGTGTGGAATCGCAGGGCCACTGTCAACAAAGCCACTGTCCCTAGTGAGTAAGTGATGTCAAGTCTACAATGGATGGCTAACTTTGTTGTATCCCTCCCCTCAGCAATAGCATGTGAGAGCATAGCCCGGGCCGCCTATGGGACTGTTTAGCACCTGTGCAACCATATCCCAGAGCGCGTGGGTATAGCAGCCCAAAAGGCACACAGTGTTCACAGACTGCAGTGACAAACTGGTGGAAAAAAATATCTTCTTTCCAAGAATGTCCCGTCTCTTGGATTCCCTGTCCGGGGTGAGGTAGGGAATGCGCCAAGATTTATTTATTTATTTAGCGATTTATAAAGCGCCTGGTGACCCGGAGGCATCCCCGCGCTAATGATACATGTGAAGGCCAGAGGGGAAAAGGGAGCTTATTTGGTGAAAAGCAAAGTTTTAAATTTTTTACGGAAGAGGAGGTGGCAGGGTTCCAGTCGCAGGCAGCGGGGGAGTGAGTTCCATCCTGCGGAAGCTTTTACTGCGAACCGTCTACCGCCGTCTATTTAGCTGGGACGTAGGGGCTTGGACCACCAAGCTCTCCAGGGAAAGATGTTGTGTGAGGGAATTTGGGTCCTCTGGTTCGGGGCGGTTGTGGCAGGCAATCGTTCTATTCACAGGAGCCCCTGTGTTGGGCTTGTATCAAGACCCTAGCAGGCTGTCAGTAAGTGCATCTCTGAAAAGGAGAAGCGGTTCTGATGAGACCATCCTAGCTGAAGCTCTTCCGTCAAGACATTAGTCTTGACTGCTAGTGAGGGCAAGCTAAGGTTGGGGACCTCAGATGCCTTTCACACCACCACTGTGAATGAAGCTCCCTCCTCTGAAGCCACAGTAGGGGTAGAAAGCATGCCAGTATCTGCAGAAGTATTAAGTACCCTCACTTCACTCAGATCCTTAGCCCAGTCCATTTCCTCCTAAGGCAGGTATTCTTCAGGTTCCAGCAATCCCTCCCAATCCTCCCCAAATCCTAGCCCGTAAGATAGGGCTCAGGCTCCAGCCCAGAAGGCCTGGCACCAATCAGTGCCAGACAATGCCGCTCTGGATCCACGTCAAAGTCTGGGATATGAGGGGGGTGACACCGCGGGGGAGCGTCGGCTTCCGGTTCGGCATCAGAGAATGTCGAGGTGGCACAACTAGCAACGATCCAGAATCCATTTTTGGATCCTTGGGGCTGTCTGGTGCTGAAGGCACCTGCATGGATCCATTAGAGGCCTTTCCCAAATCTCTAGGGCCTGAGGCACGCAGGAGGGAACACCCAAAGATGAGGTGCTCATAAAATTCCCTCAATTGGGTGGAGGTCGCTCCGGCTCCTGGAAACTCAGGGAGGCACAGAGCTGACCCAGACGATTGCTCAACCACGGAATCAGGCCTCGAGTGGAGATGCTCCCTCGTCTGATTGGCCGACGGACAAACTGAAAGCGATGCACACTTCAACAACTTCTTCTTCTTCTGGGTCTTGGACTTACCTAAATGGCTTGACGACTTTAGGAACCACGACCATTCCTGGGACCCTCCTCTCGACCAGGACCTTTAAAGTTGCGGCGTTGCACATTCAAGTTACCATACTCTTGAGGGATTGCTCCTTCAAGGCATTCTGTTGCATGGTGCCACAGGGTTGTGGTCCCGCTCTAGGTGCTGGTCTGTCACCAACATCTGTTGATGACCAGCGCCACAAGTCTTGCAACCTGCCTTCTTCGATGACATCCCTGCCACACCCGGAGGTAAACCTAAAAAAAGACACCAACAAAACATCAAAAAAACCTAGTCACAAAGTGACTCAGGGTAGCTTTTTACCGGATCTGCACGGGCTGACATGGAAAGAAAAGTACTGATGTCTGAGCACATTGGTGGCGCCTATATAGGCACCGCAAATGTCACTTCAGGTGTGGACGACGCCACGTGGAGCCAAACTACACCACCTACCAGCTTGCAGTGTTATGAAAAAATTCCAGATCCAGTCTGACTGGGGAAAATTCTAAGGTAAGGAATCTGGAGCTAGAAGTCTACCTGAAGAAATAATACTGCATATAGTCGACTCTTTCATAGCGGTTCTTAATATGATATGCAATTTCATTTTAGGAACATTTATAATTGCATCTGTTACATCAAGGCTGACATTATGAGTATTGCATTCGGTGTGAGTTATGGATTAAAGTCTTAAACATAATTTGCAATTTCAGTGACAATTTGGAAGTAACTAATTGTCATTTACTGAGAATCAGGAACAAAAGTCCCCTTTTCTGGAATTTTCTTTGATATTCATTCATACTTTCTTTAAATATTTTCTCATTACAGCGCGCAGCCTCCACAGTTGTGAATAGCCGGAAATAGCCAACTCGTGTTTCGTGCCCAATTGTGCTTCTTCAGGGCTCTTGGATATAATTTTGTGGGTCTTCTTTGGCATGTAGTTTACTTAGATAGTGCCTTATTGTAAGTTAAACATGTTTGTTTATGTCTTTATAATCGTATCAGAAAAGAAACAGGCAGGCTGAAAAACGCTTCACTACTTATCAAGGGACAGCAAGCACTGAAAGAATATGGAGGAATTTGATCTATGAAAAGTGGCTTAATAGCAAACGGAGATAGAGATCTAATACAACTATAAAGACACAAACAAAACGTGTTTAACTTACAATAAGGCACTATCTGAGAAAACTTCATGCCAAAGAAGACCCAAAGAACAGAATAAAAAAAAACCTTTGGATATCTCTGATAAAAACAAAAGTTACAAGGACCTTTTTATTAGGCTCACATCACTCGTTTAAAACTAGAGAAATTAAGCAGTTACAGTTACCTGAGCTAACTATATCTTACGTCCCCGCAATGGCCTGCTTATAACCTCACATATTACATCACTCATGACATGGTCATGCCACTCAATGTTCTGCTTGAAACTAAAGAGTTTAGCAAAAACTCTGCCCACCTGCCGGCAGCGCGTAGTTTACCAGAGCACTCGCCCCTAGTCTCAGCAATCCTATGGGGAGCTTACTTGTGGCAACAATAGGGGTTCTTGGCCCCCAACTACTCTCAGCACCCAATGGGACTTCATCCCCCAAACAGTAGTGTGCCAGAAGGCCCCTTTGAAGAGTGGTTGAGAAAGGGGACGGGACCTCCGACGAGGTCTGAGCAATCCCTCTGAGTGGGACTTACTTGTGGCAAAAATAGTGTTTTTTGGCACCAAACGACCCTCAGAAGCCGAGGGGACTTCATCCCCAAAGAGCAGTGAACAAAGAGGCCCATTGGCAGAGTGGTTGAGAAAGTGGGGGGCCTTTGGCAAGGTGTCTGCAATCCCAATGTGGGGGACTTACTTGTGGAAACAATAGGGGTTCTTGGCCCCAACCACCCTGAGTAGCCAAGGGGACTTAATCCCCCAACCAGTGCTGGTCCAGGAGGCCACTTTGAAGAGTGGTTGAGATGGGGGGGGGGGGCCTCTAACGAGGTCTCAGCAATCCAGCTGTGGGTGACTTACTTGTGGCAACAATCGGGGTAGTTGGCCCCCAACGACCCTCAGCTGGCAAGGGGACTTCATCCCTCAACCAGTAGTGCGTCAGGAGGCCCCTTTGCAGAGGGGTTAAGAAAGGTTCGGGGCCTCTGACGAGGTCTCAGCAATCCTGCTGTGGTGTCTTACTTGTAGCAATAATAGGGTTCTTGGCCTGGAAACGACCATCAGCAGCCAAGGGGTGTCATCCCCCACCAGTAGTGCGCCAAGAGGCCGCTTTGCAGAGTGGTTGAGAAAAGGGGCTGGTTTCGGACCTTTATTCTGCCTCTTTCAGCATGTTGAAGACCTTTATTTTGCCTCCTTCTGCTCATTTCTCAACATTATTTTGGGTCTTTCTGTTCCTTTCGGACCTTTACTCACCTTCCTACAGATCATTTCTCACCTTTTATTATCTCTTTCTGCTAATTTCTGACCTTTATCTTTCCTCTTTCAACTCGTTACTGACCTTTATTCTGTCTCTTACTGCTCATTTCTCACCTTTATTCTGCCTCTTTCTGCCAGTTTCTCATCTTTAACACCTTGGCTGCTATTGCTATTTTCCCCCTGTGCTGGCCCATAATAGAAACGGGTGTGGTCATGACGAGCTCAGCTCGTCATGAGCACCCTAGAGGTATACCTCATGACGAGCTGAGCTCGTCATGAGTACCGAAGGGGTTATTTTGCCTCTATTTGCTCGTTTCTGAACTCTACTATGCCTCTTTCTGTTCGTTTCTGACCTCTATTCTGCCTCTTTCTGCTCCTTGCGGACATTTATTTTGCCTCTCTATGCTCATTCCTCACCTTTCTGACAGTTTCTCGCGTATATTTTGCCCCTTGCTGCTGGTTTCTGTCCTCTATATTGCCTCTTTTTGCTTGTTTCTGACCTCTATTCTGCTTTTTTATGCTGCTTTCTGACCTTTTTCTGCCTCTTTCTGCTCGTTTCTGGCCTTTATTGTGTCTCTTTTTGCACGGTTGGGACCTTTATTCTGCAGATTCCAGATTATTTCTGACTTCTGTTCTGCTTCTTTCTGACTTTTATTCTGCCTACTTCTGCCTCTTTCTGACCTCTATTCTGCCTCTTGCTGTTCGTTTCCCACTTTTATTTAGCCTCTTTCTGCTAGTTGCTGACCTACATTCTGTCTCTTTCTGCCAGAACCTGACCTTTATTGAGCCTCTTCTGGTTGTTTCTCACTTTTATCTTGTCTCTTTCTGCTCGTTGCTTACTTTTATTCTGCATCTCTCTGCTTGTTTCAGAACTTTATTCTGCCTCTTGCTGCTAGTTACTCATCTTTTTTTTGCCTCTTTCTGCTAGTTTCTGAACTCTATAGTGCCTTTCTCCTACAGGAATACTCCTACTATCAGTGGAATGTGTAGAAAAGGGGTGAAAACTCACCCTTTTCAGGGTTCAGGCAGCGGTTTTGTCCTACTCGACTTCGTCCAGGTCCTCCATGTCCTGCTGCACCTTTGCCACGACGGACAGGCACTCTGGTTTGATGGACCCGTAGGTAGTTGTTTGCGGTTATACATTGCATGTATGGTGTGTGTATGTTAGTGGGGTGCAATGCAGAATGTACACATAAGGGTCACAACACATCACGTACATACATAACATATTTGTCTTACATATTTGTAAAAAAAATATTTACCTGTCTTCCCACCACCAGTCGTCCCCATCAGTCCTTCGCCAAATGGACACCGACAGCCCAACGGGAACATCAAAATCTGCTCGGCAAGACCCCGCCGTCGAGGGACTGATGTCGGGTGGTATGTCAACACAGAAGACTGCCACCGAGACGGCCTTCTGTGTATCGCGTACACACCTAAATACGGCAGGCAGAACAATGTCAGCTCGGTGGAGTACTTGATCCCTCCGTCGTGGCAAACCGCCAGTGAGACCACCAAGATCCAAATGAGGCCCGTAGTTTCCATAGACAAAGTGTTTTTTGTTTTGACAATAACTTCAGCACCGTTTGACGAATCTTCACAAATATTTCAAAACTAGCATGCAACTTACTTTGGCTGCTGTGTGGAATGTTTTGGGGTGAATCGTCAAGTAGGGGCAAAGTAAAAGGGGAGGACTAAATGTTTTTCCCCCATGCAATTTACCAAATGAATTTTAGATACAGGCTGAACTGAAATACACCACATTTGGCAGAAAGCTAAATCTTGGTCCAGAAAGAGAGCTTTTTGTAATTTGGTGCAAATCCGTTTAGTAGTTTTGGAGGTATTAAAGAAAAAATACATTTGAATATCTGGGGACGTGAATCTCAAGAAAAGGGTCACAAAAAAAAGAAGGGGACAGGGTAGGAATACCCTGACCCCCCCCTCCCCAAGACTTGGTGGTGGGGTATCACAAGAACCCAGCTGGGGTAAAAACAATTGTTTATTATTACCACAAATTTGCAGAGGATCCGCTGTAACAGAAAAGAAATTCAAAACCAAGTGCTCAAAGTTCCTACAGTGTATTTATTTATAAAATTGGGACAGTTTATAGCCCCAGGGACCACCACCTGCCCGGGGCCTGGCCATTATCTAAAAGGGAGAGGGAGGTGCACAGCCCCCCTTCCAGGGCCGTTTTTGGTCCCGGGCCCACCACCCTCCATGGTACAGCCATGCACAAGGAAAAGGAGGGGAGCAGTGGCTGTCTTTCTTTTTTATGAAAAGGGAAATTCCAAATGAAAAATCATTAAGCCTCTGGTCACAGCATTTGGTGTCGCAGACCGCAGTGACCACTTTTGGGAAAGAATAATTTTCTGGATCATTAGACGACAATTGGAAAGCCTCATACCAGAGTGACCAGATGCTTAATGATTTTCCCTTTTCATATAATAGAAAGACAACCTTGGAAATGCTCTTGGCTTGCTTGCCTCCATTGGGTGAAATACGTGTTGGCAAGTTTTGGAGTCAGTTTTTATCATATACAAAATGTGATTAATAATGACTCTTAAAACGAAGAAAAATAAAGCTTCCTATTGTGAAGATTTTAATGGAATTGACTCATCTTTTTTCATACCTTGGGTGCACATTGATTCTCACTGTATTTGATCTTTTTGACGGAACTTGTGAAATCCTGGGGGATACACTCATTTTGTCTGATATAAGTAAAATACTTGTATGGGATTACAATTGACCTGCTGCGCAAGATCAGATATTTGTGGCTGGGGTAGAGGATGCAAAATATCATTGTTGCTGTAGGGAAGGGACCCAGAGCACAACCCCTTGCGTCTATGTGTTCCTATGCAAAAATATAATTCATTAGAGGGCCAAGCACATAAGTGATGGTAATACTGACACATTTTACTTTAAAAACAAAGAGTCTCACCTACAGTGGTCATCCAGACAACCAATTTCTCAGAGAGGCTGGAGGCACAGGTGTTTGGTTTTAAACTTATCCTAGCAAAGAAAAGTGTCAACATATTAATTAAGTTTATCATACTATATATACACAAACACACACACACATATATAAAAAATGGATGAATCTAAATCACGCCATAATTACCGTTTATTATCCTGTTCCTTTTGCTGTTTTCGTTGTCCTAGAAAAGAAAGATTATAATTTTTCGATTGGGGTATTGACATAGTTTGTGCATGCCCGTGTGAAAAGCATTAGGCCAAAATGCGTTGTAATGTACTTTATAATTATTCATAATTATGCAAAAAAGTAAACAAACCTGCAGTTATTTTGGACAAATACTTTGATGACTCATTTAAAAGAGCATTCTCATCACCTAGGATGTACAAAGCAACACTCTGTAGGGGAGGAAAATAAGAAATGTTTAAATCAAGCATCATACAATTATCATCTCTCTTTTACCCTGTGAATTTAAGCAAACATTTCTTTAGGGACAAGATATATAACAAGGTCATGTTTATTTATTTTAATATCCCCATGACTACTTATGTCTCCCATTAAGTGTTACTCTTCCACAAAATGCCTTAACGTTAGTGGTTTTAAGTTTAATCTATTATAACCACCATTTTACTGCCTTCCTATATTTTATGCATGCTTGATAAATATTAATCAAAAATAGGAATTGAATTCAGCAGAGTTTTACTATGTCTGCTGATTAGTCTAACATCATCCATCATATAACATAATAAACATGGCTTCATGTTGTGCCTGGTACTGATGAAGCTCTCATCATATAAAAAAAACAGTACATTGGCACAAGAAAACATCTACAGCAATCTGAATTCAAGATTATAGAATAGGATCTTAATACGAGTCACGTGGTCCTTAGACCTGCATAAAGAATATCAAGCTATTCCACCTTTCTTCTAAAAGTGTGTGCCAAACATATTATAAGCTGGCTTGCACTGATATTCGGAAGACTTTACAGTAATTGCTATGTTTTTTCGCGATCATTTGGGCATAGGACCACCTGACAGTATCAAAGATGAAACTGCATGCATCCTCTACTCACCAATCACTATGAACTAGGTCTAACATGGAAAGTCATGTTTCCAACTTTTCCCTGACAAATTAGAGAGCTTGGTCAAGCAGTTTTGGTCTAGCTTGTTGTGGTTGGTGTGAAGACTGAGCTAACTCTACAATATCATGCACAGTCAGTAAGATTACTTTAGTAACAAATAACTATTTGATGGACACCTTCGAAGTTTTAGTTTAGTAAATATGAGAAATAATAGTTAAAGTTTCATATCTTTAGCTTGAGAAGGAAAAGAGGTATTCAGGGAGTTAAGGGCCTGCTTCTAGGATGGGCTGGAGGCTTGGACTGTTGTGAGGATTGTTTTGGAGGATATCTTTCATGAGATACAGTAGGCCAATGCCATCATGGATTGCTCTGACAGGTTCGAACACTTTCTTACCATGGGAGTCTACAGGTGTGCCCCGTATGTACTGTACTAGACTATTATGTTGAAGTGTTCGACAGCATATTCATGGGCTGTATACCTTTGGTCCACAACTGAATTTAAATTTACTTTTAAGTTTTTTTATTTTGATTAGCCTCGGTCAAATAAACAGAAATCAATGTTGAATAAAAGGTACACTTTGCTTTACTGGGAGCAGACAAACTATCCATTCTCACAAAGATACAATGACTTATCCCATCTCAGTGTAGGGATTATTCGTCGTTGAGGGATACTGGAATCATTTCCCAGGGATTAAACAGTTGGAACCAAGATGATCTCTGTACCAGGGGAATGGGGTATCAGGATAGCTTTTCTGTATGGCTATCTGTGAACCTAAAAGTAGAGACCCAAAAAACTGCCCGTGGCTGCAAAGCTCCTATAGCTTTGTGCTGCTGTCCCTCTGTTAAGGAATCCCAAAAACTATGGACTTCTATATATTTGGAGACTAGGTAGCATACCGCCGCTTAGCGCAGCGCGCTTCCTTTACTGATCGCTGTTTTTAAATTAACTGTTTGCTATTTGTGTTAATTTTACTTTTCGTTTTCTTACCCTGTTTTTAAAAGTAGGGATTCCTTGCCCCCCTTACTCACACGATAATCGGCTTTCACCGCTGTTTGGAGCGGGTCCGGGTCCTGGGGTGGGGTTACAACTTCTTCAGCCGCCATCTTTGAGTGGGGCTGCTTATTCAGGCGCCATTACTTGAGAGCGCTGTAGTGCGCAGGCTCCACAGAGGGACACCTACTTAAGGCGACCTGTATCTGGGGTCTGCCTTGACAAGGTAGCATACCGCCGCTTAGCGCAGAGCGCTTCCTTTACTTATCGCTGTTTTTAAATTACCTGTTTGCTATTTGTGTTAATTTTACTTTTCGTTTTCTTACCCTGTTTTTAAAAGTAGGGATTCCTTGCCCCCCTTACTCACACGATAATCGGCTTTCACCGCTGTTTGGAGCGGGTCCGGTTCCTGGGGTGGGGTTACAACTTCTTCAGCCGCCATCTTTGAGTGGGGCTGCTTATTCAGGCGCCATTACTTGAGAGCGCTGTAGTGCGCAGGCTCCACAGAGGGACACCTACTTAATGCTCCCTGCCAAGCGCAGCGGTACCGCGCAGCGGGCGCGCCTTCGCTTAGCCTGAGTCGTGCCAGAGTCCTGCCCGTCTGCGCCGTCCGCGTCTGGACGCGTTGGGCCGGGCAGGACTCCGTTCTTTGGCCTGGTGGTGGACGCGATGTACTGTTACTCTAGGGACGCCCTTGTGTCCATTAGACAGCATCTCCCGGATTGCGTTGCGGTTCAGGTGAGTCCGATGTGCGGCCCGTACCAGTGTGCCTGTGGCGGGTGGTCGCTTGGTGCCCCCGCCCTCCCACGTTGTACGGGTAAGGACTCCCCTTCTGGAAGTAAACGTTCCCTGCGCGAGCTTATTGTCTGGAACCTGAATGTCAGGTCATTGGTGAAACATTACCAAGACATCCATGATCCTATTGAGTCTATGTCTCCTGATATCTTTTGTCTGACTGAGACCTGGCTACAGGAGGCTGATACAGCTATTCTCAATTTGGCTTTCCCCTCCGAGTACTCTGTTTACACGCTTAACCACGCCACTAGAGGTGGGAGAATAGCGCTTGCTGTGAAATCCTGCTACCCCTGTGATTGGAGAGGTCTAAAAATCGCAGGCTGTGAGAGTGCCTTGTTTAAGATTTCCATCACTCCCCATTTCTCCTTCTCCGGCATGTTGATTTACCGCCCCCCAGGCAGCGACGTGGCATTCAGGGAGGCACTCCCGGACGCTGTCAGCATGCTGGCTGTAGGGTGTGCCAATTTCTCTATTCTTGGGGACTTGAATCTCCACTTTGACAATCCGACAGTGCCTGCTGTGAGTAGTACCTTGGCCAATCTTGAGGCCTTTCAATTGTCTCAACTGATTTCGTGTCCCACTCATGTAGGGGGACACACTTTGGATCCCTTCTTTACGAATCTTGTAGAGGCTAGGGTCTTAACCCCTTCTCCTCTGGCCTGGACGGATCACTTTTTAGTGACGATCCAGTGCCCAATGTATGAGTGTCCTCTCAAACCCACGGTCCGAGCTGTACCCAGACGACACTGAAATAAACTAAAACTTGAGGATTTTCATCGCCTTTTGTCTGAGGACCCGTTGGGCCCGCTAGACACCGTGGAAGCGGGCTATGACCGTTTCTGTGAATGGGTCACCCGGGCCCTCGACTCCCTTATTCCGGTGACCTTGAGCAAATGCGGATCAAGGGACCCTAGTCCTTGGTATGATGGATCTCTGCATGCGCTGAAAAGTACGTGTAGACGAGAATGGCGTAAAACGTATGACATCAGCAAAAAAGCCCTGTATTTGGCCACCATTAAATCCTACCATTGCGCAGTCTGTAGGGCTCGTGCGGCATTTTATGCTCTTGAAATCCGCAACAGCATCAATCCATCCAAAACTATTTTTAAGGCTCTCAAAGAGCTGGTGGCAAAAAAGGCCTCTGTGAATGCAACGGGTTCTACTTCACATTGCGAAACCTTGGCGGCCTTTTTTCTTGGAAAGGTCCAAGCCATCTACCGAGCCTTTCCCATGGCTATGCCCCTTGGCGGAGGGCGTTTTAGCCCTCTAGTGCAGGATGTTTTACACTCTCTTCCCTGCCTCCCACCTGAAAGCTTCAAGAAACTGGCTCAGCAAGTTAAGTCTGGGTCTCCGGCAGACCCCTTAAGACCGGCTTTGTTTAGAGATCCGGCATTTCTGGATCTTTTGCCGGTTTGTTCCTTGATTAATACCTCGCTTGCATCAGGTGTGGTCCCCGCCAAGTGGAAACAGGCAGTGGTTATGCCCATTTTAAAGAAGCCGTCTTTGGACTCTGGAAAACCTGAGAATTATCGTCCAATTTTGCTTCTTCCGTGGCCGGCAAAAGTAGCGGAGGCGCATGTGAACATTGCTCTCTCAGACCATCTTACGCGGGCCAACATCCTGGACGCCACGCAGAATGGCTTCCGTGCTGGGCACAGCACGGAAACGGCCCTCCTCTTCATGGTGGAACACCTGCGCACTGTGCTAGACTCAGGTCAAACGGCGGCGCTTGATTTATTAGATCTTAGCGCCGCCTTTGACACCGTCTCGCACAGGATTCTTTTGCAGCGCCTGGAGGAATCTGGCGTCGTGGGTCCTGCGCTTTAGTGGTTCCGCTCTTTTCTTACTGATCGATCCTTTTGCGTGGCCGTTCCGCCCCATCAGTCAAAATCTTACCCTCTGGATCTTGGGGTCCCTCAGGGATCTTCGCTGAGCCCCACGTTGTTCAATCTCTACGTGAGGCCGCTAGCGGATGTCGTCAAGCAGTGGGGTATGACCATGGTGTCATACGCTGACGACACTCAGCTGGCGGTCACACTCAGCGGGGATTCTTGTGTGGATGCCCTAAGATTCCAGAATGGACTTCGGGCGGTTGCCAGCTGGATGAACTCCAACTGTCTCCAGTTGAATGCAAATAAAACGGAAATCATGATCATCGGCAAGCAAGCGGAACTCTGGGGTGATATGTGTTGGCCCTCAGAGCTTGGTCCCACCCCGACTCCGGTTTCGGAGATAAAAAATCTCGGGGTGTGGTTAGATCCAGCCCTTAGCTTCGTCTGCCACACAAAGAGAACTGCTGCTTGCTGTTTCGGTATCCTGCGTGGTCTAAGACCTGTGTTAAAATTCTTTGACGCCCCGACCAGGCAGCTCGTGGTGCAGGCGACGGTGATTTCTCGGCTTGATTATGCCAGCTCCCTCTTGGTAGGGATAAATCAGGCCGAAATCACTCGTCTACAACGGGTGCAGAACGCGGCCGCTAGAGCAGTGGTGGGCCTACCCAGGTTCTGTTCCGCTGCCAGCACTTTGCGTTCTCTCCATTGGCTGCCGATTAGGCAGAGGATCCACTTCAAAGTGCTCTGTCTGGCATATAAGATTCTCAAGGGCTCCCCGCCCAGATTCTTGTGAATCTCCTGGTTCCTTATGTTCCGGTCCGCCCTCTACGTTCCTCGGACCTGGAACTTGCAGTAGTCCCCCGGTTCAAGCTTAGCCGTGCTGGCGGCCGCTCATTTAGAGTACGTGCTGCAGCCCTGTGGAATTCCCTTCCTTCAAAGATTCGTGCCCTTGATGAGCTTTTTTCGTTTCGTAGGGCCGTCAAGACCTTCCTATTTCCTTAATTCGTTGTATCCTTAGTTTCCTACTTTTTAGCTGTGTTATGTTGTTATCTTGTCGGGCGCCAGGACGCTCCTTTGCTGGAGCAGCTGTGCGCGTAATAAATGCTCATAACATAACATAACATTAACATAACTAAATTACTTACCTTCGGTAACACTCGTTCTGGTGGATACTTGTTCTAGCTGCAGATTTCTCACCTTTAGAATATGCCCCAGACTCTACAAAGGATTCAGACGTTTGCACAGTAGACCTCCTGTATGCAGCTAGATGGCACCATGCAGCTCTCAGCTGACTTTGTACTTTCCCGGGAAAGACAGAGCATCTGGGTTACTGTGTGCGCTAATGTCAGTTTCTCGCTTGACTCCTTCCACTTCCTCGGACATGGAGCACAAAAACAGCTAAGAGTTACAACTATGCACATCTCTAGTTTGGGACCTTTTTAGATGGTAAAAGAAGACCACTCCACAGAACGGGAAAGTGAGAGGGCACAGAGGAATCTATGGTTACATCGAGTATACATCAGAAAAAGCATTGCCAACATTAAAATAACTTGTTCTTCACCTTCAGAACAGATTACCAAAGCTGTGCCTCTGAAGGTGGAGCCTCTTTAAAGTGGCCTCAGAGCAAAAAGCCGCAATTGTGGGACCAAACAGGAGAAATGTGCATCCTACCGGCTCTGGCTTTCAAGGCAGTAGTGTTTTGTGAACATGTGCGCTGCCGCCCACATCACACTACGGCAGATGCCAAGAGCAGGTACTCTGAATGCCAAAATAGGGGAAGCAGTCTTGGCCCTGGTGAAACAAGCCTTTTGTTCTTCTGTAGGCAGCCTCTAGACCAATGCAAAGAAGATCTTGATACTGGGAACTATCCAACTCAACACAGTCCTTTTCTGCACTGACTTATCCCTCCAGCAAAGCACAAAAGTGTGCCCCTGAGCACAGACCCACATAGCAGGGGCACACAGGAAAGCCCTATAGGAGACCCACCTCAGCTCCACAACCAACAAAATGGGCAAGTATGACCGAAAGCAAACAAAACCAAAAATCCTGTGGTAGGGCAATATGCTTCTGAAACAAAGTCAGGAAGCACAAATTCCCCGGCACAAACCACAAGACCTCCATCTATTATTGCTATGAAGCACTTCCTGGAGAAAATCAATTCTAAGATTGATACACTTAGGGTCTGCCTCGATCATATGAATGCAAAAGCCAACGAGGAAACTCACATAGATCAACTTGAAGAAAGATCGAAATGCAATAACCTGTGCATCTTGGAGATCGTGAAGTTGACGAAAAAGGGAAAAATGGAAGAATACACCAAAAGTTACTCATGAGCATCTTTCTGAAAAACAGCTTCACTTCTATATTTTTAGTAGTGTGTGTGTATCGATCACTTAAAATTCGTCCGCAATCTGGGTAGTCTGCCGACCCGGTAACAGAACGTCTCTTTATAATTTCATGGATTGGGACACTATCTTTGCCTCTCCAGAGAGCATAGGCACATCAACTAAGATGACAACTCTGTTTCCTTCTACCTCGCCTTTACCTTCACAGTTCAGGCAGCATGCAGGGAGTTCTTCCCAATAAAGTGCACCCTGCAGAAAGCATGGATCTAAAACAGTCTTGTATCCAGCCAAACTTCAAATCATGTTGAACGGCAAGCCAGATGTTTTCCTATACCCAAAACAAACCAAGCAGTTTCTGCGAAAAAAACGTAAATACTCGTAGCCCTGCAATGTATCTGCTCAAGGAGGGGATGACGATTCGATGATTGACAATGAATGGAAATTGAGCTCTGGCTGTGATGTACAGGTGGGATGAAACCACTTCAGCTCCCAAACTCATTGACACTATGCCTACAATGGGTCTTGGGGCTGTACCCCAGATCCAAAAAACACAAGGTGACCTCCAGGTATGTAGACCTGGGACTCATAGTCGCCAAGAGGATACTCACATGCTGCTGGAAATCTCCAGACCCCCCGGCAGCGGAGGCCTGGTACCAATCACTACTATGCTGGGTGCAGGCAGAAAGCGTGACTCTTAAGCGGGAGGATGCTAGAGGACTGCGTAAGCAACCACTAGCGGCGGCATGGGACGCAATACTTTCGGACTTTCGCATGGCTTGGCGTGACCGCCTGCGGTCGCCTCGGGGACCACCCGCACTTTATAGCGGGCATACGAGTGCTGAAGGCTTATAATGCGGGGAGGAAGGGAGGCGATCACTGCCTCGCCCGGCCATCCTGCAAGGACTCGGGTGTGCATGGTTGGCCTTCCTACTTAGGTGTGTATACTTAGCTCCCACATTGCAGGACACATCGTCTGTCTGGTATTCATTATGTATTAAGGGGATTGGTTGACTGAGTAAACAAAAAGCACCGACGAAATTATATGTTGGGTCGGGTGCGTGAGTGGGGGGGGTGGGGGTGGGGGGGGGGTTTGCGTATATAGCACAGAAGACGTGTATGGGCGCGCTGTCAGTATTCCGGGTGTAGGTTATTCAGTTTTATGTTATGTTGTTGATTACATATTCAGTAAGTTAAAACAGCATGTTGTGATGTTCAATTGATTATTGGACAAGAACCCTGTACCAGTTGAAATTGGTTGATGTGCAGGTAGTATATGCGTGATCTATTTCTATAACACCATATTCTGTCTTGTATTAACAATGTGGACTGAACACAGAAGAGATAATAATACACTGTAAACTACAAATTGTTGGAAAATCAATTAAAACAAAGTTGAACAAAAAAAATGGCAAAGGAAGAACAACACAATGGCATATAATCCTTCAGCTACCAACTCCTTCTGAGAGTTGGATGTATACTTTGCTCTCTGTGCACTTTCTCCAATTTCTTATCAGAAATGACTTGATACCTCACCTCACTGTTAGACGAGACGGTCATCTGGTGAGTACTGTGATTCCTATAGGAAGTCTTAATGCTATTGCTGTAATTGTACTTTTATGTTAAGTAAAAGCAGTATTTGGAGTAGAGTGGGCACATTTATTCTCTCTGTCAAGATTGGAATGTCAGATTTGAGGGAAGGCGGGGCACAAAGAGCGTGTAAAACCGACAACCGATTTACAACAAATAAAGCGATTTTCAAATACCCATTGCTAATTTGTCAGAATTGAACACAAAATTACATGGCTTCAATGAGGCAGCCCACAGCAAGCTCAATTACTAACAGGGAAGCAATGGCTAGGAAATACAAAGCACAGTGGCACGCACACCAAAAACCTAGACTGTTAAGGACTTCGAAAAACTTCTCGAACATTGTGAAAATAGTGAGGAAGGATGTTACAAATGTAAACACTGGCACAATTGTTTACAGCTCTTTACACTTCTAAATCACGCCCTATCTTTTGGTAAATAAAACATTTATTTGATACCATAGCACTGCCCTAGCTAGGTGATGGTCTTGGACAATAATTAAACCCGGCCCACCACAGAGGACATTTTGCAAGTAGTTAAACAGTTGCCAAGTGACAAGGCCCTAGGTCCAGAAGGCCTAATGACTCAATACTACAAGGTATAGGAGGGGATCCCAGTGCTCAGACACCTACTCATGTATGAAGAGTCCTATCAAAGAGGTTGTTTAATACCATCCATCAGAGAAACATTAAAGATAACCTTTCTAGACCCAGAAAGAAAAAGAAAAAACTTGAAAAGTGTGATTCCTACCACCCATTACCCCTCATCAAAAAATATAGTAAAATCCTAGCAGAAGTCCTTGTTAACCGCTGTGTACTGCTGTTGTTGGACTTGGTTTGCAGACCAAGCCAGATTCATACCAGGAAGATCAACCTCCCACAACCATAGAATTCGGTTTGCACTCCTCCACCAACTGGACCCCCATCTGAGTACAGATGCAGTCTTTCCCGAAAGTCCCTATCTCTTTTGCCTACTTGACCGATTGGCTTTAGAAGTGTATTGATAAAGTGGATAGGACACTTATATAAAGCACCGTCAACATGCATTGTAGTAAACAGCATACTCTCAACCCCAATTTAAAAAAAGAAAGGGCAGAAGATAGGATGCCCTTTATCGCCTATCTTATTTGCCATCTAAATTGAGACGCTTGCGGCTAGGCTCCAACAACAACATGCAGACCAAGGACTCTGCCTCACTGTTAGATACATAATAGTACCACTTTATGCAGATGATGTCACAGTGTATGTGCAACAGCCCGATTTAAATTATCACCTCTCATCTGATAGTTCAATAAATGTGCATCCCTTAAGAGCATTTCAATTAATTGGGCTAAATCTGTGATATTTCCCCTCACCTCATCCACAGCAGATGCGGTTTAGGAAACCTGCTACAGTGGGATATCTCAGTCAAAATATTTAGAGATTCTGGTAAGTAGGAATATAAAAGAGTTCATACAAAACAAATATGGGGTAGTGCGCTCAAAAACAAAGCGAGAAATAAACCAATGGATCAAGCTGCCCCTATCTTTAGCGGGTCAGCAACATTGGCAAAATTGATCATGCTGCACAGATTTTTATACATATTCAACAACATTCCCATCCCACTCAAAAATGCCCTTTAAAAACAAATAAAAATAAGACGCACTATGAAATGGACCGCCTGGCATGGGCAAATAAAAGCTACCATTCAAGCAAGAATGGTTGACCGACCAGACATGGAACCATATGCTGCAATAGTGTCAGACGACATTGGCTCAATGTAACTCAACAAAATAATCTGCTCTCGGAGCACACTGCTCAATAACTGAAAGTAACACAATGAGATGTGTGACCTGGAAATGGGATCGGCTAAAAGCCTGAGCAAATTTATACATAATTTACTCCGCTGGTCTATAACCCCTGCTTGCAACCAAAGTGTGACCAAAAAGAAAGTCAACAGCTAAACACAATCCAACTTGTATGAGGGATCTCTACCCCGGGGAAACTTTACTTCCAATCAGTACAATACACGATAATGCCAATCAAACTGCATTATATATTTTTGTTTATCCTAGGCTCAGGGAAGCAAGTTAGAAAGTTAATAATAGATTTCCCAGCTCCTTGCAGGTATTTCACATTTTGCAGGATGTACTACAACGTCATCTTCCAGGAAACTAGTAGCCAAGATCTACATGATGATGCAAGGTGAGGCACCAATATATGACCAACTACTAAATCAAAGTGGAGAGTGGACACCTTGAGTGACCAACAATGAAAATTCTCTTGAAAAGAAACAGGAGAGTTATCTCCTAATTACAGGCTTTGGCAAAATACATTTTACGTTTCTGGATATGGTTACCAAACACCTGAGTCACTATATAGACTTAAGTCAGATGCAGATGCAGTCAGATGTGGCAGATGTGGTACACTAAGCCCTAGGTTTCTACATGTCTCTCTGCAATATCCCAAAATATCTACATACTGGTCGAGCATGGAAAGGGTGATCTTTGACATCATCTTTAATTATTATATACCAGTCACCTCAGCAGTGAATCTTCTGGGTTAAGCCAAGAACATCCCAAGCATACACAGAAAATGTATTGCATTGGCATTGTTACTGGCCAAAAGAAAAATTGCAAATAATTGGTGTTGGGTCCTTCAACATTCAAGGACTGGCTATGTGATGTACTGTACTGTAACAAGCAATTGTCGGCTTACTAGGAACTTATGACCCTTCAATCTAGACCCAAAGACATTTGGGCCTCCTTGCACTCCTATTCATTATAGCAGCACAAAGAGAACAATAAGCTTGCCTTGGCAGCATGGGAGGAATAAGGAAACAAAGCACCACACTGATACGCCTAGAGGCCGCCCTAAAACTCTTGGGAGTTTATGTGGACAAAAGATACAGACTAGAAAGATATAATATGAAAAATAACAGAGGACATAAAATACTATGCTCCACTGCTCCATCTCTTTAGACGTGGGGCAGTGGGGGATAACAATTGATAACGTTTGTGGTGTAATTAACATATGTATTGCACTCTACTCTGTTCTGTTTGCATTGTTATATAGTAAAAAATTAAACAAAACAATAGGATTTACTTTGCTGGTAAATGCCAGGGCCACCAAACTCTTAGGAGTAGGATGCTGCATAAGAAATCTGTGTCACCAGGCACTGGACTGTGTTGTCTGGCTACTTGCCAGTTCACTAGGACGCAAGAGCAAAGCTGTGCCCAAGTGCCCATATGGTTATCACGTCAGTGCCTTATTAAATGAAAGTAAAGGGTTCAGACAAGGCTGGTCTAGGGAGAAAAGCCTCAATCAGGATATTTGTTTAGACTTCAACATAAGGCAGCTATAGGTTCATAGCCACATGTCTAATCACTAAGAAGTACTCCCCTCCATTGGGGGTCCAAGAGACAAAATCAACTCAATCTCAGGGGATGTATGAGGTCCACTGTCCACCTGCAAATCTATGTATGCAATATCGTCAATATAGTGAGGGGGTAAATCGTTCCCATAATCACAATCATCATTGTGGTGGCAAACTCTGATCACAAGCTGATGATAAAAAAAGATGATGGAGCTTCTGAGGAAGGCTCCATTATACAGTGTTTTGTCTAAGTCCAAACAAGAAGGTCAAGATGTATTAGGTTTGGGGTTGGGTAATGGAGTGAGCCAGGGTTTGAATGGCAGCGCTGGCAACGCCATTATGGCGTCAATGAAGGAACCAGCACAGATCTTGTAGCCAGAGTGGAAGTCAGTACCGGAGTAGGTGTGGAATCTAAAGTGAGTTTGACGGACTCCGGCAGGGCCAATGGTTGACCCACCAGAGGTAACCTGACTGAAGGGCCTGGCAGATCCTTGCCACCAGACAGCATGCCAGATGGAGCCAGAACAGTTCCAAAAATATGCAGCATTCAGGTAATGACCTGCAGTGGCATCGCCAATGGCCCGAAGAATTCTGGGTGAATCAAGATCAGCTGTTGGATTAGATTGATTGGCTCCTAGATGCCTGCTCAACTTCTATTTGGACAGAGAAAGGCTAGACGCCGTGGAGGTTCTCTTCAACTTGCTATGCTTCTTCTTTAACTTGGACTGCGGCTTACCAGACAACTTTGACATCGAAGAAGATCTGTAGGGAGAATGGCCTTGAGAACGGGAATGTGTCCACACCCTCAACTTGAATTAGGACTTTCATGAAGTCTGTAACTTCTTTCGGTGTTCAGAGATGTACAACTTTGCTTTACAGTCACAGATCACCTTCGGTAGTAGGGAGGCACATTCTTAGCATGACTTGGAGTCGTGCCCTGAGCCCAAATACAAGAGGCACACTTCATACAGGTCCATTACCGACATCTGATTCTGACAACACAGATTAACCCCTGTAGTCTTCGATGGCAACTCTGTTTCTTTGCCTTCTGGAAGAAAATAATTTTGAAAGCATCCAACTTATGTAAAAAGGAGCAATGCTCAGAAGCCACGTCCAAATGTGAGGAATGAAAGAAACTGAAGTTGGTGCACATGAGGGGGCACCTATTTGTAGCTTGCCTCCATATCTTCTGGGGTGGAATTAAGTCATCATGGAGCTGCATGGCGCCACCTAGAGTCTCACAGGAGCACTGCTCTGAAAATGTCTAGATCCAGCCTGGAGCTTGGGGTTCTAATGAGGAATCTGTGGTTAAAAGTATTTACCAGAAGTTGTAGGTAACTAAACAGCGGCTCTTGGCGATCCAGTGGTGCAGAAATCGGTCAAGCCACAAAAAAAAGTGTTGTAAAAACATGTAAAAGTTTTGTACTAAAAACTCTGGCAGCAAATTCACAAATTTCAATGCAACTATAATAATGTTGTAGTGTACATATATTTCCCCATAAGCTGGGTCTTAACTTCTCACCCACATCAGCCCAAGAGTCAAAGAGGTTTAGTAGGGCAATTTTCTATCAGAGGACAATGTGTCCAGAGGTACTCTAATTTGTCTGGATGCCCAGATTTCTCTGTGGCCTCAGCAACAGCACACCTAGGATAAAAGGGTTTAGCACATTTGCACATATTGACACCACATTAATACTGGTGCCATGCTTTGCAACATGTTGACATAAATAAAGAATTAAACTTTCTGTTTTATCACTGTACGTACCAGCACAACCAACCTGCTCCTCTCACATATCCCTGGTACGTATGGATAGGGATTGGCTCCTTCTCCTTTCAGACAGGAACTTAACCACTGATAGATGCTTGGAGGTTCTTCAGTGAAATATGAAGGGTGATACATGAATCCTGTTTGGCCTGAGATTTAAATGCAATCTGTTACATGAGGCAAAGAACTGAATTTGTTACAGAAAAAAAAGACATAGAAAATGAGAATTTTTTACAAAGTATTTTAATTTGTGTACACCAAAAGAACTAGTTATTTTCCTTTGAAAAAGATCTCCATGGCTGATACTCCAACTACCCACAGATTCCTCACCTTAGAATATTCCTAAATGCAATACTTAATCGGACACTTTTCCACAACAATGCTCAAATGCTGGCTTCATACTACCCCAAGAATGAGTGACTAAGGGAAGCTGCATAGAAGTCCTAATCCAGATCACTGTTGTCAGTTTTGTATCTTAGACTTTCTGGGCCCTAAACGCAGAGCAAAACAATTGCTGTTGACAGTGTGCTGAGCACTAGCAAGAGACATTTCCAGGTGTTAAAAATAGGCCACTCCATATAACGGGAATCTGCAAATAGATGGGCATCCACCTGAAACAACATTACGAAAGGAAATTAACTACTTTCGATGGATAGTTCTAACACAGATTCCTGAACTTTGCACAGATAACAAAGAAAAACCTCCCCAAAGTGGAGGGTCTGTGGAGTCAGCTAAGGCCAAAAAGTCTAGCAGAACCAAGACGCAAAGTGTCCTTCCCACCAGATCGGGCTGTCCAGGCAGGAGTGCTTTGTGAACTAATGCACTGACGCCCATGCCACAGTCTGGCAAATGTAAAGGACAGGCACTGCACATGCCAAAACAGAGGAAGGAGATCTCCTAGATGTCCCAGGGACTGCTCCTTGGTCAGTGCATATCAGATCTTAATACACAGAACAACCCACCTCAATAAGTACCTCTTCTGCACCGCCTACTCAAGAGTTTCAAAACTTTATTTCGATTTCATATAGAAACCATAAAAGTATACATAAACAATTTTAAAAAGCAGTAAAATTAATCAACCATAAAATCACAATACATGTTTTCATAGTTTTTCTTTCCCCATAGGAACCCCTCACTCGCTGTTGGCCCCACCTGGACAGCTCGTGAGGCTCCCGGATCAACAATAGCGGGTAAGCGCATTGTCATTGTTGACATTGCTCGCACTCACGCGCACATGTCAATCAGGGCACTGTCCTTGTGTTGTGCTGGTTTGACGTCGCGCCGGTGATCGAGATCACCACGCCAACACCGACCTTGAGCAAATGACAGAGTGTCAGACTGGATATGAGCGTCCTGAATTTATATATATAATTTGTGTTTATATCTGCGTTTTCTTTTCTTTCCTTTCTTTTGGATTGTATGGCTGAACTATTCAGTCTGAATACATGTTTATAGTTTTGTAATGAATACACGGGCCGCCCTTACCAACTCACTGGGTTAGGGCGTTATATCACTAACGGCCCGGCATATTGGGTTCACACCGGACTCGGCAAGTTGCAGAGTCTTGAGTCATGCCCGTTGCACTGAGATGCATGCTTTAAGACCTACAGCATGACTGCTCATATACAGAGCGTGTTCAACTGCGCGCACTGGTTTTATCAATCACCTCTCTCACAGCACCATTGAATTTGCTATGGCATAGCGGTTGTATTCACGGGACACGCACGGTCAAGTCACCTTATACACAGGCACCTGCTGATGTAAACTGCCACTACCGTACTCTAACATCATGTATGTCTGTTTACTCATTTTTTTCAGTTTCCAGTAGGTCTCCCGCCTGGAACCATTCCAGTACGATACTATTCAGGTCGTATATGGGGGTCTTCACAATCTAGCAGACACCCAGCAATTATATGAGCACTAAGGTCCTGACGAATTGCCCTTACGGCAAGAAACATGTCGACCATTTTCACAGGAAGGGTTGAATAAGGATTGGTCTCATTGCCTATCACTCCTTAATACCCCTTAATTTTAACAAAGCAGCGAGCCTGATCATTAAAGTTATTCTTAATGGACTCGACTGACTTCTTTTAATTCTACACATACACCCCCTTGCTCACTATTGCACTCCCTAGGCCCCTCACACACATACACCCGCTGGCTCGGAATAAAAGATCTCCATCAAAGTGCGGCCCTTCGGGCTGCCCGACGGGCATTGCACCGCCAGCCTGCCGCAGGAGCAGGATACCAATGATGACGCTGGACGGCCACCGATTGGGACAACAGGTGTTGGCCTGTCGGTGACATGTGTGAGGTATCCTAATATTCTGAAAAGGGTCTACACCATGCACTTGTCCCGCCACCACGACTGAGAGAGAAAATTGACTGAGCTATATCACTAGCTCTCACTGGGGAACTCTGTACAACACTCCTTGTTTGCTGCTGTTTTGGACGAGTACATTGGACCCCACTAAATAACCGTCCTTCCCTTTTTTTATTCCCTTTGTTTGATATTAAAACCAAATTCCATCAATATCTATTTCTAACAAAACATTCAGACTAATGGATTAACACAATATAAAAACAAAAAAACAAATAATATTTGTTACAAGTTGAGATCTACATATTAATAATGTCAGTGTCTATACAATTTAAGAGAGTAAGTGAAAATGATTAGAAGTGGGGATGTTGTAACCACTCGAGACGAGGGAACTTCTGCTCGTCAAACAATTGTTCTCAGGTCTTTGACTTGATAATGGAACGTATGACGTTCTAGGGTAGAAATCAGTTAGGCCCCAAATCGATATAGGGCCATCCCCTATTTGTGGCTGCCTTGATTGGAGATGTGAGACGACGTGTTTATTTCTAAATCTTACCAGTACCAGATCACCAGCTATATCCTTTGACAGATGTCCTAACCAGCCCACCCTTCTAACACTTTGTATACTTCCGTCTATGTTGGTAGGAAGAGGTCTATTTTTAGTTAACCAAAAGACAACCTTATTCCTAAGGTCCTGTTGTCTTTCGCTTTTCCCCTTGGTAAGTTCCGGTACTCCCGAGAGGACACAGACAAAGGGAGTAGCCTCCGGTGGCAAATGTAAATGATTAGTTTTAGGTACGTTATTGTCATAATTGGCAGCTGTCCCCTTGTATGATATAAAATCTTTCTTAGTCCCTGCTTTGGGGTAGGCACTCCGTGCTACTGCGACTGCTTTCGGGGTATTTAAAGATGTTATATGAGGGGATACTGAATGTTTGTTGGGGATTTTACTTAGTGCAGTATTTTTAGGCACTTCTGTGGGGACTGGTGTCTGTGATGACTGTGGTTGAAAGGGACCTGCCAAACTCTTTATGTATGCCGAGTTGGCCTTAATTGCTTCCTCAACAACTGTGAGCCTTTCCCCTAAGGTGTTCATTTTTTCCATCAGAGGGGATATTATTAATTTGATCATGATTTCGATCTGGGCCAGTAAAGTAGCCTGGATAGGTACTTTGAGGGTGGGAGTGTTGGGAAGTGGGGAACTTGGTTTTGGTTGTTGAGTCTTTACATGTTTCCCCCATTGTTTGGCCCCTTCTCCTTTCCCTTTAACAGAAAGGCTCTGAGGGGACGGTGTACATTGGGAATTTGCTTTTGTTTGTACTAAAAGGGGAGTATCCTGGAAGCTTTCATTTGATTGGAATGATCTAGTGCGCTGGGGGCTAGTAGTTACTGTGTGACAGGTCGAAGTGATGAAGCAAAGCTTCGCATATTTTGCGGCTTGCCGAAATCAAGAACCTCGTTTATGTATAACAAGGTAATAAATGTACGTCTTACTAACATTTATATTAAGTTTGAGTAAAGGTTTAAGACGCTTGCCTATGTGTATTTCTAATGAATTTAATCTGTGTCCTCTAAAATGGCCGTCGCTTGTATTTTAGTTACTGCGCATGCGTCAGCCACACTCACGTGTCCTGACGCGTCTGCAGAAGTGGAGGGAAAGTTATGCGCATGCGTAATTCATAGCTGTGCTTATCATGTGGTACTGCTCGTGCCACTGCTCTTGTGACTGTGTCAGTGTAGCTAACATTTAATGCAATTAAGTTTATTTCTTGATGATGAGTTAAAAGTACAATCCCTGTGATGTGTTTTCATAATGACATTATTATGTATTAATTTGTTTTCGCTTACTTTTCATGTACCGCGGGAAATGGGGGTCTGAGTGAGAGGAGAGCCATATTGGAGGTCCCTTCTGCGCCTGTGCGACATTCGGCAGCACGAGGGACCTTGGCTGATGGAACATAGCCAGCTGGCAGTGATGGGCGAGATGCTCCTGAGAAAGTCACCTCTGCCCTGCGAGAACAGCGAATGTGGCTCCTTATATGATACATTGTAATGTTGCGCTACTGTTAGCTCATGGGAACCCCAAATCTGCTAGGCGGTACCCAAATATGTTAATGAAGGCTTCAATTCGTGTATTGTGATTGGTGTGTTACCCAAACCCTACCTTAGGACCAATCGAAATTGAAGGATTCTGACACTTTGCAACATTGGGGGGTGGTACACTGTCCCCAAACTGTATATCTACCCTGGGTTCACCTAGTGAACCGTCCGACTTGTCTGGTTTAGCTGACCTGTCACTGACCCAACGCACTCAATAGGTGACTGAAGATACAGAGCGCTGCGGAGCACTCTGTCCGAATTTGACCATAGACTAAGGTTTTACTGAACCTTAAAGTGCTGGCAAGGCACTTAACTGGGAGTTCGTTGACCCAATCGGGGTCTTGATCGATAGCTGCAGAGCGGGTGGAGCGCAGGCGTTGCTTCCGAACTGTGGGTTCCGGTCCTGTCCTGAAGAGGGTCCTGTCCTGAGGGTTTGCTGTCCTGTCCTGAGGGTCCTGTCCTGATTCTTATTCCGAGGGTATCCTGTCCTGTCCTGGGTGTCCATCCTGCACCTGCTGTCCTTTGAGGGGTATCCTTCCTTGAGGGTTTCCTGTCTTTAACTGACCCGTGGCCAGGGTTTGGTTTCCACACCTTTTTCTAGGTAAATATTACTCTGAACCTCTTAGAATTCTTGCACCTTCTGAATTTCTAACTTTTGCTTAAATAAAGTTCAACATTGCATATGTTATATTTCCATGCCTTTCCGCAACTATTGAACAGTCATTTATAATTTTGCAAAGTTATTCCTATGTCTTCTCATTTGTTAGAAATCATATTTTGCATAGCAGTGTGTCATTTTCTGATATGGTCTAGGACTTCGTTGCCTAGGTTGTTCAAAGGCCCCTTCACCTTAAGTGAAGCGTGTTATTCATTATAAGCTCTTCTATAGTCACACACACTTAGTCTATCCCTGTCTAGATAATACTGACTTACATAGTATTTTCTCGTTACATTTATTTAGTACCTTGATGATTACTCTGTCATTATTTCTTTCTGCCTATGTGATTTACGTTATCTTGGTTATTGATTGCCTTGTTTTATTGTACCTCATGCAAGAAAATACTGAACTTTAGATAAACATTTTAAAACTTCCAGTTGTCCGTGGTCATTTAAACAGTATTTGAATGTTATTGGTTGGGTTTGTATTTTGCTGCCTTTCCTTTACAGCTAGCTCCCTGATTCATTGTGGTCATTAGGCACCCGCATCGGTGGATGGTAAGTCGGGTGCACCGAAAATTGGTAGCAGGGAACACACACACACCAACTTGATAGAGCTCGTGAAGTCACCTGATCGATGTATATGGTGGTTTGAAAAGTATATGGGCCCTGAAGCCGGAAACGGCGAAAATTGTTGGTCGGGTGGCCTCGCGCGCTCTATCAGTTTTCTGGTAGCTAGAGGATGGTTAGGGACTAGTTGAGAGTAAGGCAGGGACTAGTTAGGCTAGTTAAGTCGGAAGCTGCTATTATATTAATGCTGCTATAAGAGCGGCTGTTCTGAGGGAACTGATCACTCTCTTGTGAATACGCTGCTGAAATTCATGAATTACTGTATTGTTATTATTCTTGTTCTTATATTGTTATATGTACTAATCCATGCAATTGTCAACCGTCTTGTTTCTTGTTGTCCGAACTCCCCGGGGAATTGAAAGGGCAAGTGGTGAATAGAATCCATTGTCCTGAGGTCACAGGTTCGAGGAAAGTTAGGTGCAGGTTAGGATAACCGGGAAGCACTAACTAGGGTTTTCTGAATACATGTGTGAATAAATGACAGTAACGGGGTTCATTGGCAAAATTCCCATAGTGGCGTAACCTAGTAAGGGTCACATCGGAAGAGTAGCAGGTTCCTCGGAGCTAGCGTGAAAGCAGAGGGGTCCGCTGAGAAACTTTAAACTCGGAATATATCCCGGAAAGAAGTGGATGAGTTTAGGGGAATAACAGGTTCACCGATGCTAGAGTGAAGGGTAGGCGGAAGAGATCTGCCCGCAGCGCGTGAAAAGTAAATGGAAGTAGTTTACTTGCTGTAAAAGAATTCTTACTCTATCTAGACACTTGAGCACTGTGGCGAATGTGTATTTGTTGTAAAATAACCAAGCACTGAGCACTTTAAAAGAAAGAAAGTTTCCGTTACCTTGTGAAGGGAGGGAGTCAGTCGCGAAGCGCCTCTGACGTCACTCTGTGCCGCGCTGGGATTGGTAGAAGCAGCGGGCGGGTAGCGGAGCTGAAGATTGTAAAGGAGGGGTGAGCGCCAGAGCGTGGGAACTGTCTCACGAAGGGGCCGCGCACCCATTGGCGGAGCTTATTTTGTGTCGCGCACCCATTGGTTGCACGAATTTTCTGAAGAGTATTCTGATTGGAGGTAGTTTGTAAACAAAGTTAGCGCAGAAGTCGTATGTGGCACTCGCGGACTACAGAGACGCGACCTGATCCAAGGCATCTAGGGTTTGAAAGGGATCAGTGGAAGGCTAACAGATACGATATTATGTACGGAACCAAGAGAAAAATGTCCCTTGTAAATAAGGTGAAAAATTATTTTAAAACGGACAAACCGATTAAATCTAGGGAAGGTGTTCTTGTCCCAGCACCCAATACTCCCGCCTCATTCATGATGTTTGACCGAGGGTACAATACCTGTGTGTGGCTGGAGAATTGGGTGAAGTACACAAAAGATGACGGAGTATTGGCTTTTCCGTTAGATGGTACTTTCAATGGTAGAATCTTATTTAATTTAAGAACCCGAATGAATGAACTGCATCCCAGACCGAGACTAACGCAGTATGAGGCATTAGAGGAATGGGAGATTGAGGCTTTTGAAAGAGAAAGACCCCGAATGGACAAGGGTTTGACCAAGTGGTACCCCAGGCAGAAACAGGAATCCAGGGATAAAAGGATGAAACAGTGGAGGCAGAGCATGATTGTTGAGGGTCTGTTTCCCATGATGCCGGCATGTCATAACATTGGAGCGGGTGAGAAAAGCACTGAAAAATGTAAGCATTGGGGGGCCCTGGGGGATTCAGATGATGAACTAATAGATGACATCTGTACCAGAAGTCCGCCACCTTACAATGAGGGAACCCGACCTTCCAGTGTAGGAGATGTTCCCCGACGCCACTTCCTAAAGGAAGAAGACAGGTCCCTGGGACTGGGAGGGGGTGGTCAAGTATTACCCTATCCTGAGAAACCCGAACTGGCGGAAACAAGGGATATATATCCCAAAGTGCCCGCAAGTCAGGAAGAAAAATATCCACGTACGAAAACCTTTTTTCCCAGACCCTTGTATGAAAACGAAGAGAAACCATCGAATTCAGGACTGCCTTTTGTTCAACCTCCATATGGGGAAGAGCGCAGGTCCTTTAATACTGGAACTTTATTCCCGAAACCAAATTATGGGGGAGGACCAAGTGAAACGCATCCTACTGCCCCGAGTTTTACTCCTCCATTGACCCCACAGATATTACATGACACAACTCTAAGAAGGGTACTAGTGGAAAAAGAGCAAGAGGCTCTAGCTAGACAAAGAACAGAAATAATTCAGAAAATTTCTCAGATAAATACCAGTCCGGAGGCATTGACTATTCCAGTAACTATTGGACCGGTGGTCCCGTTATACGGAAATGGTCAGGGAAATCCGATTACTCCAGTCATGACCCCAGTCATAGCAACCCCAAGACAGGAACCAATCATCATAGATGATCAGTCCAGTGAGTGCGAGTCTGAAGTTGCGTTCTTGGAATTACCAAACAAACAGACTGTAAAGGGAATACAGCAGAGGTATAATCCTTTTAATACAAAGGAAATTAAATTAGAGACAGCAACAGGTACTAGGAATGTCTCTCTGGTAACTCCGGATGAAATTGAGAGTTGGAGTCGTGAATTAGAGAAGCAGACTCCGCAAACAAAGCCTTTAGACCTCTACAAGCTGAGGGTTGAAATAGAAGAGTTAATGGCAGGAAATGTGGGGTTGGATCGATTGAATACCTACTCTGAGGAAGAATTGTCGTTCATATGTAAAAGCTTTACAAGGAATACCAGAGTGCTCCATGAAAAACTGACCGAAACAGCAGTTAGTATGGGGGTAGATATCTCAAAATCCAAGCCCTTACAGAAACCGTACAGAGCAGACTTCTCAGACAAAGATATAGAACACCTGAATGTGGCAGGGAAGAAGTTGCAGATTAAAGAATTAATGGGGGTACTGCAGAAATGGGGAGATGTGGAAAAATGGAGAAGCAGGTGGGCGAAAAAGAGGGAAGAGGTTCGCTCCCGACAAGTGACTCCCGAGTTTGCTTTAAGAGAGGTAGAAAAACCTGAGCAGTTATGCCCCATGCGCGAAGTTCCAGGGGGAAAATATGTGCATGTTCCCTGGTCTAGGCAGGATATTGTGTCCTTCACGAACGATTTTCCAAAATTGCGAGAGAAACCAGTTGACTGGTACCGGCAAGTGGAGAGGTTCGTGAAGGTACAGAAATGTCTGTGGAAAGACCTGGATGGGTTTTTCGACATTGTGGTTCCAGTAGATTTATGGACCCAGTGTAAAATAGCCATAGATTGGCCCAGTGAAGAGTATCCCAGAAACAAGGAAACAGGGGAGCCATCAAAGGATGTCATGCGAAAATATGAGCAGGTAATTCAGCACTTGAAAGAAAAGGTGCCCGCAAAGGAAACTGATTGGACAAAAATAGATAGAACAACACAGGAAAGGGACGAGACAGTGCACTCCTTCTATGAGAGGTTATTGCAGGTATTTAAAACATACAGTGGTATTGACAACATCGACCTGAAGGATATGACGCACTTTATTTACAGGTTTGTAAATGGTTTAAGACCTGAAATTTGTCAGTGGATAAAAGACAATAAAATCTGTTGGCATACTAAGAAAATGGATGAGGTCCTGAGGTACGCTAAGTACTGCGAGGACGAGATGGCAGAAAAGAAAAAGGCCCTTAAGGAGAAGGTTATGTGGGCTCAGGTGAAGCTCGCAGAACAACAGGAAAAACAATTGAGTAACATGGTTAAAAATGCTGAGAACAAAAGTCCTGGGGGAGGGGGTGGAGGAAAGCCCCGGCCCAAATTTAGCAGGGAAGAGGCTATGAAAAAATTTCCCTGCCATCAGTGCGGCGAAATTGGACACTGGCGAAACGAGTGTCCCCAATTAGTCGATGTTAATGAGAAAACTCCTGATTTAATTCCACAGACGCAGAAAGAAAGACCAAGAAAGACTCAACCCCAGGTAAAAACAGTTCAGGTGCCTCGAGCACCTAAACAGGTATACAGGGGAAGACAGGCAGAAAATGAAGAGATAGAGGTTTGGGAAAGCGGGGAGAACAGAAATACAGCAACTTCGCAGTATCTGCTGAATGATACCTTCCTTTGTAATGATCAGGACTGACGGGGCCTGAGAGGGGAGGACGAGGAGTGCGTACTTGGCGCTTCCTTGCCGGTAGACCAGTCTGGACCATATATTGAAGGAAAGGTTGACGGAAATGATGTCACCTTTCTGTTGGACACTGGCGCTACCCGTTCTACTGTAAGAACAGTGGACGTTCCAAACCTACCCCTCTCGGGAGAGAATATCCAAGTAGTAGGTGTATCTAATCAATTGATTAGTACTCCTGTTACCGAACCAATGGAGATTTCAATTGGAAATTTTAAACAGATGCATAGATTTGTCGTCTGTGACACCAGTCCAGTAAATTTACTGGGACGTGATTTGCTGTGCAAAATGAACTGTACCATCTTTTGCACACCAAAAGGTGTTGAAATACAGACCCCAGATGAAGACGGCATTTATAAATTATTGTTGCTTAGACCTGACTCAGAAATTAAAAGATTGACCCTGCAGGACTTGCCCCAAGAACTACAGGAAGCCGTAAAGCCGGAGGTGTGGGATTTCACTGGAAAGGATGTGGGGTTGATGAAAGATGTGGACCCCATACAAATAGCCATCAAGGACAATGCAGTATATCCTAACACTAGGCCCTACCGAATGAATGCTGAAGTGAAAGCAGGTGTCACTCTGGAAATACAAAAATTATTGGAAGGAAACATCATACAGGAAGTGATGAGCAGCCCATGCAACTCACCGATTATGGGCATCAAAAAGCCTAGTGGCAAGTATAGGGTAGTGCAGGACCTGAGAAAGGTTAACAAAATTGTAGTTCCTTGCTGCCCTATTGTCCCGAACCCTGCAGTAATTCTGTACCAGATTCCTTGGGATGCTGAGTGGTTCACTGTGATTGATTTGTGTCATGCATTCTTTTCGATACCCCTGCACCCCGACAGCAAATTTCTTTTCTCATTTGCTTTCGAGGGTCACGTGTATTGTTGGAACAGGGTCCCTCAAGGGTATACAGAGAGTCCCTCTATCTTTAATCAGATCTTGAAAAAATGTCTAGAGACTTTGATCTTACCTGGGAACTCTGTATTAGTGCAGTACATAGACGACCTTCTAGTGGCGTCTAAAAGTCACAGGGACTGTGTAGTTGACACCATTGCCCTCCTAAATCACCTGTGTGAGAAAGGGCATAAAGTGGCCCCTGACAAACTACAGTTCTGTGCAAAATCAGTGAAATATCTAGGACACCAAATAGAAAAGGGTGTCAGAAAAGTCACTTCAGAAAGAGTGAGAATAATTCAAAAAATGCAGTTGCCCCGTACTCAAAAAGAAGTCAGAATGTTCCTGGGTGTATTAGGGTACTGCAGGCAGTGGATTCTGGGATTTGCAGCCTTAGCCAGGCCCTTGATAAAAATGACCACGAGAGGAATGCCAGATGTTGTGCAGTGGGATGATGAAAGTCTAATGGCTTTCACAAGACTGAAAAACTGTCTGTGTACAGCCCCTGCGTTGGGAATGCCAGATTATTCCAAAGAGTTTGCACTATTCTGTGACACTCGCGATAATTGCGCATTGTCAGTCCTGACTCAAGAACATGGCACGACCAGGAGGCCTGTGGCCTATTTCTCTGCCACACTGGACCCAGTAGCCGCTGGGTTGCCAGGCTGTCTGAAAGCAGTAGCTGCTACCTGT
The DNA here is from genome assembly GCF_964261635.1 of Lissotriton helveticus. Taxonomy (NCBI): domain Eukaryota; kingdom Metazoa; phylum Chordata; class Amphibia; order Caudata; family Salamandridae; genus Lissotriton; species Lissotriton helveticus. The sequence goes on from NC_136067.1 coordinate 1,110,537,193, forward strand.
GCAAGTTTAGAACAAAGTGAGTCCATTGTCATGGGACATCCTGTGACTGTGTATGTTTCGCATGGAGTAGTAATCCTATTGACCAGAACTAAAACACAGTATCTCACCCCTAGTCGGCTGACTAAATACGAGAGGATTCTTGTGGGTGCAGCAAATGTGAGCATTGTTAGGTGCGGTATTCTGAACCCTGCCACCTTGCTCCCCGACCCCTTGGAAATGGAAGGTGGGAATGATGATGAACATGATTGTATTGATCTGACAGAGTTCAGTACCAAGCCACGCCCAGACATAAAAGAAGTACCATTGCCTGAGCATGATAAAGAACTATTTGTGGATGGTTCCTGCCTAAGACATGAATTAGGAGGCTTGAGTGCTGCTTATGCAGTAGTGTCTTTCACAAAAATTGAACAAGCAGGTTACCTATATAACATCAAGTCTGCACAAGTAGCCGAATTGATAGCCATGATAATGGCTTGCAAAATTGGGAAGGATTTACGCATAACAGTGTATACTGACAGTCAGTACTGTTATGGCGTTGTGCATGACTTTGGCCAATTATGGCTGCAGAGGGAATTCATGACTTCCTCAGGTACTCCCATTCGGAATGCAAAAATTGTTCATGACCTTTTAGAGGCCATCCAGTTGCCCAAAGAACTGGCAGTGGTAAAATGTACTGCTCATCAAAGGAGCATGGACAGAGTATCTCTGGGAAACGATTATGCTGATCGAGTGGCTCAATGGTGTGCCAAAGATCGGTATATTGTAAATCCAAAACGAGGGGGGCCAGGAACCAGCTGCCAGCTTCAGGTGTTTGAGGAAGTGCCTACATGGGATGAGGTGAGAGAGTGGCAGGAGTCGGCTCCTTGGCAAGAAAGAGAGAAATGGAAGGAGGATGGATGTAGACCGAGACGTGTGGATGGCGTCATCATAGGTCCAACTGGTATGCCTGTGTTACCCCGACACTTACTTGGCACAATGGCAAGATTAATACATGAAGGATCACACATTGGTAGGGATGCCATGATTCTGGTATTTCAACAGACTTGGTACAGCAAGAAATTCAGGAAGGTAGCAGAGTCCCTCTGCCAGAGGTGCCTGTCATGTCAACAGATGAACCCAGGCAAGAGGACAATGGTTGAACTGAGCAAGATTGGGAGGTCAGGGGGTCCCTTTATAAAAATACAGATTGATTTCATCACCATGCCCCATTGTGAAGGAAAGCGATATGTCCTTGTCATTGTGTGCGTATTTTCGAAATGGGTAGAAGCTTACCCTACTCCCAAAAGTGACGCACTGACAGTAGCGAAGTGTTTACTAAAAGAACTGATACCTAGGTTCGGAATACCATGCATTATTGAATCAGATAAGGGTGGACATTTCCAGAATGACATACTGGCTGAACTCTGTAAGGCCTTTGGAATAAGGCAGAAACTCCATTGTGCATACCACCCAGAGGCTTCTGGAATAGTGGAACAAGTAAATGGAACTATCAAAAACAGACTAGCAAAGCTGACAGATGCTACTGGCATGAACTGGGTGAAGGCCCTGCCCCTGGTCCTGATGGGACTGAGAAGTGTTCCAGACCGCAAGACAGGCCTAAGTCCCCATGAAATCATTATGGGAAGAGTGATGAGACAAGCATGGGTGCCAGGAAGCAAATTGTTGAGCATTACTGATGATTTGGTGCTTGAATACTGCAGAAGATTGGGTGACCAAGTGCGTTCTATCTCTCGCCAGATTGGAGACGACGGCATCCTTAATCCAACGACTCCTCTCCACAACTTGGTTCCAGGAGACTGGGTCAAAATAAAGAAGCACACTCGATCAAGCTGTCTGGCACCAAGGTGGGGGAAGAAACGCCAAGTAATCCTGGTGACAACCACTGCAGTAAAGGTCGCAGGTGTTCCCCAGTGGATCCACGCCGGACACACCCAGAAGGTATTGCCAGACAAAGGATTTGAAGAACCAGGGCAACCAGCAGAGGACCCTGAAGAAGCCAGACCAGTAGCAACTGACAACGAGCAGCCCAGCATCAGTCAGGTTGCAGGAACAGCAGACGTTGGCCCAGGAGTAGTTGACTGCGAACTGCCAAGAAACCAGCCTGCTGAAGAGGTCCAGGAAACTGAGCCAGGAGTAGCTGAAGACGAGCTGCCAAGCATATGGCCAGAAGAATGGATACCGATGATTGATCTGACCGAAGATCCTATCAGAACAAGAGAACGACTTAGTGAAGGTAGAGAGTGGACTAGTCAGGAAAAGCAAGGCACAGGCGAAGAACCTCAGCCACTTGAGATTAAAATCAAAACTGAGGAAGGAGAAGGTCAGACAGGGACAGAGCACGTGATTGATACAGATCAAGTGAACAAGACTGAACAAGTACCCGATACTGAACAAGTGCAGGATACAGAGCAAGTGTTTGATACTCCTCCACTAACTCCTGATGTGGATAAGGGACAGACTAGACATAGAGTAATAGTTCGAGCAGAAGAAAATCAAGAGATCGAAGTGCTTGAACAGGATCAGATAGGATTAGAAAAACGGGTTCAGGAAACAGAAACAGAAACAGAGACAATTGAAAGCCAAAAACAAAATATTCCTGAACAAGGCCAGATTAGCAACCAGGCAGAAGAATTTGATGCTAGCCCTGGAACTAGTCAGATAAGGGAAGTAGGAGAAGAAAGTGGAGAAGAATTACCACAAGATAAAGAGAATAAGAGAATAAGAAAAGAAAGTGAAGTCCAAGTACCGACTAAGAGAATAAAGAAAAGAAACAACCTTGAGCCTAGGTTTGTAAAAAGACTGAGACTAAGGATAAAGACAGTAGAAGAAAAACGTGCAGAAGCAAGAAGAAGTGCTCGAATAGCAGAGCAAGAAGAAGACTCTTCCAAAAGAAGGAGTGAGCGGATAAAAAGACAAAACAAAAAGTACAAGTCTCCTGAATGGACACTGGTTTTGGAAGAACTTGAAGATCTTGATATAACTGACGTAAGCGACGGAGAACCTGTCCCAGAGTACTCAGCTGAAGAGGAAGACGAGCCACCGTGAATTTGCACAAAGTAAGCTAGTTGTGTAAAAAGTAAAAAAGAGGGGTGAGAACACTCCTACTGAGCTAAAATGTCTGATTCAACAGTGAATGGTAGTCCTAGTTGCAGCCGTTTTAAGACGTGTTGCAAGGTGTGTATATGTAGTGTAGTAGTGCTGATAGTTATCTGGATAGGATTAACAATTTTCATTCCCTTTGCTGTAAGTAAAGATACTAACATTGTCCCTACTGAAGTTGTAAATACTGACAATGAGGAGCTGACAACACAGAGTGTAGAAAGACATGAGAGAGCATTGAGACAAACTAAACGAGACTTAGAAGCATCAGATGAGAGAGGACTACATTATCATGGAATGAAAAACAGGACACATTTGAATGTTTTCGCAAACTTGTTAATACATTATGTAGAGACTATGGAAATTGAAGATTGCTATGTCTGCATGAAGCTACCTACCTCGGTGGCTGAAGGCGTGACATACCATCATCTGCCATTAACATATGGAATTTCCTGTAGCATTTTAGCTAGTTTATTTTACAAAAGGGGACCGTTACAGTATTATTACTCTAACAATGACGTGATTTTTTCTGAACTTCCTATACGTGGGAACTTGAATCCTGTACATACCAAAACTGACACCATAAGATATATGGGAGACTACTTTCTGACTATAGGGAACATTGACATAGCAGACGCACACAGAGATAACTTGACTTGTTCTTTGCGTGAGCAGGAAAAGATGTTCCTGAACATGGCAGAGAAAAGGAGAATTAAAATTCAGAAGAAGGCTAATGACGAAAGTCAGAAAAGGCCAAAGTGGGCAGAAAACATGGAAGGCACCTCATCTGGTGGAGCGGGTCCTGCTCTGTTGCTGGATTTTGAAAAGAAAGGCAAGCTATGTCTTCACCGCGAGAAGACTAGCTATTATAATAATGTTTTCATTGGTTCCAGTGAATGCGAACATAATTACAAGGTAATTGGAGGTTGGGGTTTCAAAAATGGGTCAGAGCCTGTGTTTCCTGGAATTTATTATATTTGTGGGGACAAGGCTTATTTCAAATTGCCGGATCACTGGTATGGGAGCTGCTACTTTGGCATTGTTTTCCCGAAAATATACCATGTGAATGGAAAAGCTGGAAGCAATGAAGATACTAACGGCTTAGTGCGTAGTAAAAGAGAGAGTATAGGTGAAATTATGGGTAGTATTTTCAGTGCACTGATACCTGGAGTGGGAGTGGTTCTGAACACTCACAGAATTTGCAAATTGTCTACTATAGTAGATGTGCTGTCTACTGAAACAGCTCATGGATTTCTGCTGGTCAATACCGAAATGGTTGCGATCAGATCAATGGTTTTACAAAATCGACTTGCTCTTGACACCTTATTAGCGAAAGAGGGCGGAGTCTGCCGGATGTTGAAGGCGCAACATTGTTGCACTTATATTCCGGATAAAAGTGTACAGATCAAAAGATATGTGAAAAACATTACTAATTTGGCAAAGGAACTCAAACCACTCGAGGTTGATAGTGCCTGGAAGAGACTGGTAGATGGTCTCTCAAATGTAGGTCATTGGCTTGCTAGCATAGGTAAAAGCTTATTATTCAAAATTCTGATGCCAATTGGTATTATAGGTCTTATTATACTTTCCATTTTCTTATGCTGTAAATACCGCAAGCGCACCAAAAAGCACGAGGTAAATGCAAGAGGAGTGAAACGAAGTGTGGATGAGATTGAATTAGAAGAAGTGAATGATCAGATATACAAAAAGGTGAAAACTTCTCACCCTGCTAAAACTGAAAGAGAAAAGTTAGAGCGGTTGCTGGAAGAAATAGAACTTTATAAAGTGTGAAAGAAAGTTGGCATCTGGTTCCATTATAATTTGTGATGATAGTAGATATCATCAAAGAGGGGATTGATGAAGCAAAGCTTCGCATATTTTGCGGCTTGCCGAAATCAAGAACCTCGTTTATGTATAACAAGGTAATAAATGTACGTCTTACTAACATTTATATTAAGTTTGAGTAAAGGTTTAAGACGCTTGCCTATGTGTATTTCTAATGAATTTAATCTGTGTCCTCTAAAATGGCCGTCGCTTGTATTTTAGTTACTGCGCATGCGTCAGCCACACTCACGTGTCCTGACGCGTCTGCAGAAGTGGAGGGAAAGTTATGCGCATGCGTAATTCATAGCTGTGCTTATCATGTGGTACTGCTCGTGCCACTGCTCTTGTGACTGTGTCAGTGTAGCTAACATTTAATGCAATTAAGTTTATTTCTTGATGATGAGTTAAAAGTACAATCCCTGTGATGTGTTTTCATAATGACATTATTATGTATTAATTTGTTTTCGCTTACTTTTCATGTACCGCGGGAAATGGGGGTCTGAGTGAGAGGAGAGCCATATTGGAGGTCCCTTCTGCGCCTGTGCGACATTCGGCAGCACGAGGGACCTTGGCTGATGGAACATAGCCAGCTGGCAGTGATGGGCGAGATGCTCCTGAGAAAGTCACCTCTGCCCTGCGAGAACAGCGAATGTGGCTCCTTATATGATACATTGTAATGTTGCGCTACTGTTAGCTCATGGGAACCCCAAATCTGCTAGGCGGTACCCAAATATGTTAATGAAGGCTTCAATTCGTGTATTGTGATTGGTGTGTTACCCAAACCCTACCTTAGGACCAATCGAAATTGAAGGATTCTGACACTTTGCAACATTGGGGGGTGGTACACTGTCCCCAAACTGTATATCTACCCTGGGTTCACCTAGTGAACCGTCCGACTTGTCTGGTTTAGCTGACCTGTCACTGACCCAACGCACTCAATAGGTGACTGAAGATACAGAGCGCTGCGGAGCACTCTGTCCGAATTTGACCATAGACTAAGGTTTTACTGAACCTTAAAGTGCTGGCAAGGCACTTAACTGGGAGTTCGTTGACCCAATCGGGGTCTTGATCGATAGCTGCAGAGCGGGTGGAGCGCAGGCGTTGCTTCCGAACTGTGGGTTCCGGTCCTGTCCTGAAGAGGGTCCTGTCCTGAGGGTTTGCTGTCCTGTCCTGAGGGTCCTGTCCTGATTCTTATTCCGAGGGTATCCTGTCCTGTCCTGGGTGTCCATCCTGCACCTGCTGTCCTTTGAGGGGTATCCTTCCTTGAGGGTTTCCTGTCTTTAACTGACCCGTGGCCAGGGTTTGGTTTCCACACCTTTTTCTAGGTAAATATTACTCTGAACCTCTTAGAATTCTTGCACCTTCTGAATTTCTAACTTTTGCTTAAATAAAGTTCAACATTGCATATGTTATATTTCCATGCCTTTCCGCAACTATTGAACAGTCATTTATAATTTTGCAAAGTTATTCCTATGTCTTCTCATTTGTTAGAAATCATATTTTGCATAGCAGTGTGTCATTTTCTGATATGGTCTAGGACTTCGTTGCCTAGGTTGTTCAAAGGCCCCTTCACCTTAAGTGAAGCGTGTTATTCATTATAAGCTCTTCTATAGTCACACACACTTAGTCTATCCCTGTCTAGATAATACTGACTTACATAGTATTTTCTCGTTACATTTATTTAGTACCTTGATGATTACTCTGTCATTATTTCTTTCTGCCTATGTGATTTACGTTATCTTGGTTATTGATTGCCTTGTTTTATTGTACCTCATGCAAGAAAATACTGAACTTTAGATAAACATTTTAAAACTTCCAGTTGTCCGTGGTCATTTAAACAGTATTTGAATGTTATTGGTTGGGTTTGTATTTTGCTGCCTTTCCTTTACAGCTAGCTCCCTGATTCATTGTGGTCATTAGGCACCCGCATCGGTGGATGGTAAGTCGGGTGCACCGAAAATTGGTAGCAGGGAACACACACACACCAACTTGATAGAGCTCGTGAAGTCACCTGATCGATGTATATGGTGGTTTGAAAAGTATATGGGCCCTGAAGCCGGAAACGGCGAAAATTGTTGGTCGGGTGGCCTCGCGCGCTCTATCAGAAGCACTAGTTTGCGTACTTCCTGCATCAACGGGAACATACTTAGATTTACAGAGTTTGTTTAGCTCCGCTAGGAGTAATGAATCTAGAGCTGTTTTTTCTGTCTGGGAAGAAAGGCATGTGCTCAAAGAACTACCCATGTCCATGGATCGTTCTATACTCTCAGGGTCGCTGGTAATGGGGGATGTCACCCTCTTTAAGTAATTGTCCATAGTTCCCTGGCACAGGTTACTCTGCGTGAAAAAGTTTTTAGTGACCCCCTTGCAAGTCATAGCTTAACAGTTTTGTGTGGGAAAAAAAGGGGCGTCAACCACCAGAAATTTGGTCAAATGTCACGATGTGGTTGCACTTCGGAGGAACCTGTAAGGCACAGAACGATAGATTATCTTTACCTTCCTATGCCAAGGGGGGTGTCCCGACCCGGCCTCCTCTGGCCTTGGATGGCCGCTGATGGCCCCGCCCTTGTCCCGGGCTTAGCCCGGCGCCGCCCGCGCGCGTCCCGCGGGCCGGAAATGAGGCGTCGATTATATCCTCCCCGGTGTCCAGGGGGTGTGGCTGCCGGTCCTCTGCTCGCAGCCTCCTGGGACAGGTAGTCCCGCTGCGGCCCCCGCTCTCCCCAAGCAACAACTGGTGGCAGGAACGATGCGTCTCCCGCGAAGCGGGAGGCGCGAGAAGTATTTCAGGGATTTCCCGGTGTCCAGGGGGTGTGGCTGCCGGTCCTCTGCTCGCAGCCTCCTGGGACAGGTAGTCCCGCTGCGGCCCCCGCTCTCCCCAAGCAACAACTGGTGGCAGGAACGATGCGACTCCCGCGAAGCGGGAGGCGCGAGAAGTATTTCAGGGATTTCCCGGTGTCCAGGGGGTGTGGCTGCCGGTCCTCTGCTCGCAGCCTCCTGGGACAGGTAGTCCCGCTGCGGCCCCCGCTCTCCCCAAGCAACAACTGGTGGCAGGAACGATGCGTCTCCCGCGAAGCGGGAGGCGCGAGAAGTATTTCAGGGATTTCCCGGTGTCCAGGGGGTGTGGCTGCCGGTCCTCTGCTCGCAGCCTCCTGGGACAGGTAGTCCCGCTGCGGCCCCCGCTCTCCCCAAGCAACAACTGGTGGCAGGAACGATGCGTCTCCCGCGAAGCGGGAGGCGCGAGAAGTATTTCAGGGATTTCCCGGTGTCCAGGGGGTGTGGCTGCCGGTCCTCTGCTCGCAGCCTCCTGGGACAGGTAGTCCCGCTGCGGCCCCCGCTCTCCCCAAGCAACAACTGGTGGCAGGAACGATGCGTCTCCCGCGAAGCGGGAGGCGCGAGAAGTATTTCAGGGATTTCCCGGTGTCCAGGGGGTGTGGCTGCCGGTCCTCTGCTCGCAGCCTCCTGGGACAGGTAGTCCCGCTGCGGCCCCCGCTCTCCCCAAGCAACAACTGGTGGCAGGAACGATGCGTCTCCCACCGCCTACTCATTCTTTGCTCCATTGTACCTCACAAAGAGCTCATCGTCCACACGGTGGTCCTTGGTATGATAAATGCACAAGCTTAAAGCCCTTTTGGGATCAAATCAGTGGATCCTCTACCCTCTGAGGGAACAGGAGGAGAAAAAACAATGGTAGAGTGATGGATTGCCCAACATAAAATGAGAGTGATTACTTTAGGTAAGAAGGTTGCCCAAGTCCTCAGCAGAAGATTCTCTTAGAAAAACATAATTTTGGGCAGTTGCACTGAAAGCATGTAGAGTTCACTCACATGAAAACCTGACACAATCACAATGGGGAATACAGTCTTCAAGGTCAGGGGACGAAGCAAGCAGCTATGCATCAGCTTGAAGGGCTACACATAAGAAATGTGAAGACCATTTCAGATATTGTGAATGACCTAGGAGGAAACTTGTGTCAAACCAGCAATAACCCTAATCACAACAGGTGATTTGAAGAAAGAAGGCTGGTTTAGCAAACTTAGAAAGGTCGAAAGAGCTAGCAAATAACCTTTTATAGTGCTGCCAGGCTAAAAACAAGGCAAACAAAATAATGCCATACAGCTTCAACTGTAAGAGGATCAGTTTTGTTAGCACCACACTAGGATACAAACTTATCCCAGCATAGACAGAATGTGTTAAAGATTGCTTGGCGGCAAGATGTGACATCCACCACTTCAAGGGCAGCAAATCAAATGCAGTCCTTTGCTGCATCTATATCTCCACATATGGAGGTGTAGAGGATGGAAGACTGCCCTATTGCCAAGACAGGAGGTTCTCCAGAACTGGCAGCCTGATTGAAGGACATATGTGTATGCTCAGGAGTTCTGGATATCACACTCTCAGACCGAGTCTGGGCCCAGTAGGACGTCTTGGGCCCAGTTTTTCTTGATTTTGTTCCGAACTCTGGGCAGAAGAGGACGTGGTGGGAAGGTTTCGGTTTACAAGAGTCTCTCACTCTATTCCAGCAGAAATGCATGTTCTAAAGAGTGTTCCTGCAGGAACACCAAAGTACAAAATTATTGACAATGTGCATTCCGGACATTCTCACCACTGCTTGGAGACACCGGGTGCCACTTCCGAATGCAGATGGCAGTTCTGATCTGCCCAACTTCTGGTAGGTTATTTGTGACTATGAAGATGCCCTGATGTTCCAACCAACTCCAAAGGCACAGAGCCTCCTGGCACAGGAACCAGGACTCCATTGTGCCCTTCTAATTGCAATACTACATGCATGCCAGTAGTGCTCTCTGTGAGAATTTGCACCAATACCTCCCCACACCCCTTTATGAGAAAGTCTTCAGAGACCGTCAGATGGCCTGCAGCTCCATTAAACTGATGTGGAGCCGACCCGCCTCTAGAGACCAGAGTCCTCGGATACTCACCTCCCTTCAGTGCCCAGCAGAGATGCATTGTCATGACAGTTAGCCATGAATGGGGAAGGGAGACTGTAGGAAACTGGAATTTTGTTGCAGTTGTCCCCCCAATGCCTGTGCTCTTTCCCCTAAAACAAGTAAAGACTAGTTGTAACCCAATTGGCACGGGCTTTAGCACTCCTGTAAATCCATAGTAAATAGTAACCCTGGTACCTAGGGCATGGGTCTTGTAGTAACCACAATGTATTGGAAATAAGTGTAAGGAAGACACTTAGGAATAAAAAGTATATTGTGAGATTTATTCAGTAAGCTCGGTACATAGATGCATGCAGCTCTGTGGGGAACTGCTGATCATATGAATCCTAACATTCTTAGAGTCACCTACATACACAACATTCTTATTACATACCTATAATTCCACAGTGACCATCTTAAAGAGATATATCAATCACTACAGGTCTCTAAGGGCTGCAGCATGTCTTATGCCACCCTAGGGGACCCATACAAATATTGCATGCAGGCTGCCATTACAGACTGTGTGTCATGGTGCAAACCATGAGTGAAAACACGACATGGCACGCTCACTGTGTGCCATGCCAAAGTCACTGCATGTAATATATGCAAGTCACCCCTGCAAGGCAGGGTGCATTGTATTACTTGTTAGGGCATATCTGTATGAACATATATACCTCCGTGCTGTCTAGTTAAATTTCTAGATGGAGCACTTCAACGGGGAAGCTTTTTTAGGTACATGCACTGGTCATTTCGAGTTTCCCAGCTACATGATGCACTGAAAACACTGTTGTTTGATATCAAACACCTCATCATAATAAATATGTTCTGATGCCAGTACTAGATTTAATATGACATGCCCCCAGAGGTTACCTTAGAGGTGCCCCCTGAAACCTTACTTGTCTTCTAGTGTGCTGGCTGACTGGATCCTTCCAGCCTGCCACCACAGACGCATTTCTGACTCCCTGCAGGTGACAGCCCAGGCTCACAGGAGGTCAGGAACAATGCCTGCTCTGGCCAAAGGTGTTATCACCTCCGCCAGCAGGATGGCTAGTGAATATGCATGACAAGGCCAGGGACTTCAAAGCCCCTGCCACCTTTGATATGCTACCCCGGCTTACCCCAGACCTGGGAGATGCCACCCCTGCCCTTAGGCACATTTGTCACCAGAACAGGAAGGAAATTATCTCTGCTAGGAGGCGTGGTGCACTACCAGGCCAGTTACACCCCTAAGGTGGTCTGCCTGATGTGCTCCACGAAAGAAGGGTTTCACTATTTTGATTTTGTTAGGAGATAGGAATTCTGGGACAAGGTTATGTCCACTCCCCACAGAAACTGCTCATATATGGGGTGGTCAATGGTAAGTAGCTCATTGGCTACTACCCTTCACTTCCCTTAAAGCCCCTAAATTGAGTATTTGTGTGGCCATCAGGACATCAGGAATGCCGAGTCGACAGACAGAAGAAAGAAGAGGACAAGGAAGAGCCTATGAAGCAAGAACAGTGCACTGCTAGTGGACTTTGGCGCCAAACCCTGCCTGCCTACCTGTTCCTGTCCCGACAATTGTGACACACTGACTCGTCCTTCAGCTGTGCCGCCTCAAAAAGCCTCAGAGGGCCTCCAGCACTTCGCCAAGCAGTCAGCATCTCCCTTACAGTGGAGGAGCCACTTGCCTGAAGGCACAGACCGCAACGTCCGGTTCACCGTTCTGCTGTTCACCAGGTCCACCGATGGAGCAGCTGGCAAAGAAGAGGTCACAGTGCTCCAGGAGGTCAGATCCGTCCCCCCACCAAGTGAGAAGATGTCAGCCCGACTGAAGCTGCCCTGCATCAAAACCCAGGGTAGCGGACCGCTTGCAGCAACTAAAATTTGTTTCAGTCCAAACCAGACTTAAACTCCACAGTGACCGAGCAGCCGTTTAGGGATGTCAGTATCACAGAGGCCAAAACAGAGAGTGGCCCAGTTGTCCTGTTTGTCCCCCTTTGCCGGTCTAACTGAGATCCGTGGGTGTCTCGGGCACTCGGGCACCAGCCAAACAATACGCTCTGCACCCGACCTCCCCGGCCCAGCGATAACCAGCAGTGCCTTACTGCTCACAGGAACCCTGACGAACCAAGCCCCGTTGGGAGCTCCTCGACTTCTCCCCAAGTATCCCTCTGCAGCCTGTTTCTAGGTACCCCGCGCCTTGCCTTACAGTGTAGCATGAAAAGCTACAAGCCTGTCCAGCACCGCTGCACCCAGAAACTCCCGAGCAGGTAAACTTGAACTGTCAGTGGTACTTCTGACCCTGGTCCCTAGCACCTTAAGTCCTTAAGGGGACCCTGAGAACTGTTTGCAAAGAACTGTATTGAATATATGCCTTTTTCTCCATAGGAAAGCACTATAATGTAAAATGCATTTGAGCGAACATTTTACTTACCTGCTAAAATTGCTATTATAAAAAGTACTTACCCGTTAAAAAAGTTCTTGGTAAAATAAATATAAAAATACTGGTTATATTTCTAAATTAGTCTTGAGTATCTTCTTGAGTGTGTGCTTCATTTATTTACTGTGTTTATTTAACAAATGCATTAACACTACTCTCTGATAAGCCTAAACTGCTCGCCCACACTACCACATCAAAGACCATTTGGGATTATTAACTTAAGCCCTGTTAACCTATAAAACGGTTGTATGGATTCTACATAGTATACATCGTTTTGGTATGCTACTTAAAAAGCCAGCTTCCTAAAATGACATTGGACAAATTGCAGTCGATCAGCCACCATTGCAGATCCAGAGCCATCTCCTCCAGCACATGGATGGTATCGGCAAGACTGCCTCGATGCTGGGGCCACAGGAACTTAAAGTTCCTTTGCAGTGCCCACATGAGCCAACTGGTAGAGGTGATGCGGTGTATGCATGAGGCCAAGAAGCCTCTCTGTGATCTCAAACGGAGCATGAAATATCAGCCCAAATGTCCTGGGCATGTTTCTGTGGGAATAAAAAGCCCTGAACTCCACTGTGTCCAGGATCCGCCCAATGAATGTCAGCCTCTGCAAAGCAATCTGGTGCTACTTCGGCTCGTTTATTGTGAACCACAATTATGTCAAGGGTTCTACCATCATCTGAAGGTTGTCCATGACTGACTGCAGCAAGCCTGCCTTCAGCAGCTCGTAGGCAAGGTACAGCAATACAAGAGCTCCTGATGTCCAAAGATGGGCGGCAGCCACCACCATTACTTTCGTGAACACCCTGGCAGCGCTGGGTTGGTCAAAGGGGAGCACAGCAAACAGAAAATGCCTCTAGCCAGTCTTGAAATGCAGATAATGCCAGTGGACTCTAGGACTGCTACATGAACATATGCAACCTGCAAGTCCAAGGGCACCCTCCACTCACCAGAGTCCAGAGAAAACAAGACCTGGGCCAGCGTAAGCATTAAGAATGTCCTTCTACGGGGAAGCATTTGTGAAGCAAATGTCCATTATAGGTTTTAGTCCTCCATCCTTTTTTCAGGACAATGAAATAGGCCAGTCTCTTTTCAATTCAGCCTTGGACAGCAACAGACGCACCTCGTGTAACAGACTGGCCAACTGCTGATCCTAAATCTGTTTTGGTTTGAAAGAAATAGTGGACATGAAGGAAAGAAAAGGCAGGGAGTGCCCATTTAAAAAAATCTGTAATTCTCATGTGCAATATATGATGGATTGTCCATCTTGAAGGAAATTCTAAACCTGCACCTCACCAGTTAGGCATTCTCGAATAAAGGTAAATGAAAGCGGTTTGGTGACAGTTGTAACAGGGGTGGAGAGATTAGAACACTGATGCCTTTGGTTGGCCTACATAGTGCCTGTCATATCCACCTGCACTCCCTTGAAAGGACTGGAGTGTCTGCCAAATCACTGGCTGTGTTGGTCAAAACGTTCAGAACTGATGTGGGAGCTGCTCAACAGGAATCAACAGTGCTAAGGAGCATGCCCTAGCTCTGCTATCTTTAAAGAGTTCCAATGCAAAGTCCACCTTCTCTTAGAAGAGGTGGAACACAGCCATTATAGTGGTGTGCACATTAGTGAAGAATCCAGCTGATCACATCCATGAGTCTTCATGAAGGGCAATGGAGGTACTTACTGCCCTATCCAGACAACCCATAACAACAAGATTTGCACGTATAACATATTCTACCCCATCTTGTCCATCATGAATTTTCTGGGTCAAAAGGCCATATGGTTTACTAGGAGGGCTGGCAAGATCTTGCTGGCCATGTTTCAAAGGGCATAAGCGTTGTAGCCAAGCAGACACACTGCATTTGTGGACAGAAGAGCTAGACTTGCAGAAGAAAACATACATTTCTTAAATGCATCAATTCTCTTGGGATCCCCATACAGAGGAGTGGTTGGAAATTAACTTAAATGAACTTTATTGGGCAAGGACTGAACAATAAGACTCTGGGGTGGGGTGCTTGGTGAGAAACTCCAGGTTATAAGTTGCAGGGCTGTGATGTCTGGCCACCTGCCTATTCACAGGCAAGCAAGATCAACGCTTCAACCAAGTTGCCATCAAAGTGTCTGTAAGGGCATCATTAGAAGAAGCTCAACGTTGCTGCCACCAGCTCCAAAATTTCAGTCAGAACATTCAATTTGGTTTCAATGGAGATAAGCTGTAATCATAGATCTCTGTTCTGATGCCACCACTGCAAACCAGGCATTTTCTTCCATTGGTGGCTAAAGCGGAGAGCCAAATTCAGTCCAAGCACACTGGTGTTCTGTAAATCAATGAGGGGGGAAAAACCATCAGTATAATCAATTTAGGGTGCTCCCTGCTCTGGCATAGGATTGGAGTAAGAACCAAAAACAAATTGGAGGCCTTACTGGTAGTTGATACTTGGCAGAGGCACCGGGTTAGCGTCAGGCTGCGTAATAACTGTTTGGGCTTTTGTGATGTCACTGCCAGACATCATTTGAGCAGGAGCCAAAGTTGGCCCGCGGTCCAACATCTATGTCAGCAGTGGGATCTGAGTTGAAGGAACCGGCATGAATCACAAAGCCAAAGTGCAAGTCTGTACTGGAGTCGGCACAGGCTTAATGGGTCCCAGCAGGCTGAAGGTGCCAGGGAGGAATCTGTTGTCCGTCACCCCAATGGAAGCATTGGAGGTCCATAATCATTCCAGAAGTGTATCCAAAATTTGTAAGAAGGTCTCTTTGAAGGTCTCAATTTGCTGAGAGGTTGGCAATGGCCCAGAAAATTAGGGGCATGTCAGGCAATCCAAGAAATCTATTCTGTGGCTAGAAACCTCAAAAGTAGGTGACTTACATCATGATGCCCTTGCTTCTTCTCCTTGGAGTCAGAATGGTAGGAAGAGGATGAATCCAAATTTGCTTTTTTCTGCTTCCGTTAGATTGAATACTTCAGCTCTGAGGAGCACTTTGAAAGCAACATTGGACAGTCACAGCAGCGGCCTCTAGACCAGGCAGAGTTCAGGTCTGTGACTTACCTACAGAGTTTTAGTACAACGTATAGGAAGGCCTCAACTTCACCTTATTGGCTGATAACTTCACCTCCAGGTCTCGGATTGCATCAGATGCACGAGGATGCACTTATCAAGTAACTTAGAGCTGTATCCAAACCCAGACACCCAACACACCAGTAATGCAGGTCCATGACCGACAGCTACTACTTGCAGTCACGGCACGGCTGAAACGTGTCGTCTTCGGTGGGGACATCGTTCCCTAGCAACAGTTTAATTTGCAGCTAGAAAACATATAAATGGGACTAGATCTGCATCGGAAGGCACAACGTGTGTCTATGTAACTCTGCTCCGTCTTTTGCGGGGCAAGATGAAGCTAGTGCAGAGTCGCACATCATCACCCAACAGTACAAGGGAGCAATGCTATGAACAAGTTTCCAAAATACAAAATTTAAATGTTCAGAAAACTTCAAATACTTATTTTCACCTCCACTAACAATTGGGGAGGCTTTTACAAAAAACTGACTTCTGGCAGCTGTCCTTCCAATGATTCCTAAATTCCAAAGATCTTCTTCCTTGAAACACCCTCTTCAACATTAATAAGCTTGGGACCTTTTTCTATTAAAAATGTTACTGTATATTGTAGTGAATATTCTTCTAGTCCATTTTGTGCAAATCAGGAGCGATTTTTGTTTTAAGAGGAAGGTTACATTGATTTGCAGAAGGTACAAAAGATATTAATATCGCCTTAGATTAAATATCAATTTTCTTAGGTTGTCTCTTGGTATTTATTAAAGAGCAGTCTGGCAATTTCAAGGCAAGAGAGCTTTTAGTTCGGGATAAAAAGACGTAAACCCGTAAAAACCATTTCAATGAAATTCTTAGTTAAATGGTAAAGACTCATTTAGTCTGATTTAGACTGAGGACAAAACTGAGACCTTTGAAGTATATGCAAGACCCTGCTGCGCCTGCCAAATGAGCTCCAGAATCATAAATATATAACTTTCAAACCAATCGCATAGGTAGGGTGATGGGAAGGTTTTCAAACTGCTTTTCTCAACATGATTTGTATTGCTCAGACAGAACATCCTACATTATACCCATGAGTCTACCCCACTAGCCATAAAGGTCTGCAAGACCACTCCTCAAATAAAGGATGGCCAACCATCATGAGATTCCCCCATCCCTGTTTGTTATGAAATGCTTCATAACGGAACTACAAGAACAGAAGAGGCCTCCTTGGCCAGAGCAATCCAGAGTTCTCAGGTCAAGTGGAAAAATGAATAGTCAAGGACATGAGGCATCACACAAATAAAATATTTTTACAACGCATGATATTTTGCAGTTTCCCAGTTCTTAATGGAGATCCTGTGAATGCATCCAAGCAGCAAGACAGATTAAACTTTTCAGAAAGGAAAATAGTATAGCACAGATATCACAATCTATCCAAATCCTGCTCCTTCTGTCCCAAACTTTCATGCTGCTGATTTTCTACTGCATAGAGGATGACAAACCTGGACCACTTGTACAGACTTGACCTGGGATCTTCAGAAGTGTTGGGTAATCCCTGTAGTAAAAATCTATATACTGTTCCAATCTCAAGTCCCTGAAAATAAAAATAAAATGAGGTGTGACGTTGGTCAGGTTCAAAAAGGCAAAACAATACAAATACAAGCAGAGTAAATGAGGGTTACTTAGTACAGAAACAAAAGCTGCTATTAAAAAATATAATAATTGCTCCTAGAGATCAAAGACACTGAAGAAGTTGCTATATGTTAACATCCCCAGTGAACCATTGACCAAATAAATTGATCCCTCACCCAAGGACACTGATGCATAGTTGCACATTCACATTTAGAGAAGCAGTTTAATATTCCTTTAGAAATACCACCCACTAGAAAGATGCGGATGGTCAACCTGGGTCTCATCAAGTGATGCAATACCTCTCTATCACTTTGTAAGGGTTTCCATCATTTCTCAAGCTGAAAAGGTGTGGTAATACATGGGAGGATACTAGGAATGAGCATAATAAATTAATTGTGACATAAGGAATTGCTATGGATCTTAGTTCTCACTTCCTGCCTCCCTCTGGAATGTATACACAACATCAAACGAAGGAATTGAGACCTACACACAAAACAAAGTTTAAAAAATGTTAACATTCAACAGATAATGCACATGATTCTATTTTGACGCAGAGGCAGATACAGTCACAGTCTCCGAAAGGGGCATTGGAGTGGGGGGAAAAGGGGACTGCGCAAGAACGAACATCCAATAGAAAAATAAAAATAGAATTAAGTTGGAACTTGAGCAGTTGAAAGCGTGTTTGCACCCCAACTTTTGGAACTGCCAAAAGTAGAAAAAGAGTGCAGTCAGAGAAACACCCAAAGAGAAGTCTGACCTGTGGAATTCAATAATGCTTTTGCATTAGTGAACAGGTGAAGGGTTACTAGGTTGTGAGGAAAGGTAAGGGCTAACCAGAAGAGAGGATATTAAAAAAAACATCAGAAAATATATTATTTGTGCATGTTACTCACTGGAGTGATTCTTTTACTCCTCGATATTAATATGAGGTTCTTTCAATGAAAGAAAGGGTTGGAACTCTTCTGCCCATCTTAAAGTAGATTTTTACATTTAGAAATGTAAGTGTATGCGGAGCATTGCCTGCATCCGGAACCTAACATTTAAGCAAATCTCCTTAGCGTGACTGCTGTTCTTTTCCATTCAACTGAAGACTTACATCTACAGACTTAGCAGGTTAGCAGATGAGTCACCTAAAGGAACACTGGAGGGGTTTAACATAAAGGAGTGAAGGTATTACTATGAGGAGTAACATGTAATCCCCCCTACATCTCAGCCGCCTTTTTCAGGGTGAATTTTTACACTATAAAACTTTCAGAAAGCTAAAAAGGGTAACATTATTCCAAACCTTTAGAGGCCCAGCCACAAGAAGTTCAGAAAGGATTAGCCAAACTGAGCATCCGATCTAAAGTTGGCATCCAGAGCAGACAATATGATTGCAAATTATATATTGCCTAAACTAGGAGCTGCTTTACACTTTACCTGTTATTAGGAAGCCACCAATGCTGCTTTGGCCCTAAATACATTCAAAGGTTTGCCTTCCAATGGAGGGAGGTTTGTCATGGTGTAGCACACCTGATAAGAGCCCCAAGCAAACGAGTATCAGAAGCCTTTCTCATGGAATAGTGTCACTATGTCGGACTGAGGACTGGTTGGGAGTGGTACAATCCAGGTGGAATCTGAGAATTCCTCATATATCCTTGTTGTGAAGGGTCTGATGTAGAAATCTAAATGGTAATGAAGCAGGAGTAGACAGAAAGACTCCGACACCTTCCTTTTTCAAACCTTCATACCACCCAAAAATCATACAGGATTCTCCATTTCAAACATTGCAATAAATTGTTTTTTAATTCCTTCTGTCTGAAGCCAAACGTAAGGTGGCATGGTCTGGCGGACATGGATTGAAAAACTCCTCATTGGCCCAAAAAAACAGAATAAGAACTGATTAGTTATGATGAATACTAGGCATGTTTGGTTCCCAAAATACACTTTTGTTCATATACTGTATGCCATTATTTTTCATATTTTAACGGTTCTGTATTGATAGGAGGACTACCACAAGTATAATGAGTCTCTCCTCTAACTCTAGAAAGTTAACAGTCCTGCTCTTGTGATTTCCAAGAAGCCAACGATGAACATATCACGGTCAACCAGGCCACTGCAGATGAAAAAGCCAAATTTAGGCTCATTTTTACTGAAAGTATCTTTAACCGCATGCGTGCGGCATGATTCCCCCCTGTACGCTGACAATTTGTAAATCCCTTTATTCATGACGAGCTGGGCTCGTCATGAGCGTGCGAGGAGGCTACCTCATGACGAGCCCAGCTCGTCATGAGCGTCGAAGGGGTTAACTAGGCGACTGTCAGGGAGGTTCCTCCACTGAAGGTCTGTGCACAAGCACAGGTACGCTGACTGAGTAGCCATGATCCAACCAGGACTCCTAGAGGGATCGGAAATCACTGGAGGGACTCTTTTATAAACTGCTCTAAAGCAGCAAGCGCATACACCAATGCTGTACATAACTGAAGGAACAGGACTATTCTTCATGCCCCAGGAGAGGAAAAAATACTACCACTACTGGGAGGATGCTCGGGATCCTCCACGGAGGACAGAATGTGTTTGCTTGTGCTTAGTGCCGCACACACACAAATAAAATGAAACTATTTTTTTCAAAACTTTATTCGTGAATGTATATTCATCGCATATGCATACAGTATTAGGCAACAACCATGCAATACATCACGCTTTTTAATTTACTCCCAGTCCGCAAATGGAGGGCAGAATCTCAGTAACTAGGACATTTCCATACAGAATTATGCACAATATCAGAGTCCTCTGTTGTTGTCAGGACATGTCCCCATACCCACCCTCACCCTCCCCAACTATCCCTCCCCCACCCATCCTTCCCAGGTGTCTAAAGTCTCCTAACTGTTCAGCCTTAGCTCCCCGGTGTTGACCACTCTCCTTCCAGAATAAACAATAGAAGCCCTTGTACAGGAATTTATATAGCGCAAATCACCAAGCGGTTTCTAAGCGCTTGCTTAGGGAACCCGTCCTGGTATTCCCCTGTGAGATAACCCCGGCAGGGTATCCACAAGGTGAAAGCCAGGCGTCCCGCCGCGAGGGGCCGTTGTGGAGATTAAGCAAGCTATTGCCCAGAGTCGCAGAGTGTGAACCCGTGAATCGAGTAGGCACCGGAGCGCGAATTGTCGAGTCCATGGACATTTTAGGACTCAAGACCCCGCCAAGCCGGGAATTGAACCCTGGTCCCGGGCTGACGTCTGCTTCCAGGTCTGCCTCCTCTAACCAGTGAGCCACACTTCTCGCCCTTCTAAACATCTCCGTCTCGTCTCAATGTCCAGTATACAAAGCTGTTTTGTTTTTCCCCCGGGGCGCAGCGCGCTCAGTTGTCCTGGGACAGTAGCTGATCCATACTATCTAACTCCAGTAGCATGACCTCCCAATCCTGTGCCATGGGGGTTTGCCGCCTCCCGCCTTCCTCCTCTTTTCTAAGGGCAACACTTTCTGCTCTGCCCCATCTCACCACATCCGCCCGCCATGTTTTCACCCTGGGCGCCCTTGGGGACTTCCACTGCATTGTAATCTTCCTGATCGCTAAGAGGAGGGCAAGGTCCACAAATCGCAGTTTGGGTTTTAACGGCTTGGGGCGAGGGCGAGCTCCCACTAAACAATATAATGCTCTCTCCTTCACCTGTATCTGTGAGACCTCTCTTATTGTCCGGCAGACCTCTCTCCAATAGCAGCCCAGCTGTGGGCATGACCAAAGCATATGTAGGAGGCCTGCCCCATCCGCCCTGCATCGCGGGCACTGATGTGGGGCGTCGGGAAACATCCGATGAATTCTCTCCGGGGTTAGGTATGCCCTATGGAGCACCATGGCTCGGATGAATTTAAATTTCGCATTCCGGGAAACTCTCTTTGGATGTCCCAGGGCCACCCGCCAGGTTGCATCTGTAAAATCCTCCCCTGTGTCCCGCGACCAGGTCTCTCTTAAGGTGTCAAGGGGCAGTGCAGCATGAGTTCTAATCCCTGTGTACAGCCGAATCTATGACAGAATATCGAGAATGCAAATATCGACAGACAAAATATCGGCGCTGGAATATCGAAGGCAAGTATATCGACACCCTATCTACAACATGGTAAGTACAAAAATATCGAAAATAAAATATAGATGTTAAAAATATCGTAATTAAAAATATCGTTTTTTTTCAAGTAAAAAAAAATTCAAATTAAATAAATAATACTTATATATAATTTAAACGTATTTAAAAATGTATTATGTTAAAAATTAATAAATAATACATATTTAATATTAAACATTTAATTAAAATTAAACATACAATATATAATATATACTTAATTAAGATATATATATTTATTAAATTATTTAAAAATATTAACAAATACTATAAATTAAAAATACATCAACACTCATAAAATAATAACAAATAATAATAAATAATTATATTTAATAAATAACAATTAAATATACTTTCAATATTTTAAAAATTAATTAAATACATTATGTAACATATTAAATACATAAATAGATATAAATAATATTGGATAGCGTAAGGGTAAAAATTATTATTCAAACTCCAAAGGGTGCAACAGTAGGGAAAGCGTTGGATAGCAGGTGGGTAAAAATTACTATTCCAACTCCAAAGAGTGCAACAGTAGTGAAAGCGTTGGATAGCGTAGGGATAAAATTACTATTCCAACTCCAAAGAGTGGAACAGTAGGGAAAGAGTTGGATAGCGTAGGGGGAAAAATTACTATTCCCACTCCAAAGAGTGCAACAGTAGGGAAAGCGTTGGATAGCGGGTGGGTAAAAATTACTATTCCCACTCCAGTGGGTGCAACAGTAGGGAAAGCGTTGGATAGCGTAGGGGTAAAATTACTATTCCAACTCCAAAGAGTGCAACAGTAAGGAAAGAGTTGGATAGCGGGTGGGTAAAAATTACTATTCCCACTCCAGTGAGTGCAACAGTAGGGAAAGCGTTGGATAGCGGGTGGGTAAAAATTACTATTCCCACTCCAGAGAGTGCAACAGTAGGGAAAGCGTTGGATAGCGTACGGGTAAGAATTACTATTCCAACTCCAGAGGGTGCAACAGTAGGGAAAGAGTTGGATAGTGTAGGGGTAAAATTACTATTCCAACTCCAAAGAGTGGAACAGTAGGGAAAGAGTTGGATAGCGTAGGGGGAAAAATTACTATTCCCACTCCAAAGAGTGCAAAAGTAGGGAAAGCGTTGGATAGCGGGTGGGTAAAAATTACTATTCCCACTCACGTGGGTGCAACAGTAGGGAAAGCGTTGGATAGCGTAGGGGTAAAATTACTATTCCAACTCCAGAGAGTGCAACAGTATGGAAAGCGTTGGATAGCGGGTGGGTAAAAATTACTATTCCCACTCCAAAGAGTGCAACAGTAGGGAAAGTGTTGGATAGCGGGTGGGTAAAAATTACTATTCCCACTCCAGTGAGTGCAAAAGTAGGGAAAACGTTGGATAGCAAGTGGGTAAAAATTACTATTCCCACTCCAGTGGGTGCAACTGTAGGGAAAGCATTGGATAGCGGGTGGGTAAAAATTACTATTCCCACTCCAGTGAGTGCAACAGTAGGCAAAGCGTTTGATAGCGTACAGGTAAAAATTACTATTACAACTCCAATGAATGCAACAGTAGGGAAAGAGTTGGATAGCGTAGGGGGAAAAATTACTATTCCCACTCCATAGAGTGCAACAGTAGGGAAAGCGTTGGATAGCGGGTGGGTAAAAATTACTATTCCCACTCCAGAGAGTGCAACAGTAGGGAAAGCGTTGGATAGCGGGTGGGTAAAAATTACTATTTCCACACCAGTGAGTGCAACAGTAGGGAAAGCGTTGGATAGCATAGGGGTAAAATTACTATTCCAACTCCAAAGAGTGCAACAGTAGGGAAACAATTGGATAGGGTAGGGGGAAAAATTACTATTTACACTCCAGAGAGTGCAACAGTAGGGAAAACGTTGGATAGCGGGTGGGTAAAAATTACTATTCCCACTCCAGAGGGTGCAACACCAGGGAAAGCGTTTAATAGCGTAGAATTTTATTTTAACATACTTATAAATTATTCTTATATTTGAAATAATGTATAAATAATTTTTTTAATACATCAACATCAATAAAATACAATTACTAATTAATAAAACCAATGAAATTAAAAAAAATAATTGACAATAAATTAACAACAAACACCATTAAATAATAATAATTAAATATTACTCACCAAATAATGAAAATAATAAAAATAACTATTTATCATAAAAATAAAAAATACATTAAATTTAATTTACAAATAAAATTTAAGAAACAATATACAATATATAAAAAAAATGTAAAAAAGTTTACCAATTAATTAATGATTTTTTCTAGTTATTAAAAAATAAATACGATTTAAAAATACTAATTCCCAATTAAATAAATGTATTATGTTTAAAAATAATTATTTGCCATTTAATAATTAATTAATACATTAATTATCAGTAAAAAAATTGTTTAAATAATTAAATATTTACAATTAAATTACTTCCCACCCAATACCCCTATAAAACAACAACACGCTCCAATACTAAAACATCACATTTAATAAAAATTAACAATAATTACCAATTAAATAATTAATTTATCAATTAAAATAATTAATTTCCAATTAATAAATAATTACAAAATACATTATACATCAAATAAATTAATTACTTACAATTAAATTACTTCCCACCCTATTCCCCTATAAACCCACAACCCACTCTGGTACTAAAACATAACATTTAATAAAAATTAACATTAATTACCAATTAATAAATTAATTTATCAATTACAATAATTAATTAATGAATAATTACTAATTTATTTTTACATAAAATTAATTAATTAATTACAATAAAATCACTTCCCACCCTATTCCACTATAAACCCACAACCCGCTCTGATACTAAAAAATTACATTTAATAAAAATTAACATTAATTACCAATTAAATAATTAATTTATCAATTAATATAATTGCCAATTAATAATTAAATTAAAAATTATTTACACATAAATAAATCATTAATTATTTACAATTAAATTACTTCCCACCCTATTCCCCTATAAACCCACAACCCGCTACGGTACTAAAACATATAATTTACTTAAAAATTAATTTATTAATATATAAAAAAATACACATATAATATAAATTAATTTAAATACTTAACAAATACATATAACACATACATAATAAAAAACATAAAAATAATACTAATATCGATATTAGTGACATCGAAATTAGTTACATCGATATTAGTGACATCGAAATTAGTTACATCGATATATATGCTATCGATATTACTAACTTCGATATTACT
Source organism: Lissotriton helveticus (assembly GCF_964261635.1). Lineage (NCBI taxonomy): Eukaryota > Metazoa > Chordata > Amphibia > Caudata > Salamandridae > Lissotriton > Lissotriton helveticus. Next base: position 1,110,561,489 of record NC_136067.1, read on the forward strand.
TACATCGATATAAATAAATTCGATATTACTTACCTTAGGATCGATATTCTGTTCAACGATATCCTTGACATCGATATTCATGACCTTCGAAATTTCAAACACGATATTTTGGTAGGTCGATATTTACAACTCGATATTTTGACTGTGTACCGTACAGCCATCGTACCAAGTGGCCCCCGGACCCCATGTGGTGCATCAGATGTACTAGTTCGTGTTGCTAGTTCGTGTTGCTGTGGTTGAGTGCGTTGCGGCGCCCAAGTCGTCCTAATAAAATGAGATACAGTAGCGTGTAATAGGTAGTGTCTGTCCGAAGACCCAATCACCTGCACAAAAGTGCGATGGTCCAGCAGTAGGTTGTCTCCAAAGAAACTACCCACCCCCTCAATTCCGCACTCTGTCCAGTGCCTTACAGTGTTTTTGGTAAGCCTTCCCTGCGGTGTTGGGATACCCAGTAAGGGGATATAATCTGTGTATGGCTGTGCAGACGACGTATAGGCCAGCGCCTTCTTCCAGCAGAGGAGGGCAGTACGTAGCAGAGGGTGGCATAGTCTTGGTATTCTACTTTTGGGTAGCAATAGGGCATGTAAGTCACCCCGGCCTAACCGGTCTGTCGTCCATCCGATCTCATGGAGGTTTCTCCCGGCCAGCCAATAGGACAACCATTGGATCTGGCTTGCGTAATAATATCCTTGGAAGTCGGGGGCGCCTAGTCCCCCCCATAGAGGTGCTAAGTTGTAATTTACGCAAGCTGATCCGTCGTCTGCCCGACCCCCATATAAGGGTGATCAGCAAGGACTTAATGGTCGTGAAAATGCGGTGCGGGATACATATAGGCAGGTTCACGAAGAAGTACAGTAAGCGAGGTAGCATTACCATCTTTGCTATCGCAATACGGCCCATGACTGACAAGGGAAGCGAGGTCCAAAAGCTAATACTGCCACGGAGGCCGGCGATGGCCCTAGAAACGTTGTCATCCAGCTGATCCTCCGTTTTTCTATATATGCGGATCCCCAGGTATTTAAACCTGGATTGGCCCACTGGGATCATGTAAGTACCAAACGGTATAGAGGGCGGGTGGGGCACGTCCCGGAAATAGAATCCCACAGACTTTTCCGGGTTTATGGCCAGTCCCGATACCCTTTCAAACCTGCCCAAGGTGTCATATAATATCGTATGGTCAGCCTCTAGGTCCCGGAGATATAATAACATATCATCCGTGTATATGGATAGAATATGAGACGTCCCCGCCACTGGTATACCCAGCGCAACCGCATGTTTGCGAAGAGCAATGGCCAGCGGTTCAAGCGCTAACACAAACAGCATCGGGGACAAAGTGCAACTCTGTCTGGTGCCTCGGTGAACTGGGTATTCGGCCGACACATAGCGCCCCGTTCTCGCCCGGGCCGTGGGGTCAGTGTGCAGCAGCCTGATCCATCTTATTAGCAGGGCTGGGAAGCCAAAGCGTCGCAGCGCTTCGAATATAAAGGACCAAGAAAGTGAATCAAACGCTTGTTTGAGGTCTAACGCTGTCATTATGGCGTGCAGGCGTCTCGTGTTGCGAGAGGTACTGCGCCCCGGGAGGAACCCACACTGGTCGCGATGTATGAGCGCAGTCAGGTGGGGCTGTATACGCAGGGCGATAGCTTTGCTCAAGATTTTATATTCAGTGGCCAGCATGGATAGAGGCCTATAATTCGCTAGCTCCAGAACGTCCCTACCCGGTTTAGGTATGGAGGTCACTATGGCCTGCATGGTTGTGTGTGGCAGATAACCCTTTTTGAATGCTTTCTTGTAAACCTTATCCAGGACCGGTACTAATATGTCGGCATAAGTTGAATAGAACTCAATCGGGAGTCCATCCATGCCCGGCGTCTTGTTTCTGTTTAAGTGTTTAACCGCTGTGCGTATTTCGTGTTGGGTAATGGGTCCCTCAATCGACTTTTGCACCTCTGCTGTTAATAGGGGGAAGGGAAGGTCCCGCATAAAGTCGGTTATTCGTGTAGGGTCTTCCGTCCCGGTTCGGTCATACAGTGCCTTTAGGTGGTCGTGGAATGCCCGGTTGATACCAGATTGTGTACATACTAGGTCGCCCGCCTGGTTACGGACCTGGGTAATGATCGGGGTGTCTGGCTGATCTCGCACCAAGCGGGCTAACAGCGTGCCGGAGCGGTCCGCCTCTGTGTGTTCTCTGTAGATAGGCTTTGTAGTCAAGGGTGCGCAGTGTCTCTAGCGTCTCTGCATGTAAAATATGTTGGTCCTGTAGAGCCTGTTTTTTCCCTGGGTCCTCGACTGCCTCCCGTTCAAGCCCCGTCAATCGGGCCTCCACCTCGCATAACTTCTGGTGTATCTCCTGCCTGGCGCCGACCAACTTCCCTATCGACACCCCCCCCCCCGTATCACCACTTTCATCGCATCCCAGACCACCGGATTGGAGGAAGTAGAACCCCAGTTAACATCCCAGTACTGTGTCAGGGCCTCTGAAAGGGTTGCTCTGAACGGCCCGTCTTCCAAGAGCTGTGGATTGAGTCGCCATGTAGGGACTGTGGTCGGGACTCTGCCCCAGGAAATGGTGCATTTTAGGGGCCTGTGTTCTGAGAAGGTCTTTGCCAGGTATTCCGGGGCACCTATCAATGAAACCAGGGTGTGGGAGCACAGGAGGCGGTCAATGCGTGTGTGTAGGTTGTGTACTGGGGAGTAGAAGGAATATTCTTTGTGCGTGGGGTGCACCACTCGCCATACATCACCCAGTCTCCAGCTCTCCACCCATGCCCTGAAAAAGTCAGTGAGCTTCGTAGCGTCACCGGCTTATAGGGGCGGGTGTGACCTATCCAAGGCCAAGTCTAGCACCGCGTTCCAGTCCCCGTCCCCCCGAGTACCCAGGCTTTGTCTGCCCATGAGAAGAGTGCCCTCCCGACCCTCCGCAAGAACGATTCCTGGTCGTAGTTCGGGACGTATATGCTGCCCAGGACTATCAGTTTGCAATCTAGGGTACCTTTGACTAGAATGTACCTGCCCTGGTCATCCACCTTCCTTTCCACTTCAACGAACGGAGTCCCATGTCGCACCCAGACAGTGGCCCCCCTGGAAAAGGCAGAGTATGACGTGGCGTATATAGTCCCTCTCCACTTCTTCCTTAACTTCTGAGCTTCAGATACTGTGAGGTGTGTTTCCTGCAGGAAGGCGATTTGTGTCTGCTGCCTAAGGAGGTAGGAGTGGACCCTGTGTCTTTTCTGCACTGCCCCTAGCCCTCGCACATTCCAGGTGATGACTTTGTACACTACAGACTGTTCAGCCATAATCATTAAGTGGCGGAACCATTTCTGTCAGTGGTCGTGCTTGGGAGCACCGGGGAGCTGAACCCAGGAGAGTACACCTTTAAATACGTCTAACATAATCAAAACTAACTCGGCGCAGCCATAGAACATAGCTGTGCCCAACATTAACAGTCGAATCAAAGAAAACCACATTCTCGTGCTTTCGCCATTGGGGGGGGGTGGTCTAGCACACATGCATTCATTTTGTTACCAGCTCCGGTCTCCACCGGCTCAACAGTGGCCCGGCCAGGGCTCATGATGCACAGAAGAGAAGTTCAGTGTAATATGTAAACAGTGTCTGTGGGATTGTCAGTAAGCGTCCTCAAGCAATGCCCAGGGGTGCCCATTGCAGTTTTAATTCTGGGGGCGTGGTGTGTGTTGGGGAAAGGGTAGTTGACACCCATCACGTATACATCCCACCTCCCCCATACATAGCATTCCAAAAGGAGGCAGGCACCAGAGGCACCGATTACAGCAAAAAAGGATACCGTACAAGGACAGCAGCAGAGGTGCCGGCCCGGGCTTCACCCGACAGGTCAGCTGTCTATGAGATCGTCCGCCGCTCTAGGTGTGATTGTAGCAAAGAGCAGCACACTGTTCTCAGAGTCTGAGTGCGCCGTGATATCGTCAGAGTCCGTGTTTATTTTCGCCGAGACCTCCCTGAAGGTGCCGGCGATCGAGAGAGCTGTCAGTTGTTCCTTCTTCTGATGGTCCCGCGACGGTCCTCGCCCAGCAGTCCCCTTCCCGGATCCAGAGGATGAGTGGCGGCTACCTCCCGAGCCCCTCTCCGACGCCCTCGCCTCCGCCTCTTGACTGCCATCCAGACCCATCACCTCCAGCCACTCTTCAGCATCAGCAGGGCTCTCGAAGAAGTTAGATTTCTTTCCGTGGATAACTGTCAAGCAGGCAGGGAAGAGTAACGCGTATTTCAGCTGCGCGCCTCTCAGTTTCTTCTTCACCCACATATAAGAGGCCCGCTGTTTTCGTACCATGTTCGTATAGTCCGGGTAGAGCAATACCCTCTGGTTCTCAAAATGGATGGTGGATTTCTCACAAGCTTTCCTCCGGAGGACATCCCTTTCTTGGTAATTAAGGATGCGGACGATAAGAGGGCGCGGAGGGCGCCGGCCGAGGCTGTCCCGTCGGGATCCTATGCGCCCTTTCCACACAGAAGTATGGGGAGAGTCCGTCCGTCGCAACGTGGTCTCGGAACCACTGCTCCATGAACTCCTCAGCCCGCGGCCCCTCACATTTTTCTGGCAGGCCGATCACCCTTACATTATTTCTTCGATTGCGTCCTTCCGCGTCTTCGACCCTTTCCATCAGGGCGGCGACCTGACCCTGTATGTCCCGGATAGACGTGCTGTGGTCCGGCACAGTGGGCGCAAGGTCTGTGAGCACTAGACCGTGGTCTTTGACTTTGTCCGCTAGCTTGCCGTGATCAGCTTTTAGGAGAGATAAGTTAGTGGTGAGGGTCCCCAATTGTTGCTCCAGTGCGTGTCATGAGTCTCGGATTTCCTGGAGTATAAGGTCCAGCTTATCCGGTTGTTGATTACTCGACGTCGTCTGATCAGCCTGTCCAGTTCCGCTGCTGCTCGCTCCAGCCCCCGCCTGCGGGCAGGGTCCCGTCTGCTCACCCAGACCCTCCACAGTTCTCTGGCCCTTCCGCACCATATTGTGCTTGACCTGGGGCACTCAGCCGCAGCGCGGGTACTCCTACCCCACGGGCGCCGCAGTCCAGACAGCAGGCCACCGTCCCCATGGTACACCCGCTCCAGCAATCTCATGCAGGGGGGCCCAGGAGGATAAAGAGCCAAGGGGCAGGCGGTTCCGGCGCTGTTCAGGGCCTCCTCTCGGGGGGCACGAGCCCTCGCCGGGGCCACACCAGACGGCAGCCCACGCTACAGTAGTGCCTCCCTCAGTCTCCAGGCCAGATCAGGATTATGGTGGTGAATGAGTGCAGCTCCCCACCGTGGTCGCTGCGCAGGTTGTATGTCCAATGGTTCCGGGCGTCACTGCACCTCCCCTCCGCTTACATTCCCCCCGACCAGTGGGGCCGGTCCGCAGGCAACAGGAAGGCGGAGGGGGGGGGGGAAAGGAAGGAGGAGATCCACAAGGTCCCCCGCACTGCAGGGGCTGCGCCGCGATCCCAGGGTACTCCCCAGACCGGCAGCCTTAAAATGGCGGCGTCGTCTGGTCTCAGCGTCTTGTAGTCGGAGCACGGGACCCGGCGCGCCCCTCCCCGCCTTCTCCACCGTGCCCTGCCGGCTCCTGCAGTGTCTGGTAACGTCCGAGGAGGTGTAGGCAGCCTCCGCCGCCGTCCACAGGCCCCTCCCCCGCAGCTCCGGTGTCCGCAGCCAGGCGGGCCCCGGGATCTCAGGCCCGCCGCTGGGCCACAGCGTCACTCCACCTCCCGGCTTCTGGGGCCCGCTCCGCAGTTCCCGACGCGCCGTGACCCTGGCCGCCCTGGCGTCTCTCCTCACCGCCGCTCAGGCCGCTGCTCTCCGGGCCGGGCTCTGCCGCTAAGCCGCTCAGTTCAGTGGTGCAAATGTCCCGCACAGCTCCGTGTTCACCGGATAAATCCCGGCCGGGCACGGAGCACTAGTGGAAGCCGTCCGCCATCGTGGCTGGTCGGTCACGCCTCCACACAAATAAAATGAAATAACTACTGCAGGGCCAAATAACATGTCTTGAAACTGAGAGAAAGGCCTAATCTGTGAAGGTCAGAGACGAATAAAAATGGTTTTCTAATATGACTTTACCAGACAATTGTCTATAAATGTTATCGCCAGTAGAAAACGCAGAAAGCACAGATGGTTCTCTAATATGACTTTACCAGACAATTGTCTATAAATGTTATCGCCAGTAGAAAACGCAGAAAGCACAGATGGGGATGTATGCAGATGTGAAAGTAGGTGTTAGAATTGGGATTTTTGGTCGGCTAGGGCATGTGTCAAAGTCGGGCAGAAACCGCCACTCTAGTCAGGATAAGTGAGTTACACTCCTAAAATAACCCCTGCTCACCCCCTTGGTATCTTGGGACGAGCAGTCAGGCTTATCTTAAAGGCAGTGTGTAAAGCATTTGCACATAACCAACAGTAATACAGTGTAAGCACTACAAAAGGACACCAGACCAGTTTAGAAAAATATCCAATATTTTTATATATTTAAGACAAGACCAAAAACGATAAAAATCCACAATACAGTACTTAAAAATCTTCAATTATCAAAATAAGCTTGAAAAATAGTTTCTTGATGTCGATAGCTCTGTCCGGGGCCATCACGGCGTCGTAAGCAAACAAATCCAAACAGTTCTGGCAGACCGTGGTGCTGCGGGCCAGCTACGGTTTTGGGAAGACCCGCAAACAGTACCGTTTAGAAAGGCAGGGCGTTGGCGACCTCTCATTGTGCTTCCGAAAGCACTGCGTCCGCAGGCGTCTGTTTTCGGAGGTCATTGCAGGAGTCCACTGGGCCCTTGAAGTTACATGTGTCGCAGGTCGAACTCCCCTCTGTTGATGTCAGGAGTGCTGGCGTCGTCAGGCGTCGGGTGCTGCGGTGCGTAGTGCAGCGGTGAGGCGTGCAGTGCCCTCAGGTCACGGTGCGAGCATCGGCGTCAGATGGCGTAGCCGGTGAGACCAGGGTTGCGGTGCGAGGTGAAGGCGGTGCTCGTCACGGTGCTGGCAGGTCACGGTGCAAGCAGCGTCGTCGTCGTGGCTGAAACGCTGATGTCAGCTGACGAACTGAAGTCGATGGTGCATGCGTCTGTAGGCCAAGGCTGCGGTGCGGGATGAGGGTGGTGCGTCGTGTGACTTTCCGAGCGGTTTCTCGAGCCATGGTGCAAGCAGCGGCATAGATTTCAGCATGGAGCGGTGGCGGCGGGGATACCAAGGTGTCGTTGTGAAGTGAGGCGGTGCGGAGTGCAGTGCCCGCGGGTCACTGTGCGAGAAGCGACTCGGTGGTGGCGTCAGCAGGTGTCGCCAGTGAGACCAGGGTCACGGTGCGGCGTTGCAGCAGTGCCTTCAGGACACAGAGTCAGCAGTGGCGTCGTAGACGGCATCTGGTTGCTTTTTCCTCTGTTGCAGCACAAAACACACAGTCCCCAGTGATGAGGGCAGGAGAGCTTGAAGTCTTTGCTGTTCCTGAGACTTCTTGAACAGGGGGCCAGCTCTACCTTAAGCCCTTGGAGAAACTCACAAAAGTAGATTGCAGAAAGTTCAGTCCAGTCGTTTCACTGCCCAAGACAGAAGTAGCCACTGCAGGCCAACACAGCAAAGCACACAGCAAAGTGGTAGTTCCTCCACACAGCTTCTCCGACTCTTCTTCTTGGCAGTCTTCTTGATCCAAAAGAGTTCTAAAAGTCAGGGGTCTGGGCCCCAATATTTATATCCCCACATTCTTTGATCTCTTAGGCAGAGAGTGTCTGTTCCCGGCCAGAACCAGTTCTGCCATCTCTGATGGGACTTCCTGGCAGGAGATGGAGACGGCATGGTCAGAGGCAGACCAGGCCCTTTGAGGTGCAAGGAAAACCCCTCCCCCTTCCCCAATTTCAGCCCAGGTCTACTCAGCCCTTTCCTGGTCCACCTAGACTATCTGGAGCCACTCCTGCTCCCCAGCCTTCTGTCATCCAAAACCCAGACACGCAATTCACATTCCAGCAGAGGCACACGGGATGACTGAGCAAGAAAATACCTACTTTCTAAAAGTGGACATTTTCAAACACGGAATGTAAAAATCACCTTCACTAAAAGACGCATTTGTAGATTCTGAGTTCAGGCACACTAAACTTAAATTTTACTTCCCAATTCCTCGGGCCAGTTATGTTTATAAGATGTTATTAACAAACTCCCCATTCGGTCCTATGGGCAACAGGTTACCTTGCAATAGCAAAAAAACGAAATTGGCCGTTGTTCACTATCAGGATATGCCACACACACCAGGTTATGTCCTCGAAAGACCCGGTGGAGTGGGCAGGTCATGGATGCAGCATAAAGCAGAGAACCTCTTACACACATAGGAGCAAAGCCTTATGCGTGATCCGCCAGGTACTGTTGATGCCTGGGTACTTTACTGAATTTGGTAGATCCAGCTTACAACAGGTACATTTATCAGTAGACACTTTTTACCGTGAGCAATCGTAATACTATTAACTCTAGGTGTAGATAGTTTATTTTTCCGGTCCTGAAGAATCGCTAGTACAATTCACGCAAAGCGAGAAACATGTTGACTAACACTTTCTAACAAAGGACACTCCAACGCGAGACATTATACTCGGACGAGTGAATTGTTTTATGTTTTTACTTAGGGTAGGAGATGCCCAGAATAAAAATATTTCCTGCTAGGTACTTCCAATCCTATTTTAACTCACTTCACTACATCTACACAGTTCTGGACCCACACCCGCCCTTCACCATACGGCTGTTGGATAAAAGATCTCCGATAAAGTACCCCTACCAAAGGAACCCATTGGGTATTGTACCGCCGACCCAACGAGGAGCAGCCCATATGATGAAGCATGATACGCGAAAGGGTGTGTGAGGGCATTACAATCCAACAAATGCATTCCCAACTGTAAACCCAGCATGGGGCTTAGTTGGTTACGGCCTTTCTTGACTCTGTTACTCTGCCATTAGAGGAACCGCTTAATTCCAATTTTTAAATTATGTCCTACCTTTCACATACACTGCATCTGGCCCACAGGGGTACCTTGGACCTACCTTAGGGGTGGCTGACATGTAAGAAAAGGGAAGGTGAGGGACTGGCAAGTGTGTGTACTGGCCAAGTCGACATGGCAGTTATAAACTGCATGCAGACTCAGCAATGGCGGGTCTGAGTTACCTCTTATGGGCCGTTCGTGCGGGTGGCACAATCCTGTGCAGCAGCCCACCAAAGGCATTTGATTCACAGGCCCTGGCAAACGCAGTGCACTTTAATGGGGATTGACGCATAAATCAAACAGGCCAATCATGGAAACACTAATCCATAATAAATTTTACCACAGGAGCACTTGCACTTGCACTTTACCACTGATTAGCAGTGAGAAAAGTGCGCAGAAACACTAAGCCAGCACAAACAGAGTCAGAACCGGGAGGTCAGAAAGCAAAAAACTCAGGGGAAACACGCCAAAAGATGCGAAGTCTAACACTAGGTTATCAAGTTACAGGAGGCCAGTCAAATGTACAACACATGGGGTTGGAGAATTTATATTGGCTGGCCTTCTAGAACTTGTTATCCCTGAAGAATCTCTTTAAAAATCCTAGATCCAGAATTGAACAAATGTCTCTATCAGTCTTCAGTATTAGGAAGTACATAGTGCAGAACTACTTGCCATTCGCTGTTTCTGGCTCAGGATCTATAACAAGCTTGCAAAGTAGAGTTTGAACTTCTTTCAATGAAGGAAACATGTGGGGAGGAGTGAAGACATGTACTCTCAGTAAATATAATGGAGCATCTAAACCCATATCCACAAGACTCAGGTCAAACATTAATTTCCTCCATTATTTCAAGGCGGTCTGTCTACACCCACCCCCCTCTTCTGAGTAATCGTGACTCACACAGAGATCTCTATTGAAGCAGTCTGAGGCTGTGTGTGCAGCTGTCACTCTGTAAAATTGTCAGGGTAAAAACAATTGTCGCTGAGGCTGGGAATTACATTCTGCTTGTAAAAAGCAGAGCCTATACAAGTCCTATCTTTTATAATAATACATTTTCTTTATTCGGTATTTCATGATAGGAATCCATAAAAGCAAGATTACAGAATAAAAAATCGATTGCACAATAAAACTGAATTCCTGTAAAAAATGATTAAAAGTGAATCTCTACACATTTCAATAACCTAGTTATTCACAGATTTATCCGATGCCTAAAAATACATTTCAGGAAATTGACAACATGATAGCAGGAACATTCGGACTCTAAAAGCTGGAGACGCAACATAGCAGGACGGCATTGTCTAAGGCCCCACAACTTTAACAAAGATAGCAGCCAAAATTTGCGATGGGCATGATAAAACTTGCAAAACAGTACAGTGTGTATGGTAGTCTGTACTGATTTATTGTCGCAAGGACAAGGTCCAAGAATTGGCTCCCAAGTGTTCCTCTTTGGAAAGGCTACTAACCGATGAAAGAGATTTAATCTAAATCTTGTTAGTAGGAATCGGTCAAAGATACTGATGTCAAGTGTTAAGTAGGGCTGAATCGTAACGGTAGTTTGAACCATAAGTGCATGGAGGACAGAGGCTTTCCCTGTCTCACTAGCAAGCCTTAGCCCATCTAAATGGCTCAGGGCCATTACTTTCAGATCCTTCTTAGATATCTCACTGATCTTTGCTGGTGTTGTGTAATATATCTTTAAGCCTAGGTCAGTGAGAAAGTTTCTAATATAAAGAAGCCATCTGATTTTTGCCGAAAGATCTAATGCTATGGAGTCTGCCACAATTCCCTTGGTTAGCAAATTTTTTTCAGAAGTCCAAATACGCCGCCACAATAGCAATGGTTGGATTTTTGCCAGATCCTCTACATGTGGTATCCCTAGTTCTGTGTGGCATGCATATGTAGAGATTCGTCGGGGTGCTGCAAGGAGGAATCTTAAAAAAGAGTTTTCTACTACCTGTAGAGCGCTAACATCCACGTGCCCCCAGACGCCAGCCCCGTACAGTGCTATTGTCTGACATTTGGCATTGTAGATTTTTAGTAGTTCCACAGGCGACCTTTTGCCCAATTTTTGTGAGAAGGTTATCAGGGCGGCTATAGCTCTCTTAAAGAGATGTTTTCTGGCCTCAACTGCTGCTTACCAGTTCAGTTTTTCGTCTATTATGATGCCTAGGTAAGGATAGTGGGCAGTCACTTCGAGTTTTTGATTGTTAAGAAATATATCCTTAGGCCGTTTTCTCCCTTTGCCTGCCACCATTACAAAGGTCTTGTTAATGTTTATATGTAGGTCAAGCCTGCCCATATAGTCCGCGTACCTGGATAGAGACTTCTGTAGTTCGCACGGGGTACGCGCCAGTATGACGGCGTCATCTGCATAGAGGAGAGCGGGAATCAGGCGTTGTTTTGCTTGCGGGAGATCCTGGGCCCCCCTCAACAGCTCCACCTCCAAGCTGTTTGTATACAAGGAGAAAAGAAAGGGGGCCGAGACACATCCTTGTCTGACTCCACGCTCCACTCCAAAAGGTGCAGACAACTCACCCTTCACACCGAAGCGGACTCTCGCAGAAGCTTTGGAGTATAACTCCCTCAAGAAGTCTAAAAGAGGGGATCCACTCCCATTTGCGCCAAGACTGACCAGAGCTTTGAGTGGGACACGCAATCAAAAGCAGCGGACAAGTCCACATACACCATGTAGAGCTTTTCCTGTTTTGCGTGGATATATTTACCTAGCATCATAGATTGATTTAATGCCTGTTCTACTGTACCGAAACCTTCTCGGAAGCCAAATTGTAGGTCGGACAGAACACCCCCTTCCTCCGCCCACTGATGGAGTCGCTCAAGGATGACCCTACCAGCTACCTTACCCAGCGAGTCCAGCAGTGAAATAGGGCGGTAGTAAGAGACCTCCTGGCGGTCTCCCCTTTTTGAAAATTGGGACCATGATGGACTTGGTCCAAGAATCCAACATCCCCTCTTTTGCGACTGCCGTATACACCCTAGTGAGTATGGGGGCCCAGAGGTCCACGTTATGTTTAAAAATGTCCACCGGGACCCCATCAGGTCCCGGAGCTTTGCCATTTTTGCTTACTTTTAGGGCCAGAAGCACCTCAGAGATATCGAATTCTATAGAGATAGGATATGCGACCACTGGATGAGTTACATCTAGGCCTGCTATGGATGGTTTATTCTGGAAGATTTTAGAGAAATTGGACACCCAATCTCCTTCTTCAATAGCCACTTCAAACTTTGGAAGATTGTCATCAGCTAAAAATGGGGATTTAACTACCCTCCAAAAGGCCTGGCTATTTTTGTCTAAGGCACTTTTGTGCAATTCATCCCAGAGAGCCTGCTTTAATTCTGCCTTTCTCTGCTTACGCACGGACGTATACTCTTTTCTAAGTCTGGCGATTAGCTGTGGGTCTCTAGCATCATTATTCAGAGCCACTTTTAGCTTAGAATGTGCCACAGTACAGCTGTGGTTTAACCAGCCTTTCTTCGTTGTTGTTTCTACTTTTGGCTTTGCTGTCAGGAGCCCCTTGATGGTAGCTAGTATTATAGAGAAGTTGCTTAGAACTTCCTCCTCTGTTGCTGATAAATCAAGGCATTTTATAATATAGGGGTAGGCTGATTTTATCAGCTCTTCGGTGATTTGCCCGGGATTTATCTTCCCCCATTTTAAAGTGTACCCATTGGACTGAGCTATATGTAGTTTGTTCTGGCTCAGAGCTTTTGCTATCGTTAGGGTAAGGGATTGTTGGTGCATTAAATAAAGTTCTATCCTAAGGGCCGAGTGGTCACTTAGTATGTTTACTAGAACCTCAAAGTGCTTAGCTCTATTTGACAGACCATCCGATAGAAGGATATAGTCAACTGTAGATTGGTGTCCCCTCCCCAAATATGTTGGTTGTAATTGGTTAGAGTTAGAAATCCAGTTATTAACTATTAGGAGGTCCAGGTCTGATAATATATCATTCATGATTGTGCCAGACTTACTATGGGTAAAGTGAGTGAGGGGGATATCCTGTTTGTTCACCATCCCGCCACAATTTTTTCCATCATGTGAGCAGGGATGTAGATTAAAATCCCCCCCCCCCCATAGGAAATACACAGCACCTTTTCGTCCTTTAGCCTGTCTGAAATGGGAGAGTTTCTCATAGAGATTCGGTACCACCCTCAAAAATTCTCCTTCCTCTAAATTATTATAGAAATTAATAAGCAGGACAGTCTCGTTGTTGGAAAAAGAGAGGGAGAGAAGCTGGAAGTTTACATCCAGTTCAACGATCGTTACTTTTAATTTCTGGATGGTGTTCGCTATATAGATGGTCAATCCTCCCTTGGGCCTGCCCATGCTTCCTACCAAGGCTGGAGAAAAGTACGTCCTAAATCCCAGGAGGTGGAGTTCCGTCGACGACCGTGTCTCCTGGAGGCAAATTATTTGTGGTCTCCCCAGGAAGCTCAAGGCGCTCCCATCTTCGATCTTGGGACAAAGGCCGGTAACGTTCCAGAAAACAACACTTAAAGCTTGGGGGTCCTTATCGGGAGCGTTAATTTTTTGCGGTTTAAGCTTAGGCTCTGGCTCCACTAACTGGGGCCCAGAGGGGTCTACAGCCGGTGGTGGTCAATCGACTGTCTCTAGACCACTATATCTGTTCATCGTTGGAATACCATTCCAGCCCTTCCAGCACGGTGGCTCTTTATAGGAATCCCTCTGGTGGTGTCCTCCCCACTCTTCCCTGTCTCCACCCCGATACCGAGGGCCCACTGTATGCCAGGATCCATCATAATGAGGACCGTTACGATATCTCGGGGGGTAGAAGAAGGAAAGGCGCTTTGTTCCTATTCCACCTGTTAGACTAGGGTGTTCCCATGAACAGATATAGTCAACCACTCTGGGATCTTCAAAGGTAATAAGAACACAGTCTCCCTGTATTGATTTCCTACCATGCCCTACCCAAGGAGCTCTTCTTACCATCATGATCTTACTTGACCAAAAGGGCCGGAGTGAGCGATTCATACTAAGCCAATGTTGGGCCTTTTTTTTAAAGACCAAATTGGTTCTGAATTTTGATCCGCCAGTTCTGGTACACAGGTCATTACAACTACAAAGGGACTAGCTTCAGGTGGCAAGTTGACAGGAAATCTGCCATCAGAAGGTCCCCTATCCCACCCTCTATTCGGATGCGTGGCTGGTATTTTTGGGACTGTGTTATTATGTTCCAGGTTAATGTTCGAGGCGGTATTTGGGGTTTGGTTTAATGGCTTCTCTATTATGTTACTTTTTACGGCTGTGGTTTGCGTTTGTTTCACTGCTGGTCCTGGGGGTGCTGGTTTTTTGTTTTGGACAGCGGAATTACAGAGGGTCTGCTTACTTGCCCCGATCTTTTGTGCCCCTTGATTTGACTTAACTTTTGCAGAGGTTGTTAGGTCGCTCGACCTAAAAAGCTCTAGCTGCACTATCTCAATGCGCATGCGCATTGAGAGCGGGAGCTCGATCTATTGCGGCTTAAACAGAGCTTACCGAGATCAGGCGATTCCCAGGCGATTTCTTCCAGTGCACGTGAAAGCGCGTGCACAATGCCACCAGCCGCTTGCCTCGCATTACCACATCAAAGGCAAGGCGGCCTCGTCTCAGGCCCCTGCTGCTTCACACCCTCATGCCGCTCTCCCCGCTCCACCCCCTCCCCTGCCCGCCGTGTCGCATTTCTCCTCCGCCGGCCGTACTTTCACTTTGACGGCCGCAGGCCGTCTCTCGTGTTTCTCCTTGTTATTGTTCGAGTGTTTCCCTGGCTCAGCGTGGTGCCCGATTCATGGACATTTACAGACGCTCTGGTCTCTGTTATTGTATTTCCAGGACATGGTGCCATTCTGCCGCAGCAGCATTAGGGCTGTACATAAAATGCCATGCGATAATTCACTCTAGTTTTACTTAGGCTCGTGTTTCTCCTTGTTATTGTTCGAGTGTTTCCCTGGCTCAGCGTGGTGCCCGATTCATGGACATTTACAGATGCTCTGGTCTCTGTTATTGTATTTCCAGGACATGGTGCCATTCTGCCGCAGCAGCATTAGGGCTGTACATAAAATGCCATGCGATAATTCACTCTAGTTTTACTTAGGCTCTCACAATGTTTTTAAGTAACGTGACAGCTGCAACATATTTAAGTGCCCAGACAGCTACAACCACGCTTGTGAACAGCATTTCTTACCCCGCTCGGTAGGCGGGGTCATGACTTCACTCAAATGGTGAACAATGGCATGGGAGTCAAGAACATCGCAGAGTAGGGTTATAAGCTGGCCGGTGCTTGTTCTACATTGACATGCAGCCCTCCCTTTGAAGACTAGATTCCTGTTTGTATTCCCCAGTCTAATATAAACAAGCATTTTTTATACTGCAATCAAAATAAAATAAAGCGGAACAGGACCGTAAATTACGTGTGACGTACATTGCATACAAACTGAGGATTCACGTGTGTTTGTCTATACACTCCAGCACCCGCTTACACATACAGTGGTACCCACACAGCAGCGCACACACACTAACAAACATAGATAGATACACAGCACAGCGTGGGACACGCACACAAACACAGTGGCTCACACACGCACACTCACAGTAGGCCACATACAGTAACTCGCTGTACACACACGCGCACACACACGCAGTACATCACGCTCCACATACACAGGCACTCAAGGTTAAATGCACACGCATACAGTGGCACAGACACAGAGTGAGTCACACACAACTGCAAGGTCAGTAATTGTCAGGTACAAACCCACTCGCAAACAGCGTGACTCACAAGCGCAGTAGTGCATACCCTCACACTGTTACATGCTTAAAGTGGCACACAGTCTAAGATGCAGTGACACATAGACTATTACTATGAAGCACACACACTTAGATAGACATACCTAGGCACGTGCACACGAGCACTCCTAATTTCAGATTTGGACGTAGCATTCGCTGCGTTTTGTAGTCTGAGAGGCATTTGAAACACACAACCACCTGCCTTTAGCTCATACACTCAGAAGGTGCCAGCACGGGGCTCCCTCCTATATCCGCCTTAATGCGCTCTTGTTCTGCCAATTAATTAGCCTCCGAGGGTGGGAGCGGTCGCTCTTGTGATCCCCCCGCCTGCCGGGAGGCTCGGGCACATTACAGACGGAATAGCAGTGGTCCCCACGCCACCAGCTGCCTAATAACTGAGCTGCCTGCAGCCCGGCAGAGCACAGCTGGGACCTGCCCCACCAGGCTCGGCACCAACAGCTCCCCTAATCAGCCGGGCCAGCCGGCCACTGCGAGCCGCTCTTTAGTGGGCAGATGGTGTGACTTTGGACACTTTTACCTGCGTTAAAGTATTGCATGCCTCCCTCGCCCCCCCCCTCACTCCCCTCAAACTATACACCCCTGCTTTCAAGTGGAGGCTGGAGGGCATCTTACTCATTCTAGAGACTAATTACAACTCTGATTTCTAGTGTTTATTTGGAAGGGGCACAGAAGTTGCAATTGTGTGTTGCATTATTTCTTATCAAGCACGTAGCAGCAAACACCTGGGTAGGTCAAATGCATGAGAGTATTTTTGAGAGTATTTTTCTAGGGTTTATCCCAAGCTCAAGCATTTAAAAGTACTTTGAGATGTGATAAATGTCCAAGATCACACAGGGTGTGCCTGCAATGACACTGTAATTGTGCCCAGCTATCAGGTTTTACAATTTGCACTTCAGCCGCTGGATGGTAGGTAGGATTTGTAAAGTGTGCCCAGGATCACACAGTGTGGTCATGCAGCAGTTTAATTGTCTACTGGACCAATAAAACTAACATTGTCCAGTATACCAATCAAAATTGCTCTCCAATGACACCAGGCAAAGCAGACGCTCCCTCAAACAGATCACCAAGCGCAATTTACCCTACTTACAGCCTAGCCTGTTCTCTGTCGAGACTTGAGCAATCTTTAGAGCACAAGATAAGATCTTTTCACATGGAAGAGTCAGACGTATTGCAACACTACTTAAGAAACAAGCATTGGCATAGACAATAGGTCTCGCCTTTGGGACCTTATACGTGTTTAGCCATGCAACAGTTGATGTTGCTGCACCAAGGATATTATGCTGCATAACTAAATACTTAGAAGGTCCCAAAGGCGAGACCTATTGGCTATGCCAATGCTTGTTCTATCTGGGACAGTCTGGCTTCTAGTGGGGTAAAAAATAGCTTAAATAGGTCCCCAATTTTTATTAGGAGTTGGGTGTTCATATTATCATCTGCCTCATTTTTTGGTGGTGGATAAGTTAGGATTTCTAGACTGATAGGGGCCGGGATATCATGTGGTGTATGATGTATGATCACCGTATGAACATCCTGATCTCCTGTCGTCGGGGTAGATGGACGTTTCTCTCCTGTCTTTTTAGAAACTTTGTTGGTCTTTTTAATTTTGGTTTTTTTTGGGCCTGCTACTAGTTTTTTTTCCCTATTGCGCCCTCTCTCCTCCCTCTTGACTGTCTTATCTCTTCTGGGGTGGTTTGAATCACTAGGTCGGAGTCTTTTCTAGGTCTAGACTTAGTTGTGTGTCAGAGAGCTGTGAGGCCGATAAATCGACTGTATTTGGTAAGCTGTACCTTTGACCACAAGCTTCAGTCCGTCCAGGGTCCATAAGCTGCTCAGGTGTTCTTGCATCTGCCAGGTGACCCATGGAGGATCTTTTTGCAAGGGCTAGGTCTTGGGACACTCTACGTTCCATGATAGAGATACTCTGGTCTATAAATGAGTTAGCCCTAATAATGAAACTATCTAGGGGGCCTATGAGTTGACCCTCCCCAGCAGCGGTTTTGCTTCGACTTCCTCGTGTTGACATAATAATAACTTAGAAGTGTGCCAAAGTTGCAATAAAAACAGACAATAAAAATTACAAATGGCCCTAACAGTGATTCGAAAGAGAAGAAAGGTACATACAGTTTAGAAGCTAGTCCTAAGAAATAGACGTTTTTAGAGGGGGGGGGGCCCGGTCCGGTCTTTAACGGTCTCTAACGGGCTCAAACGGGCCCGCCCTTGGCCCGGGCTTTTTTTCTATTCTGTTGGTTAAACACTTGTGTTTTTTACCCACCTTGCTACCAAGCATGCATTCACTGCAAAAAGGAAGACAAATAATGCAAGCTCAGGAATCACAAGAGTCAATTGATCTTAGGCAGACATAGTGGCTGACAACATCTGTCAGTATGATTTTGCAGCCACGCTAACCGTGTGACAAGAAGCCCTTAAAAATGTATAGAAACTTCAATTCTAACATTAAGCATTTGACAAAATGGTCCCTGCATTATGTTCTTAAAACGATGTATCACCAATAGGGACATTACCCATAAGGAGTAGTTTCTTACCTGTAACTCCAGTTCTGTAGTAGGGGTATCTCTGTGATAGTCCTCTGTGATAGTCATGATCATGTGAATAGTCCCGCCCATGTGCGTGGACCCCAGAGCACTTCATTAGATATATTCTCTTAAGTTGTTCTCTTCTGCAGTCTTGCATAGACACTTACAAGAAAATAAAAGACAAAAATGCAGCCTAAAACAACTAGGCTACACTGGCCGTTACTTCATCCTGAAGTGAAAAAGATAGCCAGGTAACAGTTATATTTAACTATTTTACTGAGTTTCACACATAAAGAAACTCCCCTTCACAAAGGAGGGATATTTAAATGTCCATACTGCACTAGCTCAGGAGCCATGCTGCCAAATTCAGGGACAAGAGGTTGGGGTGCACCATCTGCCCTCCGAACTTCGTGAGAAGGTCCGGCCGACATGGAAGTCAAAGGTGTGGCAGGAGAGACCGGTGCAGTAGATCGGTGAACCACCACTGACGGGGCCACTCCGGAGCAATGAGGATCATCTTGGCCCGCGATTGGGAAAGTTTGATCAACACGGTCGGGATCAGGGGAATGGATGGACAAGCGGAGAGAAAGCTGTTCGAATAGTTGATCCACAGTGCATTCTCCAGTCTACCTGGTTGGTAGAACCTGGAGGCGAAGTCGCAGCATTTTCTGTTTTCCGCGGTGGCGAACAGATTGACCTCCGGAGTTCCCCATCTTTCGAATATTTCTTGCACCACATCGTTGTTTAAGACCCACTCATGATTTTCGAGAACGAGTCTGCTGAGAGTGTCTGCCTGAGCATTTTGCACACCCGGGAGGTGAGCCGCTCTGATGCTCAAGTTCCTGGCCAGAAGCCAATTCCAGATCGTCTGGGCCTCCCGAGACAGTGGACGAGAGTGGGATCCCCCCTGCTCGTTGAGATAGAACATCGTTGTTGTGTTGTCCGTCTGTGCAAGCAGGGAACTGGTGCGAAAGGAAGGCTGTCAGTGCCAAGTGAACAGCTCCAAGTTCCAGGAAGTTGATGTGATGCGAGGACTCCTTCACGGACCACGTGCCCTGTATCTGTAGGTGATCCTAATACGCTCCCCAGCCGTGGAGAGACACATCTGTCACGATGGTCTGCATTGGAATCTTCGTGTGGAAAGGAGATTGTGTGGAGAGCACCACCATTGTAGAGGCTGGATGGCTTGCTGAGACAACATAATCCTCTCCTCCCAAATCCCCTCTTTCTGGTTCCAATGTTCCTCCAAACATTCGGAGGCGTGCAGGAGGAGTGAGAAAGATGCACAAGGCCATGGAGCCTAGGAAAGAGGACACCTTCCTCACCATTGGGAAAGGTATGTTCATGAGAGTCTGAGACTACCGAAGGATTGATAAGCGCCTCTCCTCCGAAGGACACACGCTTGCCTGCGAGTATCGATGGAGGCGCCCAGATACTGCAGACACTGGACAGGAGTCAGGACAGACTTTGAGAGATTGATGTGTAGACTCAAGCGATGCAGCAGAACGGACGTCTTGTTGAAATGCAGCTGTGCTTCCTGAAACGTGGCTCCCTTGATCAGCCAGTCGTCCAGGTATGGATAGACGAACACCTTGCTCTTCTGGAGGTGTGCTGCAACTACTGCCATGCATTTTGAAAAAGTCCTGGGCGCTGACTTCAGGCCGAAGGGAAGCACTGCATATTGGTAGAGGTTGGTGCCGACCAGGAACCGTAGGAACTTGCGATGTTTCCTTGCTATGGGCACATGTAAATATGCGTCTTGCAGATCTATTGCACATAGCCAGTCTCCCTGATGTAGCTGAGGTTAGATTTGATGCAGGGATAACATTCAGAACTTTTCTCTGCGGATCCATTTGTTTGCTTGCCACAAGAATCTTAACTATAGACCTTATCCCCTCTGGGTAGGAGGAACCACGTCTTTCGCCCTTTTCCTTAGCAGGGTATCGGCCTCCACCTGAAGCTCGCACAGCCGGTGTTGAGAGCGAACTGGCGGTATCGATAGAGGAGGGCTGGTGAAACGTAGACAGTATCCATTGCGAACAATATTCAGCACCCAACTGTCCTGAGTTATCTTTTTCCACTCTGCCAGATAATTGTGAATGCTTCCCCCAACCGCAACAGAAGAGGGGGAAGTAACCCTTCATGGCTTGGTACCGGCTGAGGTCTTGTTCCCTGGTGTCGGCTGCTGGTTAGACCTTCCTCTCGACTGGCGTCTCTGAAACGGCTGAAATGACCGTTGAAACTGTTGCTGTTGTTGCTGTCCAAACTGATGGCCCTGCCCACGCTGGAATCGCTGAGAGGAATAACTCCGTTGGAAAGGGCAGAAATTCCTACGCTGCTCCTTAGGCTTCTCCAAGCCGACAGCTTTGAGGATTTCCATCTCAGCCTTCATGCGGGCCATCTCCACGTCCGCATGGGAACCAAATGGGAGGTTTGCGATGCACTACTGAGCCTCCGGTTTTAAAGAGGTGAGACGCAACCAGGAATGCCGTTGGAGAGTAACGCCAAGGCAATACTCGTGGGCTGCAAGGAGAGAGGTGTTCGCTGCCGCTCTGATAATCTGATTAGAGACCATCAGTCCCTCGTTGAGTACCTCCTGGAAATCCTCCAGTTTGGCCCTGGGTAGGAGGTCTATGAACTGTTGAAGAGACTCCCACAAGGAACGGTCGTAACACCCCAGCAGGGCAGTAGAGCTAGCCGCCTTCATTGATGTGGCTGCAGTGTTGCAGACTTTTCTCCCCACAGAGTCCTGCTTACAGCTTTCCTTGTCCGGAGGGACTGTGGACGAAGGGGCCGTAGCATGCTGCTTCTGTCAATGTCATCAACAGGTGACAATCTCAGAGGTGGCGAGTCCGATAATGTGTGCGAGTATCTCCCCTCATTAGTGGATGCCGTGTCCCTAGTATATCGAGAACGAGATCTCTTGTGATGACGTTTGGGCCCGGTCCGCCTCCGTTGTGACTCTGAGCGGGTGAGGCCCTGGCGAGCGGCCCGCCCGCCTCCCTGCTGGTCTGCGGCAGAGCTAGTGCCACTGGGGACCTGTGTTGTTGGCTGCATAGCCGCCGTCATTGGAGAGCCGGAGCCGGAATTAGCGGAACAATGCCATGGCGGAAGACGCTGCAGGCCTGCGACCCTGCCGTCCCAGGGTGAAGGTGAGACTGCGTGTGGGCCCATGCCGCGACCTGAGTTATCGGCACGGGATCCCCTCTGCTGGCTGGTAACGACTGAGGGGGGTCGGCTTTCCTTCGGGCACTCGTGGCTTGGATCCTGCGTGGCTAATCGAGGCTTGGCCTTGGTGCCCCCATTACCGCCCCCTAGCTGAGCACTGTGACCCACCCAGGGGGGAGCATCACTGGGGTCGCCGACTACTGACCGACCATTGAGCTGCAGACGACGGATGGTTGTCAAGGGCTATAATCGTGGGCTGCGAATTGAGTACTGGCCCGTCCCCCCTCCCTCCCTCTGGCGCCGCCCTGAACACTGTGTGTGCTGTTGGGCTCTGGCGCATATCCGGGGCTGGCGTGCGATTGAACCGGATTGCTGGGGACTGATGAGTGTGTGCCCGGATTTGCTGCACCACCCCTGCGAAAGGGGACGAGCCAGTCCAAGTGCTTAGTGGCGCCTGGCCCTGACTGACCCAGTGTCCTTAGACCCACTGAGACCCACTAGGTCCATCCTGCCTGCATAAATAGGCTGCCCACACACCGCGGTGCACATCGCTGGGCTGGAAGTGGCTCTTGATACACCTGTACACAGGTACTTGGGGTGCACTGCCTTCCTGATGGACCGACTGCAGGGGGCCACCTGGGGCGACACTGCGGCCTCCTAGTTGGGCCACCCCCACGCCTGTGTAGCACCAGGAGTACAGAGCCAGCTGGAAGAGGCACCACTGGCTGGTGCGAGATTGTGAAGGGCCCAGTGCCAAGGTCTCAAAGATCTTCCCCCGACTCACACACAGCTGCTGCACGGTGAGCCCCGTGCCAACCGCTGGTCGGGCTTAGGCAATGAAGAGACCGCCCGCGGACAGCTGTGTGCGGCCCGGCCATTTTCTGTGGCTGTGAACGGCCGCTTCTTAAGGTCCTGCGACAGGCGCCTCATGCCTCACGGCCGCACCACAATGGGTCGCCCCAGGGGAGGAAGGCCAGCGCCGCTGACACTCACCAGATCGATGACAATTCGCCTGTTACACTGATGCCTAACAGTATCCCGTCCACTGACTCCGAGTCCCCCTCAGACAAGTTGGACCTTATCCTAAAAGAGGTGCGTGACTCACAAACGGCCATTGAGCAGCAAATTGGAACTTTAACGGGGCTCACTCTCCTGAAGCCGACCATAACAAGCTTGCCGCGGTTGTCAAGGAGAACGAACTCGCACTGACGGAACTGGTACCACAACAAAAGGATAACAGTGCACAACCAGCGCAGCTCCAAAAAGAAGTGGCTGGACTACAGGAGAGGGTGGACGACGCAGAGGGACGTGCCCAGCCCAACAACATCCGTCCGTGTCGTAGGCCTGCCAGAACGATGCGAGGGAATGGACACTACCAAATTCATGGAGGAGTAGTTCAGGGACGATGTGGCCCCGGAAGGCCTCTCAGAACTTTTCCGTATAGAAAGGGAGTATAGAATCCCGACCGGCAGACCAGCTGCGGGGGCTCGCCTCAGGCCCTTAATTGTCAAAGTCCTGAACTTAAGAGACCGCGATACCCTGTTGCAAAAGGCGAGAGAACTGTCCCAAATACAATATGAGAACCAGCGGGTATCCCTATACCCAGACTACACTTCCCTGGTCCAACGCAAGTGCGCCCATTTCCAAGACGCAAAGAAGTAACTCAGAGCGCTGAACGTCAAATATGCACTGCTGTTTCGGCCAAGCTAAAAGTGATTCACGACCACAAGACACAGTTCTTTGAGACCCCTAATGAAGTGGAAGAATGACTCAAAATGATGTTCCCCCTGGTGGGTCTGGCCCCTCTTCACAAATAGCCACTGCCTCCCCGAAGCAGAGATGAGCCGCAAATCGAAACGCCTCCGGCGGGGGATGCCAGAAAAATCCAGGATTCCCACACTGGAGCAGGCCCTACGAGATCGGGCAGAGGCGCTGGAGATGGCCACCAGGTTCAGAGACGAAGCCCATCCAATACTCTCAGACTCTTCTGAAGACATCTCAAATCAATCAGACTCAGAATCCAGTATTAATTTGTTCAGTAACATTACACCCCAAACTTCTGATGGGTTCTTGGGTTAATGCTTAGTAGAGGTAAATGCTGGGGCAAGACGAGAGTGAATCTCACCTCACTGTGTATGTAAGATATGTACTTCGCGCAAAGGGCTGCGCCCTTGGGATTGAACTGCGAAACATGCTGTTCAAAACGGTCCGGGCTGCATGGAGCTCGAGATGTTCTAACCTAGCTGGGCATACAATGCAGAACAAAAGAGGGTCCCTAAATCATAGCATGTAAGGCGAGGAAAGCAGGCTACAATAGAACAACAACATTGAACCTCTCCTTAACAAATCATTATTAAACGGGTGATACCTCTTCCATCAAAAGTACATTGTCCTACAAGACATAGGTTCATATTATTCTTAATTTTTTATTTATCAAAAATATTTTTGTATGTTCCTTTTTTCCAAGTGCAATACATTTGCTTAATTAAATATACGAGCCCGTATATTTAATTAAGCAAATGTATTACACTTGGAAAAAAGGAATGTACAAAAATATTTTTGATAAATACAAAATTGTTGTTGTTCTAACCTAGCTGGGCAGTCTACAGACATGCACCTCCCTTCAGCAAAAGCAACACACAGACTGTTACTAGTTAGCACTGTTGTGCATATGGTTTGGGCCAGCGCAGTTCGAATACCTGGCCCGGGTATTGTAGAAGTTAGTTTAGTAATTTTTAGGATCTGGCTTACCACTTGCGCTACCCCGAATATCGCTGCCATCCCAACGTTGCACATCTGTTTCCCATTATTATACCACACATACAGATGCAGGACAGCTTTAATGTGATTACCTGGAATGTACGGGGCCTGGGGTCGGTCTCCAAACGGCACAGAGTTCATGCACAATTAATTAGGCGGCATGCACACATAGTATTCCTACAAGAATCCCACCTGACTGCTGCTGAGGTGGCTAAACTCCGCAAAAAATGGAGGGGGCAGGTTTTCTCCACGTCATACTCTGCCTTTGCCAGGGGTGCGTCCATATGGGTTAGGAGTGGGGTCCCCTTCAAAGCAGAGGAGCAACGGGTGGATCCACTGGGCAGGTACATCCTTGTGAGGGGCACACTAGATGGCACACAGGTAGTCCTAGGTAGCATATATGCACCAAACCTCGAACAGGATCATGACCTATTGAGCCTCAACCTGGTCCTGGCGCCCTGGGCTACATGCCCATGGGTACTAGGAGGGGACTACAGCACTGTAATGGATCCCAACATCGATAGATTGACCCCCCCTCTGGGCAGAGCCACCACTGTCCGTCAAGCGGAGGCACTGTGCCGCTGGGCCGTGGGTTGGGTCCTGGGGGATATCTGCCGCCTGAAATACCCTGCCAGCAGAGAATACGCTTTCTTCTCGCACCCACACCAACTACATACTCGAATTGATAGGATCCTTTGTTCCAAACAGATTACAACTCAGGTGACGCATGCAACATATTTGGGCAAGAAACTCTCTGACCATAACCCCTTGGAGATCTCTCTCAACAGGGGCAGAATCCCCACCCCTGTCCCTACTTGGAAACTATGGCCCTCAATGCTCGAGGATTCCGTCTTCCGTGAGCCTCTGGCTGTAGGTATTCATCATTACTTCGCAGAGAACACGGGAACTGCATCCACACCACAGATGGAATGGGATGCATTCAAGTTGGTGATCAGGGGGATAGCCATTAGCACCACAGCAGGGGCGCACCAGGAAATACATTACAACTTGACAGAAGTCAAAAACTCCCTGAATAGTCTAGAACAAGATTCAGCGAATGACCCCACTAAGGGAACACTCTTGCAGGACCCCCGAATAAACTGAACTACTTGAAACACTTAGGCACATTGACTACACCGCCTACACACACGCTAAACATGCCGACAAGGCAGGCCCGCTGCTAGCGCGCATACTCCGGGATGACCCTTCATACACCCCGATTCACGAGATAACCACTGGAAATGGGGACACCGTAGATATAAAACAGGAGATAAACACAGCCTAATGTGAATACTGTCAGGCTTTGTACCGGGCACCCCCGCTAGTGGAAGAGGCCCTTGATGCCTTTTTTTTTTTTTTTTTTTTTGGTAAGACTTTATTAGCATTTGTCAAACTTACAGTAATTGTACAACACAATGGAGGGAATGAGTTCTCGGTCAGCCAAGGTTGTACATTGTGACACAGCTATTTAGCCGACATCCTTCCGGTCCGGCAGCAAATGTTTGACAAAACACATAAGGCAATCATGATATATCAATAGTTGGTAAGACGTCTTACTGTTTTATGCTTTTTATAACAAACAATCCAAACTTTAGACTCATGCCAATAAGGACAGTTACGTCGAATCTACCCATATATCCCAGTGTCACTTGATTAGGACCAGGTTCCTACGCTATCACCCCTCTCCTTCCCCACACCCGCTCCACTGTTATCCCTGGCACTCGACCCCTAACTTCGCCAGTCTATCCACCCACTCCCTTCAATCTAGTCCTCCAGGTCTTCACCCTCGTCTGAGCTATCGTCCTCATCCTCCGGGAGCGGCTCACAGAGGTCCCCCCTATACTTATTCCAAGCCACCCAGATTGCATTCCACTTGCGCGGGTTAGCCCTCATTTTGTAAACTGCACGTTCAACAATCATCAGTTTGTCCATCGTTCTACACCACAACGCCAGCGTAGGGATTTCCGCCACACCCCACCTCTGCGCAATGTCGCGCTTGGCTACCATAGTCCCAATGGTGACCCACTGCCGTCTCCGGTGCGGCAGGTCAACCCCCTCCCACACATTCAGAAGGCATAGACGTGGGTCTGGCGGTATGGAAGTGTCAAGGGTTTGGGAAATAGTGCGCATGATTTGCCGCCAGTAATTCGAGATAAGAGGACATTCCCAAAGTGTGTGTAGTAATGTTCCTTCCTCCCCACATTCTCTAAGACAATACGGGGTTTCTGCCCTATGCATTTTGTGTAGTGAGGACCTGGTGTAGTATACCCTGTGCAGTATTTTGAGCTGTATCAGCCGGAATCGGGCCGATACACCCGCCTCCCGTGGTGATGCCAGAGCGGCATTCCATTCTACCTCATCCATGGACCCTAATTCAGATTCCCACCGTTCCTTCAACTTCTGCAAGGGATCAGGTAAATTATTCAATAACTTGCGGTACGTGAGTGAGGTGGCGCGTGTTTGCATGAATTCCGTGAGGAGACGGTCCTCCAGAGGTGAGGAATCCGGGATTTTAGTGCCCGGCTCAATGACCGCCATGAGTGCATGTCGAATCTGTATGTATCGGTAAGTTTCATTGGGACCTAACGCATATTGTTGCTGCAGGTGTGGAAAAGGGATCATTCCCGTAGAAGTCCATAGGTCTCCCACTGTCGATATGCCGATATTATCCCACTGAGTAAAACCTTTACTTGATCTAAGACAGCCCAATTGTGCAGTGTCCCACAGTGGAGTAAGTTTGGTTAAGACTCCCTTCCACTTAAGTCGTGTCAGTGCCCTGTGCCAAATAGTGACCGTGTGTTTGGTTGGACCGAGCAGCGTCTTCGCAAGGGTAGGAGTATAAAGCGGGGCCAGCAAACTGTGTGTCCCTAATTGCGTTCTATCTGAGAAGTACGCCGGGTCATTCTGTGGAACGTGTAACCAGTGATTAATAACTTTGAGTTGCGATGCCCAGTAGTAGAGCTCAATATTAGGTAAGGCTATCCCTCCGTCGTACCATCCACGGTTAAGCTTCGTGTGCGCAATTCTGGGTGGACGTTCTCCCCAGAGCAACTCGGAAATCAGCGCCGTCACTTTACGGAAATAGGATGGTGGAACCAGGATCGGGGTGTTTTCTAGCACATACAGGAGGCGCGGTAAAGCCTTCATTTTGAATAGCGCCGCGCGTCCCAACAGCGTAAGGGGCAAGGTTTTCCAGTGTCGCACATCCGCCCGTAGACGGGTAAGAGGGGGCGCCAAGTTCAAGTCATAGAACGTAGCCGTGTCACTGGTGACCCGGACGCCCAAGTATTGAAACGAGGTATCAGCTATAACCAGCGGGCAGTTATCGGGAAGGATTGGCACCGGGCCTTTCAGCACGTAAACGACTGACTTCGTCCAGTTAATCATGTATCCGGAGTGTAATCCATGCGCGTCGCAGATCGCCAGCAAATTCGGGATGCCCGTGTCCGGGTGGGACAGGTAAATTAGCATGTCGTCGGCATATAGGGATATCCTGTCCTCCCAGGCGTCCCCCCACGTGAGACCTTTTAGCAGGGGAGTGGCCCTAATGACAGTAGCCAGTGGTTCCAGCACGAGGGCGAACAGCAAGGGGGACAGTGGACATCCCTGACGCGTCCCTCTAGCCAAGGGAATCGCTCGAGAGATGTGGCCGTTGGCCGCTACGTGTGCCACCGGATCCGTGTAGAGTAGTTTGATCCACGAAACGAATTTGGGACCAAAGCCCATACGAGCCAGGACCGCGAAGAGGTACTGCCATTCCACCATATCGAAAGCCATTCTGGCGTCTAGTGACAGAATGGCCGCCGGTTCCTGCAGTAAGTGGGCTCGCGCCACCACCCCATGCACGCGTCGGAGGTTAAGTGCCGTGCTTCTGTGTGGCATGAAGCCCGACTGATCCGGGTGGACCAGACATTGCAAGTGTGGGGTCAGTCTGTTCGCAATGAGTTTCGCCAGTATTTTAGCTTCAGCATTAAGCAGTGAAATCGGGCGATACGACGTACATTCCGCGGGTGGTTTACCTGGTTTTGGGACAGTCACTATGGTTGCTACCCGTTGATCCAGGGGCAGAACCCCCGTCTCCCTGCACTCCGCGAACATGGCCAGGAGTGGCGAGCTCAGGGTATCAGAGACTGACTGGTACCACTCAACTGGAATCCCGTTAGGGCCGAGCGCCTTGCCCGTACGTAATGCACCAATGGCCGCCCGGAGTTCTTCCTCCGTCAGATCAGCCTCCAATTCAGTCATCGCTTCCGAAGGTAAAGTTGCGACCGGTATGGTTTGCAGCGCTGCTGCCGCAGCTTCCGCAGTGACAACCTCCAGTGGGGTGTAGACCGTCTGGTAGTGGTCAGCCAGGATCTCGATAATTTCGGAGGGACGTGTATGGGGCGTACCCATCGGATCCATTAATTGTAAAATGTGCCTGCCGCCCTCGTTCTTCCTATCTAGCCAAGCCAGTAGTTTGTTGGCCTTGTCTCCCACATCATAGACTCTTTGCGCAGTCGTCTCAATGTTTTCCACCGTTCGCTTTCTGAGGAGATCGGTATGCAACTGTTGGCGGAGGTGGAGTGTGTGGCGTGTGTCTTCCGTCGGGAGCGCCATATGGGCCGCATTAGCTTGCTCCATTTGCAGCTCCAGAGCCAGCAGGTCAGCTTTCTGCTCACGTTTATGTCGCGTTATCGCTGCAATCGCCTGGCCCCTGAACACTGTTTTATATGCTTCCCACAAAGTCGTAGGGGAGGACACCGTGCCTAAGTTTTCCGCGAAGTATAGCTTGGTTGTTTCCTTCAACGCTTTACGGACTTGCGGTATTCTGAGGTATCCTGGGTAAATGGGGTAAATTCTTTTACGAGCGATCGCTGCGCAGGACAGGGACATAGTCAAGGGGGAGTGATCCGAAATACCCCGAGGTCTAATACATACATCCTCCACCGTGAGTCGACCACCCCCCAGTGTGAGGAAGTAATCAATGCGAGATAGGCAGTCGTGTGTAGCAGAATAATAGGAGTACTGGAGATCTTCGGGGTGCAGGTGTCGCCATATGTCTACCAACCCTTGTGCCTCAACAAAGTCACTAAATCTGGACAGGCCAGGTGTTTGTGTCCGGGCCGGGAACCTATCTTTCGTAGCATGGGCCAACGCGTTAAAGTCTCCTCCCACCACTAGGTCTCCGTCCGGGAGTTCCAGAAGGAACTTCCCCAGGTCCGGAAGTGCAGCCGCATGCAATGCCGGGGGGATATATACAGACACCACATTAAGGGAGACTCCCTCCCACTGCCCACAAGCTGCCGCAAAGCGCCCATAACTATCAATCTTGGTAGCCTGTAAAATAAATTTAGACGCTTTCTTCAGTAAGATGCCAGCCCCACGAGACCCCGTAGTGAAGTCCGAGTGTGCGATCATGTGGTATCCCCGCCTGTTCAGAGCCTTACTAGCCGCACCAACTAAGTGTGTCTCTTGAAGAAGGATCAGGTCGCAGTGGAACCGCCTAATACTTTGAAGAACCAACCCTCTCTTTACCTTATCCCCCAGGCCCCTCACATTCCAGGACATAATTTGTAACGGAGGCACAGGCCCCACTCCAGGAGCATCCATCACGTTACTCGGTTGGGACATTCCCGCCATTGTATATCTGTATGTAGAGACCCAGGACCTGTAAGGCTCGGCAGTGACATGTCTGATGAGTACCCAGTCCCGGGGCATTCCCCCCTCGCCAGCAGTGGCTGGCCTGGCGTCTTCGAGTCAACAGCAGGCCATTCGGCGTGTGTAGTCCGGTCCAACGCGACAAATGTGGATACCAATGTAATTAGCAGAGTCGAACAATACAAACCATGAAACCACAACAACCCTCCCCGCCCCAAAACTCCCCCCCTCCCTGCTTCCCTGCCACACGGACTCAGAACTGCCCGCCACCCCAACTCAGCAGAGTGCTTGAACCCACCCAAGTAAAAGTACAAAGTTACTTGCTCGTCGGGGGTGAGGAGTACTCCAATGTCAGGGGCCCTCAGGCCAGTGCGCACGGCAGCACAGGCAGCAGCCATAGTGTCAAAAAATAGTCTCGTACCTGCCGGGTCACTAAACATCAACCTCCAGATCAGCATCAGCATTGTCTCTCAGCGGCGAAGTCCTTTCGGTTTCAGAGCCCTCACCTCGATTCTCGCCCTGGTCCACCAGAAGTCGGCCCTTTTGACTTCGCCCTTGACGGCGGGGTTGTGAGGCTGGCCGCCATCCGTCCAGCCAGTCCCGGGCAATCTCAGGATTATCAAAGAACCAGGTTCGATTTTCCGCTACCACCCGCAGTTTCGCCGGGAAGATCATGGAGTATTGGATCTCCCTCCTCCTAAGTTCCTTTTTGACGTCCATGAACGTTTTCCTTCTTCTGGCCACCTCCGCTGTATAGTCCGGGAAAAAAGCCACGGTGGAGTTCTGGACCTTTATAGGTGGGGACACTCGCGCAGCCTGTAGGATGGCATCCCTATCTCGGAAGTTAAACAGTCTCGCCAGGATTGGTCTAGGGGGTGCTCCCGGTTTAGGCTGACCACCAGGTACTCTATGCGCCCTCTCGACCGAAAAGAACGATGACAATCCCTTCGGTTGGAGCTGCGATTTGATGAGGTCTTCCACAAAAAGGTCAGTCGCTCTAGTACCTTCCGACTCTGGAATTCCAAGAATACGGACGTTGTTCCGTCTGGAGCGTCCTTCTTGGTCGTCCAGCTTGTCCTTCAGTATTTTATTCTCAGCCACAACTGCCTCCATCGCCGTCTGGAGCTCCGAGACATCCTCCACCAGTGATTTCGTGACAACCTCCAGCGAGCCCACTTTTTCGGCCATTTTGTGGAGGTCTGCTCGGATGAGGGTGATTTCCGTCGAGATCGAACCCACCGTGGTCTGGACTTGCGTGAGAGCTCTCATTACGTCGTCCAGGGTTGCCTTCTTCGACCCCGCAGTGTCCGCCGGTCTCGTAGATGCATGCCGTCCTTCCGCCGGAGGGGAGGCCGTTTTATCACTGGTGTATCTCTCGATACGTGTCTGGGTCGTGCCGCCCTTGGCGCCCTTTCCTGCCATGATGACCACTGTAGAGCGCAGCAGGTCAGTTGGTGGGACGGATCAAGAGAAATAAGGTCAGCCACGGGCCCAGCCCCACCTGCAGCACTGCCAGGGCAGACAGTCGGATGGAGAAGGGGATCACGCCCCCAACGATGGTGGAGAGTCAGCCACGGTACGTTTGCCCCGCCAGGCTTTCCGCCCCCTCCGGTAGCTTCACCCCAATTACGTTTGCAGGGTCACAGCTATGGAGCAGTGCGGGGTCCCACTATGGCTCCGGGGCGCCACTGGGAGCGCCTCGTGTCTAGTGTGTCCCTGGGCGTTACCACGGGCCCATGCTATGGAAGTTGGTAGGCAGTCACCGGTCCACCATTTGTGTCCCCCAGTACTGGAGTCGCGCAGATTTGCGTTGCAGGCGTAGCGCCTGGTGCTGCCTCCCTGCTAAACGCACGCAGGTGGTGGAAATGAGGGGGGGGGGGGGAGAGCTCCCAGGTACTCCGCAACCCCCGCGGATCTTGCCCGCTCCGGTGGTAATCACTGCTGGCTCCTCACCTTACCCCTCCAGCTCCCTCCTCACAGCGCCTCGGTCCACGACAGGTCCTCCGCCCCACCAGCTGCGCAGGATAGCGTGGGCGCTGCACCGGTAGAGCCAGCGTAGGCAAGAAAGGTCGCCGAGCCTTCTGCGGGGTCTCCTACCAGTCCCGGCCACTTCCGGTCTGTCACCGCCGGGCCGCACACACTTCCGGCCGGGCGCGCTGGCAACTGGCTTCCCCGGTCTCTGGCCTGTGGTCTGGGCTCGCTGATCCTCGGTCGCAACTCAGCCTCCCGGCACCCGATTTCCTCCCGGTTGCTCGCCGCCTGCACCGCCCGGCTCCGGGCCCTCGGTGCCCCCGCCTGAGGCACAAGTCTGCCACGGATGTATATTCGGATCGTCAGAGAGGCCGCTTCGTGATCGGAGCTAGTCCTCTACGCTGCCGCCATGTTCGGCCGCTAGCCACGCCCCATCCCTTGATGCCTTTTTAACTGACGTGCCGTTTCCTCAACTGGCCAAAGCAGAGCAGGACGCTCTATCTGGCCCTGTCACAAGGACGAAATTCAAGCAGCCATCAGGGGTTTGCGCCGGAACTAGGCCCCTGGTCTGGACGGCCTCCCAGCCGAATTCTTTACTACATTTTCGGACTCTCTGGTACCGCAGTTAGAGCGGCTGTATAACACCGCACTGGCTACAGGATCACTGCCTCCTCTACTAGACAGGCGCTGGTAGTGTCACTCCCCAAACCGGGACGCTCAGCTACAGATCTGTTGGGTTACAGACCTTTGTCCCTACTCACAACCGAATATAAAATACTGAGTAAGATCCTTTCTGGTGGCCTACTCCCCTACCTACATAAGCTAATACATCCAGACCAGTGCGGGTTTGTGTCGGCACGGAGTACCTCACTTAATATTAGGAGATAAAATCATGTCATGGCGGCCAATCCCCCGGCAAGATGTAACGCAGGGTGCGTCACCTTAGATTTGAGACAGGCATTCGACACGCTCAGATGGGACTACATGTTCCAAGTGCTCGAGAGACATGGCATCCCGCTAGATTATCTGAAATGGGTTTGGGTCCTGTATACAGACCCCACTGCAAGGGCCCACACGGGTAACACATCTCCCGGGAATATCCGAGTGTTAAAGGCACCCACCAGGGTTGCCCTTTGTCCCCACTGTTGTTTGTGCTGGCCCTGG
Organism: Lissotriton helveticus; assembly: GCF_964261635.1. Lineage (NCBI taxonomy): Eukaryota > Metazoa > Chordata > Amphibia > Caudata > Salamandridae > Lissotriton > Lissotriton helveticus. Next base: position 1,110,594,514 of record NC_136067.1, read on the forward strand.
AACCACTGGCTCTTAGAGTAGGAAATGTCAGTGGCTCAGATAGGAATACGTTTGGGAGAGACGACACACGCAATCTCCGCATAAGCGGACAATATTATTCTGTATGCAGTGGATCTAGCCTCTCTCACACCCATCCCAAACATCTTCGCCTCTTTTGAGCGGCTCTCTGGCATTAGTATAAATTATAGTAAGTCCTAAGCCTTCTTTTTTCACCAAGGGGAACGGCCAGATGTGATTCAGTTTGGCTCCCACTCATTGACTGTCGCTGCACACACGTTCAAATATCTTGGTATTCAGGTTTACCGCTCTGCGCCGGGCCTCGTGGAGGGTAACCTGGGTAAAGCTATGAGATTTCCCAGGTCGCAGGTCACCTTTTGGTCCTCTCTACCACTCTCAGTGATGGGCCGAGTGGCGATTTAAAAAAATGGTGGTCCTGCCACGGCTACTATACTTCTTTACTAACCTGCCGGTTGTGATCCCGACCCCGCTTCTCAACTCCCTGAATGTCACACTCTCTGCCTTGATCTGGGGGTACGGACGCCGTAGGGTCGGGCTAACCAAGCTACAGTCGGCCACAGATAAGGGGGGACTAGGTGCCCCGAATTTCCACGCATATTGTTATGCAAGCCAACTACAATGGCTCTCGTATTGGTTGGCAGGGCGCAACTTACATGAAATTGATTACACTTCCACTGACATAGACCGAGGACGGCTACATACACTACTCCTCCAGGTGGCCAAGATCACGATCGACGCCCCGACAGTCCTGCGCACGGCGCTCATGTACTGGAGGAAATCTATACACTACAAGCGTAGCTGTCTTCCTAATTCTGACACCACACCACTTATTGGCATCCCCACCCCCAGGGGCCTCCTAACCAAAAGACAACTGCTGCCTTGGGCGGAGGGTGGTGCAACCACAGTGGGTGCTCTATTTGATGAAGGTGCACCTATGGATCATGGTAACTTTGTCAGACGACAGGGAGTCACTGATGCATTATATCTAACACACTCTGTAGTCTGGCAATATGTAAAGAAACACAGGGCCCCCCACAGAGAGGAACCTCCTAGGCACGAATTGGTCTTCCTGACCTACCTAATGTGAGAAGGCAGTCATCTCACCAAGTGGCTCTACAAAGGAATTACTACCCACACTAGAATCCCAGTAACAGGCTTGCGCAATAAATGGTCCAGAGACCTTGGCACGGACCTAACGGATGGGGACTGGAACAGGACTCTGGCATACCCTAAGAAAAACCCATGTAACGCCGAATTCAAATTCATTCAATATATGGTTCTGCATAGGGCGTATCTTACCCCACACCGGTTGCAAAGCATATTCCCAACCACACAACACTGCTGCCCAAGATGTAAATTAGAGGACGCTGACTTGTTCCATATGTTATGGCAGTGCCCTGTGCTCGCACCTTACTTTACTTGAATCCACAGTCGGGATTCCAGTCCGGAGCACCTCCGCAGTTTGCCTCTTAGGATTGATACACCGCCCCAAGGTACAGAAAGTACAGCTTCGCTTAATAGACCTAACCTTACTCCTGGCTAAATGCTCCATCACGATGAGGTGGAAATCGTCCACACCCCCACATATTTATGACTGACATGGGGAGGTGGTGGGATGGGGGGTGCAGAGAGTGCTGCTATCTGCCGGGAGGAAGCCCTGGGGATGTGCAAAAAGATTCTCTCTAGACTGGGACAATATTCTGGAAGCATTTAAGGCCCTGGCTCCCCCGCCTGTCCCTGCCACTCTGAACGAATGGCATTTTGGCCACCCAGCCCCTCTTACAGTTCACACTAACATTTATTTATACTTCATGTAGACTTTGCACCATACAGTATATTTATAGGTCTTGAATGTTTGAGTGCAACCGGGAGTAGCCAATGGACCACTTTGTCAAAAAAGTTATATGTGGATGGTGGCAGACGAAGTTAGGGTTGGGGGGGAGGGTTGGATGGGATAATTGCATTCATGTGATACACAAATCTTTTCTATTATGGTGTATGTAGGTTGCACTGCGACTTCAATGTGCTGTATTACTGTGTATGATTGCAATATGTTGTAACTAATGGGATGAAAACGGAAAATTAATAAAAATGTGTTCTAAAAAAAAAAATTAAAGGATGCAGTCAGCAATAGTCTCCTGACATCCCAAAAGAATGTGGTGGCTTTCATCCTGGGATGGCAACTAAGGATGATGCCTGTATCCATTCAGAGACCCACTGCACTGGTAGTTTTTATGTATTGAAGCCATGCTGAACAAATTGTAAATTCTCACATATGTGTTCTGGAAGACTAATTACAGCAAAGGAGGCCATCTCTCGTAGGCACGAGCGTAGGGAGAGGCTGTTAGCATTTGTTTTCTCTGAGGGCCAACTGCCTTCTTTGCCACTGCATCCCTATTTAGACTCCCTGTCATGAGGTACAATTGCAAAGGTATTAGCTGCCTGTGGTGCACAGGAGGCTAGATTTTCAAGGCTCTCAGGTGAGGTATGTCTGGAGAGAACGGCTTGGTCAGGTTTAAGGTTTCCAGAAGCTGCACATGCACCATCGCGCCCGGAAGTTGGTGGAGATCGTTCCATTGCCACGGAGGCTACTATACCTCCATAAACCGCCGCACGGATAAATTCCCGTGGTTAACCCCCGGTGCTCCATAATTTCAGTACCGACGCATTGTGTTCCCGCAATTGAAATACCGCCGAAAAACCGCCGCCCAGGACAACGCTTCCGCGGCTATACCCCTCCCCGGGTCCTCAGAATTCCTGGAGGCTTCATAACAAGAAGTGTTTTTAGTTTTGGTAACTTCTACGAACAGCGACGCACCTTTGATGCTATGCACCTGATCCTCTAAATACCATTCCATTCGCCTTTACCATAAGGCTTGTATGATTTTAAATTCAAGCAATTAATTTTCAGTCCTGATGGTGATCCTTGTGATGTAGTGTAAAGGATCGAAACGCCGTCGACAGTTGATATAGTTACACACCAGTTTTCCATTGTGTTACCAATTTTGTGTTGACTATATGAGGACAGCCTGGTTTACTTTTATTTTTGATTTCCAGCGTCCCCTCCTCGTTTGCCTGAAAAATACCCCACCCTTCTTCATTACCTCTTGTTCATGTCTCATATGTTGATGTTTTATATGTACTGGATACAGGATTGTATCTCACTGCATATTTGTGCCCTCAAATCCTTTTGCATTTTTACTTATATTAATTAAATTAGTGCCCGGCTCGACACTTCCTTGCTTACAGCACACGTTGCGGTCTATAATTATTTTCTTCCTTGAATATATGATACGTTAAGGACCACAGTTGCCTTATAAGAACATGTACCTGCTAAGGCAGAAAAAAAGCTCATCGCTAAGCTCCTCCAGAGCAGAAAACAAGGCATCATTGAAAAGCAATTCTGAAGACTGAAACTTTGAGAGAATCCTAATAAAAATATTCAATTGATACTCCTCACTGCGCAAGTGATGCTCTAGCGCCTCAGCAGCTTTGCCTATTATGGCCGAGGAATGACAGTAGCCTGCCAAAAAAGAGGGAACCTTCTTCTTGAGGAGGTAACTAACCTGCTGGTAGTTTGAAGGCCCATGAAATTAGAGACATTAGTATTCAGAAGAGGCAGGTGGTTATCATCCTTGAGCTCATCATCGATATCAAAAACTGGTAAGTACAGGAATTGAGAGTGTGTTTTCAAACCCAGAAAGGTCAATGAACCTGGTGGTTTCTATTTTAATAATTGTTGCCAAATGAGGTGTTTCAGACTAATCCAAATACTCAGGGGAGCGCTTCCCTCTCTTTGGCAATATTATGTTCGTCATGGGAGTCATAACTGTCAGGATTGGCACAAAGACCTAAACCACCAGATTTTAAACATTTTTTTTAGAGAGTAGGTGCTAATAAAAAGGGGAGCCGGAGCAGGCCAATGAGGAGTAGTAGTGGGAGTTCGCACCACTGCAGTTTCCTAAGGTAGATGGCATTGCAGGACAGATGGAAAAAAAAAAAAAAAAAAAAAAAAAAACAGCATGGTATTCCGAAAAGCCTCCATCTATTGCTGTAGACACAAGGTGAGGGGACAACTGCTTGCTGCACAGACTGAAAACATATACCAGCCCTGAGGAGTGACTTATTCCTGGAACCCCAATGCTTTTTCTACTTGTGCTTTAATTAGGAGAACTCCTTGTTTTCTTTGTGATGATTCTTTGGTACTTTTTTGAGAGGGAGAGGCTACTGGTCAGAGCCTGAAACATTATGTGTGTCCTTGACCTCATTTTCACCTTTGCCAGAGCAGCTTTGCCTCATGCTTCCATATGACCTTCGGATGCATGAAGTGGCCATGTTGCACTGTTTATCGACCTAGAGCAGACTTGTAATGGACATCTGTTAAGGAAGACAGTCACAGGGCTTAAAGCTTGAAGACTTTGGGAAGGTCACAAAATTTCTGAAATGTGATGAGGAAATCTCAAAAGGAACTGAGGAAAACCTGAGGTTCTCTGGATTTAATGTCTGAAACTACAGTGGTGCCCCCCACAGTATTCTCTATGTCACTTCTGGCAATATGCCCATCTCTGACATCCTCAGTTCTACCTGATGTCAGAGAATGGGTACAACTGAAACATTTCCTGACCAAGACGGATGCTTGGGAAGACGTTTAATATTAATACAAGGTATGCGTGGGAGAGAATATTCATTAGAAGCACACATTTCACTATCTCAGCATATAAGGTACATTCTAATAAAAGGTGAAGACTGACTGAAGGTGTAACACAGGACATAGGGCCACTCTATAACTATCGGTCAATATGATTTTTAAAAAAGTTAAAGGATTCATGGTAGAGTATTGTTTTTTGGGGTGAAGTTTAGAGAGTTGACCATACCTCGACACCTGAGCCAACAACATAACAAAAGAGCGCATGCTCTCTCTCATCAGGCAATTCAGCTTCAGTTCTTCATAGGTGAGATGCAGCACATAGAAGATGGCAGGAATGTGGCTGAAAAGAAGAGCAGAGGAGTCCAAACTAAGGGTGTATGGAGCATTCTCCCTTGCCAACAAGCTTTCCAAGGGATCCAGCTGCAGAGTTCTGGCCAAAACATGAGACTCCACATTTTGATGGTACTCTGAATTCAGCAGAAATGCCCAATCCTGAAAAGAGATAGCATGGAACAAAAATGAAAGACACTTTGGAAAGAGTGAACAACTAAGACATACAATCTTGAAAATAGCCTCAGCCAAGGATTTGGATTAGCACTATGGGGCCTCAATGCAAAAGATTAACCAGGTGGACAGCATCTTCATATTCTGCCTCCGCCTCACTTAGATATCATCATGTACAGCATTCTATTAGCCCTTTATTAAACAAGGCAGGTATTTCATACGGTGATTGCATTCTGCACATTTTGCTGATACACATTCAGAGAGACCTGCATTTCCTAGCCCCAGAAGCCAGGATTAAACGGACAGTAAGAGACCTGGCTTACAAAGTTATTACTAACTCACTAACTAGCCTGCTCAACTTCTTAAGAGGTGAAATATGTAAGAACTCACAGTTCAGAAGTTCAACTCCTTAAAGTATAAGACCACACTTTCACGGGGTGTCGTTATCAGAAGCTTCATCATCTTGGAACTATGGCCCACAAGTATCAACCAACTTTGCGTTCACAAAGGGGCTGATTCAAAGAATCGGTACATTTGCGAAAGCAAAAAAGGCTTTCTACATGTATCAAACCATATTTTGCATTTCTGGAAACATGTTACCGAATCGCAAAATGGGTTTGCGATTCGGTATTTGAAAGGGGCGTGTTTAGGGCGTCCCTTCCAAAAAGCAAATCCTAATGGTATGTATGAATGTTTTGTGACCGTGAAAGCAGTCACAAAACATTCGTATTTTACCCCCTCCTTCAAGTAGGAGGTAACCCATACGCAATTGGGAAGGGGTCCCAAAGGGACCCCTTCCCCTTCTCAGAATGGCTGTAAAAACATTTTTTAAGAGCAGACAATGGTCTACTGGACTACTGCCTACTCTTAACAAAATAAAAATAAAAGTTTCTTTTTTTTTTTTAAACACAAACCATGTTCTTTTAAATGGCTGTTTTAAAAGCAATGACCGACATGGTGGTCTGCTGATGCCAGTGGGCTACCAGCCCCATGATTTTAGCGATTCCTAGGGTGTCACAAATTGCGATCTACCTCACTAATGAGGTAGGTTGATTTGCGACCCACTAGGAACCGGTATATGAAACTCATGTTCTTTCTTACATTGGAAATTGAGATTAGGTAATCGCAATTTCAAAATTTTATACATATGGCCCTATAGCCCTGCTGTCCTGAAAACTCATACTCTAATGACTTTCAGGATCTAATGTATTTAACAATGCTCCTCAAGCTACAATATTACTTCATCTTCTCCACAGTGTTTCGTTACCATATTTTGCACTATATTATTAACCCCTTGGCCGCGGTGGTAATTACGCCGCGGCGCTAGGGGTGAGGGGGGACCGCGCCGCCATGCTCGTGACGGAACCACTCCGTCACGAGCCACGGGCGCGCTGTGCTAATGACGGAGTGGTTCCGTCACGGCCCCGTCCGCTCAATAAAACCGCCGCGTAGGCGGGGTGGCCGCGCCGTGACGGAACCACTCCGTCATTAGCACAGCGCGTCCGTGGCTCGTGACGGAGTGGTTCCGTCACGAGCATGGAAGGGGTTAAGCATCCTAGGGTTAAGTTCTTTGAGAAGCGCACAAATGCGCTACAGTGGAGGAGCCCTATATAAAACTGTTAAATAAATATCCTCAAATTGCTGAAAAATATATTTTGTGTCTAGTATTTGGGACTCCAAGTAGCCACTGCTCAACACTCTTTCTTTTATTGTCTCATTTTTTAGGTCGAGCGTAAGCGTGCAACCTCTTGTATACTTTAGTATACATATATCTCTGCGAGCCAAATGCCATCCTTGCTTCTTGATTGTTTGTTTCAATGTCCTTTAAAAATCCTTGCTTACTACTGGTCAGTCCTGCCTCTTTGTCCCTCCTTTTTTTCCTCCAATGAGCAAGGACTAGTACAATATCATTACAGTTTGTTCTGCTGATCTGCTCGTGGGGAGGGGGCGGGGCTATTTTATTATGTTTTCAACCTCTTGTTAAACTGTGGGTGCTCATACGTAACTGCGTACATTTTATTGCAGCACTCTTGGCTGCTGGCTGAAGATTTGGAAGTTTCTTCTCATCAGTTTTGCACTGAGGCCAAAATGTTTCCTTCTGGATACTGACTTCAAGGGGGCAATGTTTCCGAGTTTATTTCGCTTTTAAAAGCACTCCACACATTCCTGGCCTCCTGCAATTTCTAGACAATAAAAATGCCAAGATAACTCCCATGACTGATGTTCTTGCTGGTGTGATCAGAGTTGTCTAGTGAAAGAAGTTTTAACTCATTGCAAGATAGCCAGAGGGTTAATATGCCAGCTGCGAAGAAAGCGTACCATGCAGATTACAAAGTGCATATAATGTAATAGGTCAATGGGTTATTGCTCTTCTGTAACTTGCAGCTTATAAGTTAAAATCCTAATAGAACAGTGAATGTATAACTGTCATCAAAGAACTGCATGCACTGCAAAGTAAAGATTAGAGGAGATATTAAAGTTGCAAAAAGGGTTCATCTGGATGGAAATTGGTTCTTTTTATTTAACCGCATGCGTGCGGGCGGAATTCCGCTCGCACGCTGAGATTTTGTAAAGCGCATGTTACGTGACGAGCTGGGCTCGTCATGAGCGTGCGAGGAGGCTACCTCATTGTGGAAAAGTAAATTTTGCCATGTTCTGTGTCCCTACGTGTCATCCATCATATGTTATGTGTGCATGATTAAATATGCATATGTATTCCCCATGTTCGATTCAAGACGCAATTACAGTTGTGTCCACCTCTAGTATGTCAGTTCCAGTCCTCGTGAATACTACAAATATCAGGCCTATGTAAAGCTACGTTGCCACGTTTCTCAGTGTGCACGTTATTTCATTGTAAAGTCCCCGTTTCTAGGCCTCAAAAGGGCCCGGACACCAGATTCAGCTCCTGTCTCCTGTCTCCTGAAGCCTCGCGGAGGAGTGATACAGCCCCCACCTGTATCCTCGACCCTTCACTTACTTCCTGCCTCACAGTGCCCGGTTCAGCTTGGCCCTGCCTCTGAGTCTGCCAAGAGTATGTTATGATTCGAGTTATCAGTACAGCCCTCCTTCTCTGCATTCCTAAGCTACTGAACTGCATCAATAGTTTCCGTCATTGTCTAGCCTTTACGGCCCCATGTTAGAGAAATACTGTATTAATGGTCATTTAATATTCTTCATCACGCACTACATGTAGAATAATGCATGGTCCAGTCTTAGTGTCTGTTAGCCTTTCCCCTCCTGACTTCTAGTTTATATCAACATGTTCCCTAAACATCAGATACTAGATACTGCTTAGGTACATGTCGCCCTGACTCTCCAGACTTCAGTCTCTGCTCCTAGCACAGAGTTCGAAGCCCCCAGCTTCTCCTAGTGATACGTCATTGCCAGTTTGCGCGCACCATCAGGTTAGAGGTCCCGGCTCCTCAGGTAGACCCCTCCATGGTTTCCGCCCCATTCATGACATATTCTGTTACGTTTGCATCACATGTCTATGTATACGCCCTGTTACACCTCTTTTCACCCTTATCTTTCGCGACTGCTACGCGTCACGCCTATTGCTCCACCCACTGCTACGCCTATTGCAATGTAATGCTATGTGTTTGCGTTATGTATATATGCTCATGTACTGTTATTAGAAGTTACGCCGTCATTCCCGATCCTGTCCCCGGCAGCTGCCATCCTATTCCTGTGCAGGTGGTCCTGTTCCTGTCCTTATGCTGTATTAAACCTGCCAAACTCCTACTACCTCGAATCTTGACTCTTATTTATTGAGCTATCTGTTATTCATTTATTCATTCAAAAATAGGGTATTATTTATTTATTTACCACATAATGGCGCCCGAATAGGGACTTGCCCTTTCCCCACGCGTCGGTGAAGCCACGCCGACCCCCTGACCCTCTGCAGTCGTGACGGAACTCTTCTGCGCACCGGCAGATATTTCTGCTTCAAGTATCCCTCAGGCCCACGGAGGAGACGGAGGAGGCGGTCCAGCATCCAGACGAGACGGTGGAGGAACGCGGCGAGTCCCGACCAGAGCCCAAGCCGAGAGTCCAAGGTCCGAGGTATCCGGAGGTCCACCCGTAACTGAAGTCCGAAGTTCGTCGTCCGTCGTCGAAGCAGTCCAGTCCAGTCTGAGGCCTTCCGTTCTTGCTGCCCGGTGAGTACCATTACTGGGGTAGTATCTAGACAGGGTCAATTTAATTGACTCTGGTCCATGGGTTGGTGGTACACAGACCCACAAACGAAGTGTCCACTTCGGTGGATGCGGGTCCTGACGTGTCTCTTTATGAGACCGGTAAGTTTCGTACTGTTTCAGCAGTGCATCTGGTTTCTGTTCTAGTCAGTTCTGTTCTCGAGAAAATTCATGTATTCTGTGTTCCGTATTCCAGGTAGTATTCTGTTCGAACTGTTATTTTAAATGTTCTTCATGTATTTTAATGTCGTGGTATGAATGGGGAATAAGTATCGTGTTCATTGTGTATTGTATTGTGTCTAGATTACAGTCCAGTCATGCCCTTGTTTTCTAAGTTACGTCAGTTAAAAACCAGAAAGGGTCTGCTGGAAGCAGCAGTTCCGGTTCCGCCTAGGGACAGTCCAGGTCATTTTATGTATCAGAAGCATGGCATAAGTGCCATACTATATCTAGATTTATGGGTAGAGTATACCAAACAGTTGGAAGAAAAGTATAGATGGCCCGTATCGGGTACATGGGATGCCGAGTGCATCATGCGAGTAGAAGAGGCATTATGGAAAAAGAAAGCCAGACAGTCACAGAAAGATGCCATCGAGTTATGGCGCAAAGAAGCTCATAAAAGAACCGAAAAAGAAATCAGAAAGTCGGAATTAAGTAGAGAATCCTCAGAACGAGCACAAGAAAAAGAATTAATCGAGATAGGTGAACAAGTTAAAACCGAACAGTCAGACAGACAGAGGCATGCCCTCATTAAGGGTATGTATCCTCTTCTTGCCGAGGGCCTGCCAAAAGCGACCCCGGAGGCATCCAGTAACTTCCCGCCACCATTAGTTCCGATCAAGCTACGTCACAAACCGACCGCAGCTGATATTTTCATCTCGTCCTATTTGGACGACACAGTCCCAGAATATGCAAATCCTGTTCGCGCTCCGCCAGTCCCTGTAAATCAGGCACTTCCCGCTCCTCCAGACACCGGAGTACCTGTTACGGTCCCCCCGGTCCAGCCCGCCATACAAGTCCAGCCCGCATCTCAACTTCCTGCGGTGCAAAGACGAAAAGCATCAGTTGATGATTCTAGTTTAGGGGCCGCAGGAGGAGGTCCTCCTCAAACCCCGCCGCCACATAAGCGTTTAACGACAGCCGAATTACATATGCAAGCGTCACAACGTACGCCCAGACATCAGTCTGTTGCAGAAATAAGAAAATCCCTTGCCGAATGCTGCTATGACCCAGTCCCAACCGAGGATGATATGGTTTTATATTCATTACGCGTAAGGAATGTGGCCGAGTATCTAGTCACCCTACCGGATATGAAGGAAGATCTAGACAGAATATATCGTTTCATCCGTACAGGGGAAGATCCAGAAAGTATTAGTGATGTCATGTCCCAAAGGAAAGCTGAGACCCAGCTCATGATATTAAAGTTTCTGATTAATTGTCTAATAAGAGAACAAGATTACCCGTCCAAAAATCAGGCCGAAATGAGAGCCCTGATGAAGTGGAGTAATAGTATAGCCGAGGGTAAGCACAAGACTATCAGTGCTATGGAGAGTATGTACAAGAAAATTCGTAAAGAAATAATAAAGTTACACGAACAACGTAAAGCAGCACAAGTAAACGAGAAAGAAAGTAACTCTGATACTGAAGAGGTAGAGGACGAGAATCCCGACAGAATAGCGTATGTAGGAAAATCTACATTTCCAGATCGCCATTTACGCCTAGAACACAAGTCTACTTTCCATCATCCAGCACCAGAACAAGGTTCTCTAGAACAAGTATTCCAAGCTACCGATCACATTCTGAAATCACGAATCGGTTACAGTGAGTTGAGTACTATGCATGAACAAGAACTAGTCCGATCAGCAGTCCGATGGATTACTGATTCTACCACTTTTCCAGACGAAATAGTGGCACAAATGTTTCTGAAAATGCCCCCAGCCGAGCAACGACTGGCGGGTATGTATATGATTCAGCACCTCATTACATTGTATGAGGGTCAGCACTCTGATCCAGGCCCGTTACATGATATCCTGAACGAGTTACTCCAGTATAGATGGAAAGGTTTAGGTACCGATTTAATTAGTGTCATTCTAGAACAGCGTCACAAATATAGAACGTTTTTGAACCCGCATTTTGTTCATGTCTCACCCCCAGAAAGTAAACCATTTTACATGGAGAGACAGAATCCGTTACGAGAAGTCCACCCAGTTAGAGGAACGGGTGGCGAACTAGAACGAGTGTTTGTTTACACTCCGATTACAAAGATGGAACTCCTCGAGATGAAGAAATTAATCCCCTGTCATGATAAAGATCCAGCAGGGTTCCATCGAGAATTAAAAGACATGCTCCGTATGGGAGAATACACGTATCCAGATATAATTAAAATGTTAAAAGTTCTGCTGCCCGCAGGGGTGTATGAAAAGCTCAAGGAAAAAGAATGGGAGGTGGGAGAGAAAAAGATCGATTGGGCAGTTCTAGAAGCTGAAGATAAGGCACGAGTACCAGGTACCGGTCTTGGAGCGAAATGTAAAGAATTACCGGAATTATTAATACAAGTTTTGCTTAGGTTATTGACAACTAGAAAAGAAGACTGGGATGCAATCTCAGCCTGTAAACAGAAACAGGATGAAGACATTAGTGATTTTTATTCTAGATTTGAGAAATGTTTTAGCATCAACAGTGGTCTCAAGACAAGTAGTGAGTCATACCCTCACCTTTTTGTTACTAAATTAGTCGAGAATTCAAGCCCACAAATTAAAAATCGAGTTTTGAAAGTCGAAAGTACCTGGCAAGCTAATACCCCGTCCCAGATGTTGCAGATGCTCCAATACCACCAGAATAGAATCAGAGAAGAGCAAGAACACGAAAGAAAACGTATGAAAGACATGAAAATGAAAGTACTAGTTGCACAATCTGTTCCTCAAGACAGTCAGAAGAGGGGTCCAAATCAAGCCAGTCATCCTGCAGCTCCCGTTAAAGGGAACTGCAATTATTGTAAACAGCCAGGTCATTTTATAAATGAGTGTGCAGTTCTGAAACATAACATAGCTACCGGTAAGACTAAAGAAAGATCACGTCCGCCTAGACAAGAACAAGTTTCACAGATTCCTCAGCCACAGAATGCGCCACAGACAGTTACAGCTCCGCAGCCTATCGCTGCAACACAGCACGTCACACAGCAGATGTACCAGTATGCACAGTCTGAGTATCCAGAGTACCAACAGTACTCATGAAACAGCCTAGAGAGGGAGGTAGGCTTGCCTCTCATCGAGATACCTGTAGATCAAGAAGGTCCCTATGTTCACAGTCAAGTATTAGGGAAAGACAGAAAGTTTTTGATTGATACAGGGGCAAGTAGGACCACAATTAGCCACGCCGAAGTTCCAGGGGCTCCGCTCTCAGGCTCAAGAAATGTTTCCCTTGGATTTTCAGGAAAACCTATCGTAAATGAAATTTCAAAGCCAGTTACTCTAGAAGTAGGTCCATTGTCCCGTACCACTGATCTGTTACTTACTAAGTCATGTCCAGAAAATCTGTTAGGCATTAAAACACTGAAAGAATTAGGTGCAGTTATATGCTGTTCCCCAGAGGGAATACGATTGTTCCTACGTGACTTTAAGGGTCACTATGTATTACGAGATTTTGATCCCAGATTGTCCCATGTTCCGCAGCATCTATGGGCGCAAGGTCCAACTGATGTTGGTTATATGCAAATCACACCCCATCGTGTGACTCTCAAGCCAGGTGTAGTGTTACCACGAATCAGACAGTACAGATTACCACCTGAGGCTGTAGCAGCCTTATCCAAAATTATTGACGAGCTCATGGCTCAAGGAGTGGTTGTAGAAACTGACTCCAATGTATGCAATTCTCCGATCATTCCAGTCATGAAACGTACTGATCCAAATGCACCCCCAGTATATCGATTAGTGATTGACCTACGAGAACTTAATAAATGTATCATTCCCCAGTACCCAGTAGTCCCAGATATCTCTTCCCTATTGACAGCCATTGATTCCGAAGCCACATCTTTCACTGTCATAGATCTCAAGAACGCATTTTTCAGTGTTCCCATTCATCCAGACAGCCAGTTTCTTTTCGGATTCTGTTTAAATGGAAGGAGCTATATGTTCACACGAGCTCCTCAAGGTTTCACAGAAAGTCCTAGTATTTACAGTCAAGCACTCAAGAGACAACTAGACAACATTCACATGCCAACTGACACTGCCCTGCTCCAGTATGTCGATGATCTACTGATCACAGCCCGTTCTGAACGTGCTTGCGAGCGAGCATCCCTTACAGTCTTGTATTTCCTAGCCGAGATGGGGCACAAGGTGTCCCCTTCTAAGCTTCAATTCTGTGTCCAGCAAGTGGTCTACTTAGGACACTTACTGTCCAAGAGGGGTAGGCAGTTGACACCAGACCGTATCCAGTTAATAGCGAGTCTTCCTCAGCCCAAGACCCAGAAGGAGGTACGTGCTTTTATTGGCCTCACTTCATATTGCAGACAATGGATTCCTCAGTATGCATTCCTAGCCAAGCCACTGATACAGTTAACGACACAGGAGGCAGCCGTATCGACTGTCCTCCCTTGGACATCTGAACATACACTTAGTTTCAACGAGTTAAAGAAAACTTTATGCCAAGCTCCAGTTCTAGCTACACCAAACTACAGTAAGCCTTTTACACTTTTCGTCACAGAACGCGAAGGTACAGCATTATCTGTTCTCACACAAGATCAAGCAGGACAATACAAGCCATGTGCTTATTTTTCGAGCACATTGGATCCTGTAGCCCAGGCTCTGCCTGCGTGCCTCAAGTCAGTTGCAGCCACAGCACTAGCTATCAGACAAAGTGATTCCATAGTATTAGGACATTCCTTGACAGTACAAGTTCCACACTCCGTGGAAGTTCTTTTAAACCGAACACAGACTCAGCACTTGACAATTGCACGTTTAACAGGTTATGAATTGACACTGTTCCAGCCACACATAGAAATCAGACGCTGCAACGTTTTAAATCCTGCTACATTGTTACCATCAGTTACTTCGAATTCTGCCACACATGACTGTGTGGAAGTAGTTAACATTACGACAAAGCCAAGACAAGATCTGACAGATATTCCGTTACCAGACCCCGACCTGACACTTTATGTGGATGGTTCATGTATGAGAACAAGTACAGGAGAACTAGTCGCCGCGTATGCAGTGACTACCGACACCGAAGTTATTGAAACACACCGTATTGACACCCTGTCCGCTCAAGCAGCAGAGCTAGTTGCTCTGACACAAGCCTGCCTACACGCCAAGAACTTGAAAGTTAATGTTTACACAGATTCGCGCTACGCATTTGGAGTCGTACACGACTTCGGAGTGCTCTGGCAAGAAAGAGGTTTCATGACTTCTCATGGAACCAAGATTCAACATGGTCTCCTTATTCAAGCTCTGTTAGATGCCATACATTTACCGACATCCATTGCTATCATGAAATGCAAAGCACATACGAAAGTTACTGACATTATTTCTCAAGGTAACGATCTAGCAGATCGCACAGCCAAGCTTACAGCACAGACTCCAGACATTCCAGTTAACATAACACACACTCCAGATCCGACTACATGCATGACAGTTAAGGACCCTACTCAAGATGTCATAGATATCCAGTTACACGCTACTCCCGATGAAATCAAGAAATGGTCCGAACAAGGAGGGGTCCAGACAGATCAAGGATGGTTAACGAAGGGTAGAGCCACATGGTTTCTCCCCGACTCTATGGTTCAAGTCATTATCAATACCGCACATAGTCCAGCACATTTAGGAGAAAAAGCTATGTTAGACAGTATCCAGAACATTTGGTTCAACAAGCATTTACGAGCTGCAGCCAAGCAAAAAGTCCGTACCTGTATGATATGTTGTCAGTTTAATCCAGGTAAAAGTGTCCCGGTGGAACAAGGTGGATTCCAGCCTCCTGACCACCCTTTTGAAGTCCTCCAGATGGATTATATTCAGATGGAGCGATGTCGAGGTTTCAAGTATGTCCTTGTAGTGGTATGCTCTTTGTCCAGGTGGACAGAAGCATATCCAGTCCCAGATTACACAGCCGCGACCACTGCCAAGCAGTTGGTTCGTGAGTTCTTCCCCCGTTATGGACTCCCTAGAGTCGTATATTCTGACAACGGCCAGCCATTCTCATCTGAGTTGATGAAGCATGTTTCCCTTTTGTTAGGGTACCAGTGGAAGTTCCATTGTGTACGCCATCCTGAAGCAGCCGGTCTCGTAGAGAGACATAACCAGACTCTGAAAATCCGCATCGCCAAAGTATGCAAAGAGAAAGGTGTGGACTGGCTAGTAGCTCTGCCAGTTTCCTTGTTTTATATGCGCATGGTCGCACATTCCAGATCAGGTCTGTCCCCGTATGAGGTCGTTTTCGGCCGCCCCCCTAACATGTGGGGTACTCCTAGACCCCGAAGTATTACCGATGTTTCAAGTAATATGCTGACAGATTACCTAGCTTCCTTGATGTCTGCCCTCAACTCTTGTCGTTCACAGGTTGCCGCCGCATTTCCAGACAACACCGAGGTGGCACCGCATGAAATCGTTCCAGGATCCATGGTCTTGGTTCGCAATTTTGACCGCTCAAGTCCGCTGGAGCCTCGCTGGAAGGAGCCCCGACAGGTCCTCCTCGCCACCCGTACAGCCGTGAAGTTGGAGGGTCGCAAAGGCTGGGTGCACCTTTCACATATAAAGAAGTTTTATGGACTGAAACCCGTCTCAAAGAACATTTCCCAGGATTTGAAGGATTGCCAAAGTACTATTCTTAAGGACTGTCCCGCAAAAGACATTGCTACGAACCCTTCCCCGTTAGAGAATACTCCGCAGCAGGAGTACAAGTTGAAACTCCGGTCTAGTAAAATAAGTCAGCCAGTTTGATTGTCTAAGTCCTCCCCTAGGTGAAACGGTTAGACTGTTTCTGACATGTATAAAATAGACCCCCATAGTGAGAGAGTTAGTCAAAACTCTATTCGATGTATCGTTTTTCTATGTTTCATATTATTTCTCAGCATTATGATTTCCTGCACCAGTTACGCATTTTACCTGTGTTTCCCAGTTTCTCATGTAAATAAGTCTGCTAATGCTACAGTAGAGCATATGTTTAGTGATCTGCCTCCTCATGAACTCTCTTACCGCCTCGCTATGCGAAATAATTCTTTTATCCGTATGTTACATTATTCACACCAGACCAGCAATGCCACTAATTGTTGGGTATGTGGTCGACTCCCCCCTTTCCAGACACCGAAGGGAGTTCTGCCACTTTTTCCTTATCCGTTTTCACATAATGGTTCGTGTGGAGCATGGTCCACGTTAACGTCATCCTCAACAGATATGTCTTTTCTTAACAGCACATGTTTTCCAGACAAGCAAGGTCTCCCCCACAGAACCGGGTTAGATCTAGAAAATGAAGTGTATAATTTAGGTAATTATTCTTCGAATTTCATGGTCTTGAATGTTCAGTCTGATTCCACTCCAGACTTACCTGCAATTTCAGTACTACCAGTCAAAGGCGAATTATGTGTCCGAAATTATGGTTCTGTACATGTAGGACATAGTGATTGTACTACTATTGTCATGTATAGTGACAGTGGGAAATCTATTTTCAAAGCTTCACGCCATTCTTATTTTATTTGTGGTCAAACTGCATATGTTCGTCTGCCCCTCGATTGGGAGGGAACCTGTTACATTGCCTTCCTACTGCCACCAGTTTTCCTAGCCCCGTCTGATTACCATAGAAACACACATCTAGTCCACATTAGACATAGAAGGGAGTCCCCCATTGTTGATTATACTGAAACTGCTCTAGAACAATATACAGATTTCAATAGAGGTTTCTTCTTCTTTATAGGACCTATCCAGAATAGTAAGCTGATCCGTAGGTTAACCAGAACCCTTGAAGCAGTAGTCAATGAGACTGCCTCTGCTCTGGGTAACTTAACTGAAGAGCAATCTGCTATGAGATTTGTCGTTTTACAGAATCGTCTCGTCCTTGACGTCATACTGGCCGATAGGGGCGGGGCCTGTAGAGTCATCGGATCTAGTTGCTGCATTTTCATTCCAAATAACGCGCCGTCTGTTTATTCAGCTATAACCAGACTCCATAAAATTGCCCATCTGTTACACCAAGATCCAGGCACCTGGACATGGTCCGGTTGGTTCTGGAATATAATTTCCGCCTGGGGATGGAAAGTCTTGTCCTTTCTAGGTATTGCAGTAGCGATCATATTCAGCTGCTGCCTCTGTATACAATGTGGCCCTGCGATTTGCGGCATTTGTGCTACATCATGTATTCCTAGTCCCAAGCCCCGTTCTAAATCCCGTTCCAGGATAATTCGAGACGAGCAAATGATACTGTATGAAATGATAGATGGTATCATGAATATTGATGTTTCCTGATGGAAACGTAGTGACAAGGAGGGAATGTGGAAAAGTAAATTTTAGAGGAGATATTAAAGTTGCAAAAAGGGTTCATCTGGATGGAAATTGGTTCTTTTTATTTAACCGCATGCGTGCGGGCGGAATTCCGCTCGCACGCTGAGATTTTGTAAAGCGCATGTTACGTGACGAGCTGGGCTCGTCATGAGCGTGCGAGGAGGCTACCTCATTGTGGAAAAGTAAATTTTGCCATGTTCTGTGTCCCTACGTGTCATCCATCATATGTTATGTGTGCATGATTAAATATGCATATGTATTCCCCATGTTCGATTCAAGACGCAATTACAGTTGTGTCCACCTCTAGTATGTCAGTTCCAGTCCTCGTGAATACTACAAATATCAGGCCTATGTAAAGCTACGTTGCCACGTTTCTCAGTGTGCACGTTATTTCATTGTAAAGTCCCCGTTTCTAGGCCTCAAAAGGGCCCGGACACCAGATTCAGCTCCTGTCTCCTGTCTCCTGTCTCCTGAAGCCTCGCGGAGGAGTGATACAGCCCCCACCTGTATCCTCGACCCTTCACTTACTTCCTGCCTCACAGTGCCCGGTTCAGCTTGGCCCTGCCTCGGAGTCTGCCAAGAGTATGTTATGATTCGAGTTATCAGTACAGCCCTCCTTCTCTGCATTCCTAAGCTACTGAACTGCATCAATAGTTTCCGTCATTGTCTAGCCTTTACGGCCCCATGTTAGAGAAATACTGTATTAATGGTCATTTAATATTCTTCATCACGCACTACATGTAGAATAATGCATGGTCCAGTCTTAGTGTCTGTTAGCCTTTCCCCTCCTGACTTCTAGTTTATATCAACATGTTCCCTAAACATCAGATACTAGATACTGCTTAGGTACATGTCGCCCTGACTCTCCAGACTTCAGTCTCTGCTCCTAGCACAGAGTTCGAAGCCCCCAGCTTCTCCTAGTGATACGTCATTGCCAGTTTGCGCGCACCATCAGGTTAGAGGTCCCGGCTCCTCAGGTAGCCCCCTCCATGGTTTCCGCCCCATTCATGACATATTCTGTTACGTTTGCATCACATGTCTATGTATACGCCCTGTTACACCTCTTTTCACCCTTATCTTTCGCGACTGCTACGCGTCACGCCTATTGCTCCACCCACTGCTACGCCTATTGCAATGTAATGCTATGTGTTTGCGTTATGTATATATGCTCATGTACTGTTATTAAAAGTTACGCCGTCATTCCCGATCCTGTCCCCGGCAGCTGCCATCCTATTCCTGTGCAGGTGGTCCTGTTCCTGTCCTTATGCTGTATTAAACCTGCCAAACTCCTACTACCTCGAATCTTGACTCTTATTTATTGAGCTATCTGTTATTCATTTATTAATTCAAAAATAGGGTATTATTTATTTATTTACCACATCATGACGAGCCCAGCTCGTCATGAGCGTGGAAGGGGTTAAGAGAACCTCCAACTATGGTGTTCTGTTTTTAGGGCTTGCGCGCTGCGTTGCAGTGCACAGGCGAGAGCCCTTTTGTCCGGGGTTTGAAAACTGACCCTGGAATCGCACACGTTCGTGCATGTGCTTTTCCTTTTGGGTTCCACTATTGGGCTTTGTTTGTGTTGGTTTTTTTTTTAAAACAGAGCACGCAATAGGCCAAAGGCGGGCGCATTGCTCCGCCCATGGCCTATTGATGTCGGTTACGCGCACCAAAGACCATATGTTTTCAGTTATCGTGCCCAGACACGGGCACGATAATTAAAAACATATGGCACGCAGTGGCGCACGCGCACCACTCGCGGGCGTGTTTTTTTTTTTTTTTTTTTTTTACAAAAGCGATCGCTTTCGCGATCACTTTCAGTGCCGCTTGTTCTATATTTGCCAGGGCCAGGCCTGACTACTCTATTCACGTCAGCAACGGACTCCACTAAAGTGAATAAAAAAATCTGACTGCTATGTGGTTCTGGATTAAGCGCTATACTAACAAACAAAAACTCTCCAGAAGCCTAATTTCCAATTACCTTTTTTTACTCACCTCGCGCATGTCTGGAGTGAGCCATTTTATAGACTTGGGAAAGTAGAACATTGAAAACTCTATCCAACTGCCCCATTCATAAAAAGAATCACGTATGACAGATAGGCTTCTGGAGTTTCTACCCTTGCCTGCAGCGGCAATGCCAGGTGCTGTACACCGAGTTACTCTGCGCACCTGCCCAATGTCCTGATGGGTCCACCCCCATGATGAGGGCCAAGTGGTACATTTCACCAACCGGTTCCTTTTCTAGATTGCGCACTGACGCCCCTCTTGGTTGGTGCACGTCGGGTAATCTATTTTACCTGCCACATCGCCGGGGGAAAAGCCTGTTGACATGCCAGATGTCCAGCACCCCTTTCTACTGCCTGCCACGTTCTCAAACCCGCCACCCCCAGACACACACCCTCCTCCATTCTACCCGCCCATCCCAATCTCTAGGGACACTGCTGCCAAGCCTGGTGGTTCAGGCATCACCCACCCAAAACATGCATCGGGTTAACACGATATCCACCATGACAGAAAGTAATTGGCCTACGCGTGTCAGCCGCCTCATGACGTGGAAGCCTCTGCCATGTTGGATGAGCTAACTGACAAGGTCGCATTCCTTGGTTACTTATCTGCTCCAACCTAGGGATGCACACCACACACAACCCTAGGGAAGGTGTAAGGGGGGGGGAGGGGCAACTCTCCTCATGTTCCCCTCGTGAATAAGGTGAGACACCGCCATCAACACCGGCATGAAAGGTGTACAATCCTGATAAGGCAGCTGAGTTAAGCACTGGATGCGGAAATATGCGTGTGTCCCCAAATTTCCTTTATGTTTTCTTGACAATAGGGCCTTTATCATGAGTTATTTCTGCACCGAGCCTTCGGGCGCCATTCTTGGTTTAATTATAAAAATGAGAACATATCCACTGGTTTCTTGTTTCAGTAACATTTCGAATGATTCCTCCACATAGTTGATTATTTCTGGGACTAGGGGAATAAATACCCCCAAAAGAACTGTCAGTCTGAATGAACCAACCGGACTAACCGACTTCGATTAAAAGTACAGGCGCTGTATATCACACTGCGTGGTCTTTATCGGACAATAAGTGACCGCACTATTTTATGAACCAGAAGGGAGTGAAGGGCTCCAGGTGCACACTGTTTTCAAAGGCCATAAATCACCCGACTATCAGCAGGATGATCCAGATTTAAACACTCACCACTAACATCTACTGTTACCTGGAGAGCGACTTCGAATCCTGCAAAAGGTCTTCTCTGCCACTCGTCCTTATATAGGGAAGCTATAAGCTGCCATACAGTTGGAGTTAAGGAACACCTATTGTGTACAGCACTTGGAGACATCAAGTCTTTGATTTGAAGCTCTGTATAAAACAAGTTATTTTCGCTATAAACCTCGGCCCGCTCTTTGCACACGAACACTCCTCATTCACAGGTGACTTGGGAGAGATGGGGACCCTGGGTCTGTAAACAAATTATGCTGAATGTGGGCAGGCACGGTGTAACTTTCACGCATTGGGAGTGGAGAGGGTGCGTTGAGGTTGTTAAAATTCATATTAGGGGCTAGGGACCCAGAGGGTCGCCTGAGAGGCGAGGGAGGTTTATATATTCTTCTAATGGAAAATCATCCAATTTACTTTATATCGCACTCCACTCCACACAGAAACAGGCATTTGCAACGCAATAGGTCTCGCATTATTAAAGTTTGGGTTATTGGTGTTGCATTATTTAGCAATGCCAATAGCTCAAACTTTAATATTGCGAAACCTATTGCATTGCAAATGCTTGTTTATTCTGA
Organism: Lissotriton helveticus; assembly: GCF_964261635.1. Lineage (NCBI taxonomy): Eukaryota > Metazoa > Chordata > Amphibia > Caudata > Salamandridae > Lissotriton > Lissotriton helveticus. Next base: position 1,110,616,159 of record NC_136067.1, read on the forward strand.
GTTTGTGCTTCTGGGGCCCATGCACTCTTTAGCAATGCTGCCTACCAATATGCATGACTTGTGACTCCTACACCCTGTAGTCCTCTGTGTTATGTAACATTTCATTTACACTAATTTATACACTTATGGTTGTCCCTGTGTAATTTGTGTGTGATGCTAAGTGCTCTGACACCCTACACTGGTATGTGTGGCGCCTTATAACTAATTAAATGCATCTGAACATTAGTGGTAATGGAGCCTTAAGGGACACTGTTAAAGAGTGGTGGTGAGGGAATCCGCATCCCTCAGCCTTACCTCAACATCACCTGAGCACGGTCTCAGCATCAAAACCGCACCACCTCCTCATCAGTGCACCACCTCAGCACCAGCACAGCACAACATAATCAGCACATCATCATTTCTGCATCCGTGCACCACCACAACTTCAGCAGCAACTCAACACCCATACAGCACCAGCGCTGCACCACCACTTCAGTATGACTCAGTGTCACAGGCTCACTCAGCACCACCTCAGTAACATTCAGTATCACTTCCACACTAGCACTCAACTACCTCAGCATCACTTAGCAATACCCGAGTTTCATTCAGCATCACCTGAGCATCACATCTGTACCAGCACACCACCACTTCAGCATTACTCAGCACCACCTCAGTGTGCCCTCAGAATCTAGCATCTGTAGATTCTCTTAGTGTCTGTCCACTGCTCATGTTGTAATTCAGGTAGTATTTCTCAATCTCCACCCTCTTATTATTTATGTCCCTGCAACACATAAAAAGCTAAAACATTATGCATTACAACAGCCAGGAGGAGATTGCCAGCATTGCAAGGACAGAAAAACTCTTTTTTAAAAGAGTCATTCATTTGTACACAATGTCTTCTTTAAACTCCACTACATAATACTCCACAACACAAAATACCACTCCACATACTTACACTCCATTACACAGTCTCACACAACATACTTCCAATACACTAAAAGATACATAATGGGGGGCATGGTCTCACTGCAAATGGAGTGAGACGTGCGCCATCACAGCTCCGGGCCGCTGCCACAGTTTACAGCAAATTACAGCAAGGCAAAGGCGTCAAAAGACCCCGGCTGGGGAGATTTCGCTGGCGGAGTGAATGCGGAGCCCATTACAAGGTGCAAAATAAGTACGCAGAACCGGACGGAGGAGAAACGGACTGAAGAGAAAAGCGGGCTGACAGCCTGACAGCGCGCCCGCCATGTTACCTGCCCGGATCCCGCGTAGCTGCAGCCCCCGCCTCGGGTGGAGATTGAGGCCTGCAGAGAAATATTGAAGTCCCGGGAGGTAGGAGCGGAGCTTGGCGGGGGTCCAACCCAGCTGGCTCGTGGCCGCCCCTGCGCCGAGTGACGCACCCCGGGAGACATCCGCCGTCTTGACCACCCGGCCTTTGCGGGACTGCACCGAAGGCCTTTGGAAGGGGCTTAAAAGAGACCGCACAAGCTGCAGTCACCGCGGGAGAGCGGGAGCAGCCCAGAAGAGGCCTTAACTTGCGGTCCCATCACACAGCCCCGCGGTGACCATGTGAGGAGCGGACGACGCCGGCGGGCGGGAGCACGCTCCCTGAGGGATGCCCGCCATTTTAGCTAGCTGTCTGGTCTTCACGAGTCTACACCAGAGGCCTCTTGGGCTGCCGACGCGAGGCCCCGTGAATGGTAACCACCGCAGATGAGCGAGAGGCAGCCGGAGGGAGCCTAGAACTGCGGGCCCGCTAATCAACCTGCTGGTGGTAGAGGTTGAAGAAACTGGCGTCGGAGAGTGAGTCTGCGGCAGCCATTTTACTGCATTGGAGAATCACAGGCCTTGCCTGGACAGCGCTGACCAGCCGCCGGCGGAGAGATCCTGAAGTGTAGAACCCAGACAGGTACGGGGGTAGGGGGGTGCTGTCGCCTCCACTGGGGGGGCAACATCTGCGATTTGGGCCATCTGCGATTGCGCTCTCCTGCAATCCCCTCGGGGCCTAAAGCGTACCCAGGCGGCGGCGCCCCTGCCATACTGGGTTGCGTTAACTGCATCGCCACGTGGACCAGGCCAGTCCATTGCCGGTTGCCTGGGCGAAGCTCTCCAGTCAGATGCCACCGGCTGCGACCCGTATTGAGGCCTTCTGCATAACGGCCCTCTCTTCCTGTGCTCCCAGCTGAGAAATGAGCCCACGCTAGCAAGCAGGCACGGGAGGACAGTAACGCTAGCAGAAGACACTGGGTGGCTGGGGGTCCATAGGCCACTCGGAGGAGCCGAGGCGACCCCTCTCCTCTGGGGGGAACTGGTGGATTGTTGCAACGCAGAGGGGTGCTGAACTGACGAACTGGAACTCCACCTATACATTCTGCTGAGATGGCGCCGGGCCCAACACCGCACTGCCCCGATACCGTTAGCTTCCATACATCCCCAATTTCAGAGACACGGGCACTGTTGCATAGATCGCCCAAAGAGCTGGCCCATTGATCGGAGGGCCTGAGGACCTACATTGCCCTCTCTCTGACATCAGAGTGAATACTGCATCGTGCCTCACCCCGGGGACGCCTAGTTGAGAGCTGGTGGAGCCCCCGGGCCACGTTTGCCCCGCACCCACGGCTGGGCGACAACACAGCTCGTCTAGCCTAGCTACTACTTTGCTTGTAGCCCACGCACCCTCGAGGTCGTCGGCTCCTGCAAGGTGCCCGGAACAGCACACCACCTCCCTGCGACACTGGGACTAGTTCTCACCTTCTGCAGTTCGCATACCGTCACCAGGGCCTTGTGACCGAGAGCTCAGGCACGGCTGAGAGTCGACAGCTGACAGTGGGGCAGCACCTTCCCTGCGACCTACAGCGTGAGCCACCAATAATTTGTGAACATGACTCGTTTTAAGTCCGGGAAAGAGCCTCCAACAACAAACAAAGACAGTACGGTCATGGCCCTGTGAACAAGCCGGGTCTGGCCTCGACAACTGATGCAACGCCGGCGGCCCCTCAGAGCCCGTTACACAATCCTTTATGGCTCTCTTCATGCAGAAGCTCAAGTCTGAAATAGGGTCTCTGCACACGGAGGTACAGGCCTGTGTCAAGGAGCTACGGAAAGATGTGGGGGAGTTGGGTGGATGAGTAAATGACCTTGAAAAGATCCGTGACACCCGTACGGAGGACCAGGAACACCTATGGCAGCGGCTGGCCACCCTAGAAGAGCAACACATTGAGCTACACATAAAGCGAGAAGACCTGGAAAATAGGGGGCGCGAGAACAACATACGCATACGCGGGATTCCGATTGGGGCAGAAGGCTATGACATAATGGCTTTTGTGGCTGAACTGCTTCCCGAAATTAGGGGCGATGATGATTCCTTGCCGCCTGCCCTAGATCGTGCATACCGAGTATCTGAACCATACTGACTCGGATCCACTTTTTCACAGAGAAAGAGGCCATCCTCAAGACGGCTAGAGACAAACCTGAGATTCTGTTTCAAGGCGCGCCCATTCAGTTATTCCAGGACCTGGCCCCCACCACACTCTGACGCCGGAGGGACTTTCGACCCATCACGTACAAGCTCCGTGAGCTTAACATCCGCTATCAATGGGGTCATAACTTTGCTCTCATGTTCCAGTGGGAGTCCATACGTCGTGTGCTGAGATCCTACAGGGAGGCGGCCCAACTACTCCTAATCCCTGATACTCCCCTTGCAAGTCCTGCACGTATGCCTCCAAAGAACTGTGTCCCATTGAAACCTTAGTGGACAACGGTACGCCATGCCAGACATCCATCTTCACATGAGCGCAGCAGTTCATCCCAAGAAAAGGAGGACATAATACAACACATACGATCTTTAGAAGGAGGACCGTTGCCCTTGGCTCGCAAGCATCTGCCAACAAATATTTTGCCTCGGTGCTTGTTGATATGTTGGACGTTCATCTTTTACCTCAGGATGCACCCTTGACCATTATTCTGCAGCCCCTTCACCCTTCCTTTCACCGCCCTAGAGATTACATCAACAGAGGCCTAGTCTATACTGCAGAAGCGGCAGCTCTGGGCTGTGCCTCAGAGATACTGATTTGTTACCCAACGCGATGACCGACCCCCCACTCCTATTTCTGGGAGAGTGACATCTCTGGGACAGCCTGTGCCATTGTGCCTGGCTACTCCCTGGACTGGAATAGGCTTTGTTGGACATGTTGGCCATGACACTATTTGAGTTGTTTGTTTGCCCTTATCCTTTTCCCCCTCATTCCCTTCCTTACCCATCCACCCGGCGGAGGGGCTACCTCAACACTTGGAGGAGCTACCAGTGGTCACTATGCTCCTCGGACCACCTGCTGGAGACAGCACTCACACTTGACGATAGGCGACTATGATCTCTGCACCCTGTTTGAAGATTACATCCCTTAACCTGAAGGGACTCAATTCTCCCAACAAGCAGTGCCAAATATGGAGGTACCTGCTATTGCAAAACCCTGACATAATTTTCTTGCAGGAGACCCATCTCGTCAGGGCTGATGTAACACGCAGGTCTCACCCACGCTTTCCCCTCCAGTTTTGGTCCTCAGCGACCACTAAGACAGCGGGTGTAGCAATTCTCTGCCGGGCAGGTATCCACCAGGGAGATATCAAGGTGATCCGTGGCATTGAGGGCAGACTTCTTAAAGTGGTGGCCAAGCTGGGGCATCGCACACTCACCCTTTGCAATATATATGCACCAAACCAGGGTCAAGACACTTTCTTGCGCGAGGTCCTATGAGAACACGTAGCACCTGTGACCTCAGACCTTATAGTAGGGGGCAACTTTAACCTAGTGTGGGATGGAGGCCTAGATCGCAGCAGGAGCATGTTCCATGGGGTCGGCGCAATGTCGGCAACAACGTAAAAAATACCTCACTGCTTTAAATCTTGTAGACACCTGGCGTTATCACTCCCCCGAGACTCGTGACTATTATTACTCCCACGTGCACCGCTCCTACTCGCGCATTGACTACCTCTTTGTTTCGCACTCCCTGGTTAAGGAAACTCTCTCAGCAACTATGTCCGATATACCGATCTCTGATCACACACATGTGGAGCTACTCATTCATGAACACTTCTCTCACCCCAAGCGGCCTACTAGATGGTGATTTCCACCCCACATCTTTAGAGACCCGGTGGACAGGGAGGAACTCCAAGCTGCCATCTCGTCCTATTTCGAAACTTACGACATGCCGGAAACGCCGCTCCCTGTTCTCTGGGTTGCGTTCAAGGCTACGATTCGGGGCACCCTAACATTTATCGCTATTGCTCGGTTGCGGAAAGCCCGTTTATATAAGGACAAGCTCACGCGCGAAATCAAAACGCTTGAGAGATTAGACCAGGAGCGCCCTTTGGCAATACAGAAGAGGCGTTTGGCTATACTCAGGGGCCAGCTTCGGACGCAAAGAACCAACAAGGCCGTACGCGCTCTTCTCGTGCTACGACAGGGCGACTATGATGGAGGGGATAGGGTATGTACTGTTTTGGCACGTCGTCTGAGAACGAAGGCAGCCAAAGCCTACATTGCTAAACTAAAGCTAGTGGACGGGTCTTGGGCCACCACGGAATCCGCTAAACCTCAAGCGTTTCAAAACTACTATGCGTCTCTCTATACACGTCACACTCCCGCTCCTGATCAAATATCGGCCACCTTGGACGCTTGTGACTGGGATCCCCTGAATGAGAATAATTCCATGCTCTTGGAAGAACCCATCACTTTGGAGGAATTAACTAGCGCCTTTAAGGAACTCCCACTTGGCAAAACGCTGTGCCCGGATGGACTCCCAGTCTCGTTCTATTGTGTTTTCTTGCCGCAACTTCAGTCACATATGCTATGCCTTTTCAACTCCTTCACAGATACAGTCAGGCCTTCATCGGACATGGCGATGGCAGAAATAGCTCTAATCCCGAAGCCTGGGAAAGATCTCAGCTCTGCTCTTCCTTCCGCCCCATTGCCATATTAAATACAGATCTCAAACTATACACCAAAATACTTGCCAAACGACTTAGTGTACACCTACCTGCCCTCATCTAACCAGATCAGGTGGGCTTTATCCAACAACACCAAGAAGCAGACAACGTATGCCGAGTTGCGCACCTCGTAGGAAAGGCGCGGCACTGGAAGATACCAGTTTGTTTACTCTCACTGGACGCTGAAAAGCATTTGATTGGGTGGAATGGGTGTTTCTTCGCGCTGTCCTGCAGAAAATAGGCTTAGGCCCGCAGATGATAGCGCGCATTATGGCTCCCTACATCTCGCCGCTTGCCCGGGTAGGAGTTAATGGTCAACTCGCGCAACCCATCTCCATCCTTAGAGGTACCAGAGAGGGCTGCCCATTGTCGCCTCTATTGTTCGCCCTTGTAGTGGAGCCAATCGCTATTATGATCCGCCAGTCGCCCGATATCCGCGGTCTTACCCTTGGGGGCATCGAACATAAGATTACCCTTTTTGCGGACAACTTATTTCTCACCCTATCTGAGTCGATTCACTCGCTTTAAACACAAGAAAACCTAGGGGTCTAAAAAAAGGTACCTTTCGTACACTTAAACCGCAGCGCCAGCTTGCTGGAGAACTATAGTAGGGGTGGAAAACAGATGCAATTGAAAAGAAGAGGTGTGAGTGATTGTGACAAAGAAACCCGCTTGGTTTTGAGGATTCCCATCAAACACTTGTATGATCAGATTCTATCATTTGGTCAACCTCAGGGGTCTGGTGTCTCTAGATCATTGAGACCCAAATGTCCCCTGTAATGTAGCGGGGCCAATGCCCACAAGTACTCAGTGACCTATGATAGACAGAAGATGGGTTTAGGTGCAGTGCAAAACTAAAAAAGTGGTGAATATAAAATAGAATAGAGGACAGAAAACTAGATTTATTAAGACACTATCCTCATCCTAAATAAAAACAACATGAACAGTGCAAGGATGCAGTATGAGAACAAATTACTGCATATCAGGCCAACATGTTTCAACCTCAAAGGGAAGGACCCAAGGTTTTCGTCAGGGCCCTGTTCACAACGTTGCTACTGCGTAGTGACAAACTCATAATATATCTTTAAATATTACAGATCCCGTGTAGTAACCAAACAAAAGGATACAGCGTTAGGGTTCAAAACTCCGCTGTGCAGAAGGTTCCAAACAGTGATCCTATTCTGCCGGGGAGTAGACCTCACCTCACCTGGACTCTGACTCAGGGATAAAGGGGAGGCCACGCTCTCTCCGTCGTTGCCCCAAGCAAAACGCTGAGACAGGGGTGCATACCCTGCTCCAGTCCTACGAACAAGTATCAGGGCTTAAAATCAACCATAAAAAACCGTGGGCTCCCAACCTCACGATCCCGATTGTTAAGACTGCAACCCTGCAGGCCCTCGTCCCTTACCAATGGGCGACCAGTTCTGTTAGATATCTTGGGCTTAATTTAACACCGGATTTAGCCACTTGGCCCCAACTGGCAGGAATACAAAAATTCAGTTGTAACCGATCTACAAGCGTGAAAATCCTTGCCACTTTCCTGGTTAGGACACCTCAAAACAGTTAAAATGTCCATCCTCCCGAAGATACTCTACTGTCGCCCTGTCTGGGATCACGCATGGCTTCCTCGTGAAGCACGCCACCGCAGCGCCTACATGGCAGTTCCTACTAAAACTGCACTTGAGATATGAATCAAATTAGCTGTCCGCAGGGACCTCACCTCTTTCCCATCCCCGGACACCCCAATTGCTTGCAACCCACAATATCCTCCTGCCTGTCGCTCACCCTATCTCGAGAACTGGACAGACAAGGGCTGCAGAGTGATACAGTACCTATTCCTGGGGATAACATCAAAACCTTTGCCCAAATGCAAACAAGAATTCCGGTTAACATAGAAAGACGGATTCCAATATCTCTAACTCAGGCACTGGATACAGGGACCATCTGGGAAGACTGGAAAATGTTAGACTACAGCCACCTAGGCCAAGAGCCCTGCGCCTCTTTACGATACAGTCCACCCCACAGACCCAGAGGGCTTCTGGAATCCCATTGACTGACCAACCCGCAAAGCACCCCTATACACCCTCTGCGACTTAGACATTGTACCTCCCGACACTCTGACCACTACTGCCACTCTTGGCATTGCCCCACATGCTGCTAGAGACAGTACCTGGCGTAGCCATAGCAGCGCCCCCCAGGGATGAGAGATGTCACGAAAATAGTCTCAAGCTGCCACCACTTCCCCCCGCTACACCATTCTCCCTTCCCTTACTACCCCCTTTCCATCCTCCATCCCTCCCCATTGGTGGTTTCTTTTTCTGCTAATGATATATAGCTAACAGTTACAATAATGGCACTGTTACGCAGTTAGGGCCTACTTCTGGGAGAAAGAGTTCTAAAGTGATAACACATGGCTCCGTGCCCTCGAGACTTATCTCCTGCCACTAGATAATCTGAACTTTACGATGCTTGTACCAGAGATCGGTCCATATGACGTTGTCTTTTAGCGATGATGTGATCAATTGTAATGCACAATGATTTTACATTTGATCCACTAGGGCCTCTGCGCTAATACTACTTGAGTTGATATATGGACCACAGAGTTTCGATACGACCTCTTTAGTATTGCTTTGAGACATCCTGACATTGTTGTACTAAATAATGCATTATGGTTTCTTATAAATGCAAATAAAAACGTATTGAAAAAAAATACATAATTATGATCTACATAATACAGCTGCACACAATACCACATAATTCCACTACACAAATCCACACCACACAGGTTCACACCACACAATCCCACATTAACAAGTCCAATCCAACCCACATAATTAGTACACATCACATACATCCACTCCAATCCATAACACATAGATAAGAGACATTTACATTTAAAATGCCAATAGCTCCAACTCTTTCCTATTTTTTTTAAACACATAGATCTGATGCTTAGCTCCTCCCTATTTGTTCTTTCCCATCACCAAAAACGCAACGCTATACACAGAGTTCCATGCCACATAATTCAGCTCCACACATTTCAAACCCACACCACATAATTTAACACCAAACCACATAATACAACTCAACAACACAATGACACAAAATCACATCCATCCAATTCACACCACACAATTCCACATCGTGCAGCAAAATTCAACTGCGCACCACATAATTAAACTGTACAAGTTAGAGGGGGAGTGGCCAGCCGGCACTCAAGATGGCCGCAAAAGGGTAGAGCTGCGCTCAACAGCTTTCTAGACTCTCCCACATCCTGTAACATATCCATTTTTGCCTACTCAATCAGTCGGTCCTAGACTCCCGGGCACCCTTGGAACAGCTAGCCCAGAAATTAACCCACCCGGACATCCACGAGCGGAGATATCACTGCTACCTCGGTGCTGCACTGAAATACGAGAGAGGCCCCGGCAACGCTGGCACCGGACGTCACCTCACGCCTCCCCGAACCAGCAGTCTGCGAGCTCCGAGACAAGCCCAGGCACTGTGGTCCAGCTCACCTTCAGCAAGCACTTAAAGGCTGCCTTCTCCTCACGGCCACAGCTACTCTCCTGTGATGATCCGAGGAGAGGCTCGGAGCTCTGACGGTAAGCCTACGCATAATGCATGCCATGGTGGGCCTTACACACAGCTTGGGAAGTTCCACGCCTTATGGTGGGTAGAGGGTGGTGTCTCCCGCTTATCCCCCCTCCCCCTCCTCCCTTGCTCGGCTTCATCGGTGGAATAAAAAGGGAAAAAAATCATAAATAAGAGGAACATTAGAGCCTGGGCCTGGCAGAGGTGCAAAAGCTGTTTTACCCTCCTTCACTGGCTGCATCACATGCCTCAAAACGGCCCGATCGGTGTTTGAGACACTGTGGAGTTCTCAGGGGTGACAGACAAGGTGAGGGCCCTCTTCATTATTATCAGAGACAGTGTGTCAGTTGCTTGATACGAGGTGACCGGGTTGACCAGAGGCCATACAACTATTGCTCATGCTCCAGACCTGGTGGCGTGGTGGCCCATGTGGTATACTGGGGGGCTTCACGACCGCATCTCCACCACTGGGTCTGGCGCACCCTGTGCTTGAACTGATAGTTTCAGCGGTGCACTGTGCATTAACGACTCTCCTTGCCGTTTTAGACGCCCCTAGTGCCCTCGCCCATAAATTCTGGGGTCCACATGCTGCTGCAGAGATCTCATTACGGCACCGCTGTCACCATGGACACTGCAGAGGGAGCTAAGCAGGCCCACATGCTGAAACTCGCAAAATTTGCCAACTCCAAGGCTGATTCCACAGAGGAGAAAAGTGTTGTGCAAGAGGCCCAGCAACAAGTCGATGACGCAACCCTTACTCTGCTGGATGTAATGGCAGCTATACAGGGAGTTCGATCCCCGCTAGAGCAGAAAATAGACACAGACACGGCAGAGGTCACTCTCATGGATGCTGACTTGCGCAGCAACCTGGGAGACAGGGTCAAAGCGACAGAAGATACCATCTCAACCCTCCAGAGCTCTACGAAAACACTTAAAAAACCAGTTAACCGCCTGCAAGCACAAACATTGGAATTTGAGGCCAAACTAGAAGACTAGGAAGGCCGTGAACGAAGGAACAATGTTTGGAATTTGGGAGTTCCTGAGAGAGCAGAGGGGCAGGCCGCAGACCTTTTTGTTGAAGATCTGATTCAGACCCATCTCCAGCCTCGAATCCTGTCACAGTACTTCTTAGTGGAGCGGGCCCATGGAGTGCCGAGGATCCTCCGAAGCCGGACGCCCCTCTGGGTCCCATCTAAGCGAGGATCTTTAATTTCTGCGATCGAGACACCATCCTTCAAATGGCGCCCCCCCCCCCCACCCGCTCATGTTTGAAAATTCGACGATTACCTTTTTTCCAGATTTTACATTGAAAGTACAAAAGATGCGCAGTCTTTCTAGAAGTTAAAAAGGTACTCCGCGATGCGAACTTGAAGTACGCCATGCTTTTTTTCCAGCCAAGCAGTTGGAGGGGAAAACCTTGTTCTTTCAGACTCCTGAGGAGACCTGAGACTGGCTGGAAGGTTGCAAAACCTCCGACAATCCGAAGCATAACTCCCCTAGCCGTTTAGCCAGGTACGATAGACGTCAAGGAAAGTCCAACCGTGAAGACTGCGTTTGACCACTGAAGATAGCGGTGCCGGACGGCTGTTTGGCAGAATCCCCACGGACTAAGGCATTGAAGCGAGCGACTTTGGGGTGACCGGCAAACACTGGCCCGGTCCAGAAATGGGTGACTATTCTATGGGAAAGGCTCCTGGTTTTCAATAGCTGAGACATGCAAGAAGTGAACAGGTCTTGTGATCTAGCTCAGGGCGTTGTTCGGGGAGACAGGACTGTTTATGGATGTCAGTTATGTTATTTTGCAGTAACAGTTTATAGTATGTTTAACGGTGGGCTCGAATAGCTGAGAATTTGGGGGTCCTGGGCTCTCGAATCGGGAAGCTCCGCCTGTGTATTGTTCCACCTTCATTAAGTATATTAGTTCAGGGTACACAGGCGTTCTGCAAAATTGGGGGGGTGGGCAGTTATACGTCCACGTTATAGGGAGTCTGGGGGGGGGGGGACTTGGGGTGTTTTAAAGGGATTAGTTATAATTTGAGTTTGTTTGTTAATGGCAGCTCTGAATGCGGTGTTTTGTTTGGTGCACTTAGAATTGATGTGATTGCACGTATCGGCTCTTCTTGGAACAGGTCTGAAAGGTCTCACTAGTGGTCACTGGGTGGGGGTGGCAATGTGGATCCGTTTCCTGGTGTTTTTAGGGCCCTAAATGAATGACGGCCTCACGCTACTGCACTTAAATGTGGACAAACCTGACAATGCTCCGTTTAGGAAACCGCTTTAAAGTACTCTCTTGGAAATGTGAACGGCCTGGGGGACCGAATCAAATGGGGGATTGTGTTGCAAAATCTGAAAAGGAAGACCACACATGTGGTACTATTATAGGAAACACATATTCAAGGCTCCTCCTACTGTGCACTTAATAGATGGGGCTATAAGCTTGTGGCCCATTCAGGGTATGCCAGAGGGTCTTGAGGGGTTGGTATCTTCATGCGCAGCACTTTCCGCTTTCAAATCCGACCGTCTGGGAAGATTTGTCACAGTCTCGGGCTTGTGGGAGGGTAGAACCCTTAATCAGACTTCCCTATACTTGCCTCCCAGGCTCAACTCCACGTCCTTGACCGATCTAGGTTCACACATACTGCATTAACCTGAAGGCGACTGTTAGACCTGGCATTTCTTGGCGTGGTTACCCCCGACTTTTTTGCCTCTACCTCCTCTATTTTTGATGCGGTGATGGATTTTGTTTTGCTGGCATAGATGGTTAGGGCACTTTGCCACTGCTGATCAGTGTCAATGTGTAAGTGCTCCCTGTATAAAGTATTATGGTAATTGGTTGTCCGTAATTGGTATGTTTGCCTTACTAGTAAAGTCCCTAGCAAAGTGCATTGTGTGTGCCTGGGCTGGTAATGCAAATGCTACTCGTGGGCCTGCAGCACTAATTGTGCCACCCACACAAGTAGCCCTAAAGAACTCAGGCCTGCCACTTCAGTGCCTGCATGCAGTTTGTTAACTGCCATGTTGTCCTGACAAGTGCACCCACTTGCCAGGCCTTACCCTTCCCTTTCCATGCACATCAGACACCCCTATGGTAGGCCCAAGGTACGCCCCTGGGCAGGGTGCAGTGTCTGTGAAAGGTAGGATATGTACTGAGGTGTGTACCATGTCCTGACAGAGAAATACTATCCATTTTGTTTTTCACTGTTGCAAGGCCATCTTGCCCATAGAACAGAATGGGGAAGGCTGTGTAATATGTTACCAGCCTATCTCCCCATAGGCTTAAGATGGAGAGGTGACGTTTAGTGTGCCTGAACTCACAAATTAATAACACATCTTTTTGTGAAGGTGGTTTTTGCATTGTGTGTTTAGAAACCACGCTTTTAGAAGTGGCTGTTTTTTTTGTTCTAACAATTCAGTGTGCCTCTGCCTGGTTGTGGATTTGACTGTCTGGATTTGACTGTCTGGATTTGAATGTGATAGGATCTTGGAAGTGTCTTGGCCCAGGGGAGGGGTAGGTGAGACAGCAACAGGATGACCTGCATCTGGATTGTAGTGGGGAGGAGTAGCTCCCTGGAAGTGAACAGGCCTGGGCTGCTGCCATAAAAGAATGGTTCCACCTCCAGGTGAGCGTCTGAGGAACCAGATCCCCACTATCAAAGGAAGAAGGTGACACTTGCAGGAAGACACCCAGAACTGGTTAGGAAAGGGGTCAGTACCCCCTGAATACAAATACGTCAAAGAGATTTAGGGGATAACTATGAGAACTGAAACCTGTGAGTTTTGGACTGATCAAGACTGAAAAGGATTAGAACTACTTTGTGGTCAAGAGGAAACTCTGCCAAGGAAGAACAGCTGAAGAGAAGGACTGACCCTTGCTGTGTGTTCTGAGGCTAGCCTGCAGTTTGCGGATTTAACTAAGGAGAGGCTAAAGGACTTTGCTGTGTGCTGTGTCCCCCTGCTTGAAAGGAATTTGCTGTGTGCTGTGTCCCGAAGTAACATGTCGCCAAGGGCCTGATGATAGCTGGCTCCCTGTTGTGGAAACTCAGGAAAATCAAGGTTTCCAAGTGGGTCTCAGCAACGCTGTGTGCATGTGCTTTTTGCAGCCTGAAACCTTTGTGAGCTTTGCCCTGGGACTGTGTGGCCTGAAGCCCAACAAAGTCTCAGCCACGCTTTGTGTGTGTGCGTGTGCAGCCTGAGACTGCTGTGGGGTCTGTGGTGCTGGTTGGAAAGTGCCCCGTGGCTGCAGTGATCCCGCAGCGTGAATCATCGTTCACGCTGCTGTGTACCTGTTTGTGCCCGAGCAGTCATCGTAACTGAGGCTGCGGATCAAGATGGCCACCGCCGGCCCACGCTGCAACGTGCTAAAGGATTTCATAAGGCTAAGGAAGTTGTGAGGTAATCGTGATCGTTGTTCGCAAGAGGAATCTGCCCAAGATCGTCAGCAACGGAGAAGGCAGCACCGTAACCTGTCTGGCTACAGTGTTGCCTTGCATCGGAGCAGCGTCGTCATTGGGTGCGCCCAGCAGAACGTCCGACGAGCAGGGGGGGGAGAGAGAGAAGAGAGAGAAGAGAGAGAAGAGAGAGAAGAGAGAGAAGAGAGAGAAGAGAGAGAAGAGAGAGAAGAGAGAGAAGAGAGAGAAGAGAGAGAAGAGAGAGAAGAGAGAGAAGAGAGAGAAGAGAGAGAAGAGAGAAGAGAGGAGAGAGAGAGAATCACCCAGGTAAGGCTTGGACTCCGGTCGGGAGTCGCAAGCCTGTGTGGCCTGTGGAGGCGTGCAGGAGAAGTACAGGAGTGCTCCCGTCTCACTCCTGCTGCATCGTGATATACAGGCAGAGTCCTCGAGCGGCCTGGACCTGCCCAGCAGTACCTCAGAAGTTCAGGACTGTTGTCTTTGGTTGGGGCCTAGTAGTGCCCACGCTAATCACGTCGATTGGCCTGCATTACGAACTGCCTTATTACTTGCATTAAGAAGTGCGTTATATTGCATTACGAACTGCCTTATTACTTGCATTAGGGATTGTATCATTCCTGCATTACGAACTGCCTGATTACATGCATTGAGGATTGAATTATTCTCGCATTACGAACTGCCTTATTACTTGCATTAAGGAGTGCGTTATACCAGCATTACGAACTGCCTGATTATGTGCATTGAGGATTGCATTATTCTTGCATTACAAACTGCCTGATTACTTGCATTGAGGATTGCATTATTCTTGCATTACGAACTGCATTAGTCTGACAATACGAACTGTATTACGAACTGCATAGCAGTGCATTAGGACTGCATTTGAAAATGGTGAACTGCTCATTAATACTGCAAGAACCTACAAGTGTTTGTTGGCCTAATAACCGGCAAAGTGAAATATTATGAATACGCATATGTTGGATTTTTATTGTTTGGTCTTACCGTATTTTTCTTCTTGATAAAGATACCGCTATTTTCATACATCGGTGTGGTGTCCATTTGTGGTGCTATCGCTGTGTCACTAGGAGTGTAGTTGAAAATACTTTACACATTGCCTTGAAGATAAGCCTGGCTGCTCGTGCGAGCTACCAGGGGGTGAGCAGGGGTTATCAAAGAGGGTGTCCCTCCTTTCCCCGACTAGAAGCAAGGGTCCCTATTTGGACTAAGGTAACTGTTTCAGCCAACTATAGACCCCAGTTCTAACATCGACTTACTATTGGGCGGGGACTGTAATGCAGCCCTTAATGGGGACCAGGATCGGTGGCCGCCTAGACAGGGGGAGTCATCCGGGAAGCTGCTGAGGAACTTCCTTGGGGCCCTGGGCTTGATTGACATCTGGAGGGTGTGCAACCCAGTGGCTAGGCAATACACCTTCCTCTCAGGGGTCCATGGTAGTATGTCCCACATGGACTACATATTCTCCAGGGCTACCCAGATCCCCCAGGTTGGAGAGATCTTCTTTCTTCCCTGGGGCATTTCGGCTCATTCCCCGCCATTGGCATATTATGGAGGCACCCCACATGCCATGAAATGGTTCTCAACCCTTGGTACCTCAAGGAGCCCGCTATCAGAGACAAACTGATCGGGACTACAACCCATCGTTTCTCCGAAAACGACGGGTCGGTTGACTCGAATGTGGTGTTATGAGAAGCATACAAGACGGGGTAGCAGCAGTGGTGGGTCGTAAGAAAGAACAACGGAGGAACCTTGAGGAGATAGAGGGAGAGATCGCTCTCCTTGAGCGAAGCCTCATGACATCAGCAGCTCCAGCTGACACACACACATTGCGCATGAAGCACTCTGAGTATAGGAATATAGCTGAAGATGTAGCTAGGACCCAGTACCGGGCCACTCAACATCGGGTCTACGATATTGGTGACAAGCCTAGCAAGCTATTAGCCTGTTTAGACAAGCGTGACATGGCCAACAGGTGGGTGGAGGAGACTGTCTGCCAAGATGGTACGA
Source organism: Lissotriton helveticus (assembly GCF_964261635.1). NCBI lineage: Eukaryota > Metazoa > Chordata > Amphibia > Caudata > Salamandridae > Lissotriton > Lissotriton helveticus. The sequence goes on from NC_136067.1 coordinate 1,110,632,148, forward strand.
AATGACAAGATAGGACGGGGATTGCTGGAGCATTTGCAGACCACTTTGGGCGGGTATACACCACCCCTCCACCCACACTGATTCGGCAGAACTATTATCCACTCTGGGACTACCTGTTCTAGAGCCACAGGATGTAAAAGACCTGGACTCTGACCTGTCATGTAAGGCGATTGGCGCCTTACAATCCGGAAAGGCCATGGGTCCTAGTGGCCTCCCAATCGAATTTTACAAATCCAGTGCTTCCACGATTGCCCCGTATCTTATACGGATGTATGAGGAGAGTGCAACCGGGGGGTACTACCGGGAACGCAGAGGCTAGCCAATATAGTTGTTATACATAAGAAAGGTAAACCTCCTGAGCTTTGCAGTTCATACAGGCCGATCTCTGCTAGACCCGGAAGTGAAAATTATAGTAAAAATCCTAGCCGGGCGGCTTACACCTTTCCTTCATAAATTGATCCACCCGGATTAATCCTGATCTATGCCAACTAGAAATACCGCTCTGAACCTTCGATGCATTTATGGGGTCCTGGGTAGGGCATCCACAATTCAAAAGGAGGCAGTGATTATGCCATTAGACGATAAGATGGCATTCGACATGATCGAATGGCCTTTTTTATTCGCCGCACTGGAAAGGTATGGATTTGGTCCTAAGTTTATCTCTTGGGTGCGACTCCTTTACTCAGAACTGCTGGCCCATATTACAGTGAATGGAGGACAATCGGCACCATTTGTATTGCAGAAGGAGATGAAGCAGGGGTGCACCCTCTCTCCCTTACTCTTTGCCCTGGCCTTGGAACCCTTAGCGATCTGGATCAGGGGGGACCCTCTTATTAGAGGCCTCAATTGGACGACAGATTGGAGGGGCAAAATCTCCCTCTACGCTGATGACATTTTGCTCTATTTAGCCAGGCCCAGTTTTTCCATCCACCGTGTTTTGCACATATTCACACTATTACAGAAATACTCTGGCTATACTATTAACTGAGATTAATCCTTGGTTTACATATTAAGTGGGGAGAGCCCAGTTCTACTGGTGGGTTGCGAGGGTTTCCTATACTTGGGTGTATATATGTTACTGTCAACCCTACAGTATTCCACGACCGTAATCTTGCTCCTCCACTGTGCCGATTTCGCACTGACGTGCAGCATTGGAAAACACTGCCCCTCACTATGCTCAGCAGGGCTGCCCTTTATAAGATAACGGCGCTTCCCTGATTTCTTTATGCCCTGCAAAATACGCCTTAATTGATTCCACCACAATACTTTAATGCCATTGAGTCAGAAGGGCACGCCCTGCTGTGGAACAACTGAACCCCCCGAATAGCCTTGGCTAAGCTCACAAAAAGTTGGTAGGATAGAGGTATCGCCCTGCTGGTGATTAAAAGCTATTATTGGGCCTCACAGCTTGTGGTCCTAAACCACTGGGTGAACCGCCCTGGCACTGACCCAGCGTACAGGATGGATAGGCACAATATGCTCCCTGGCAATTACCCAAGGGCCCTCTCCGGACGGAAGAAATACATCCCTTCACACACTCCAACTTCCACCACAGTTGCTATATGGCATACAGCAACAGCCGCTCTTGGGTGGGAAGGCAAAATAACGCAGGTCACTCCACTGCTCGACACACACCAGTTGGGGGCACTATCAAAATGACCGGGATTTGATAAATGGGACTTGATAGGTCTCTCGAGGGTGGGAGACCTATGGGGGTGTGGTCACAATGGAAGTTTCACCCTGACTTCGTCTGCTTAACAGCTGGGAGGCCACCGACTTGTCGAGAACTGAGAGAATGTGGGTATCCCTGGTCAGCATGGTTGCAAAACGCAACATAGCCAGAACTTGGAAAGGAGTGACAAAGCCAAAGTTCACAGACTGGGAACCAGACATGGATTGGTGCATGCAGGCAGAGAGAGTGATGTATGAAAGTAGAGGATGCCCACAGAAATGAACCAGAATTTGAGGGCCCTGGAATGTGGGTAGAGGTATATGTACCTCTTTCAAGGACGCTCCCCCAGGGTCAGCCGACCATGATGTTAATAATGTCTTGTTAGCCACGATATATGTAACATGTGACCATTTTTCTAATTCCGCAGATTTGCCACAATAATTGTTGTACCAACGCAATGGCTCCTGTTGAAATATGATAATGAATGCACTGCATCACACTTTATTATTCTTTGTTTATGCTGCTTTTATTTCTTTTACATAATAAAAAAAATGGTAAAAAAATCAAATAAACTATACAATCCCACTACACATGCCACTACACCGAATGCCACAAAATTGATAACCATATATTTCCACAGAATACCATGCCACATAATGCCACTCCATAATTCCACTCCACACCACACCACACAACTACACTCCACACCATTACACAACTAACTAATCCAATCCAACCCACATAGTTCCACTACACACCACATGCATACACTCCATGACACATAAGTAAAATGCATTGCCATTTACAATGCCAATAGCTTCAACACAAGCAAATGTGAGACCGATTGAATTTCCAACGCTTGTTATATCATTGTCTTAACGATTAGCAAAGCCATCTGTTTTTATCTGGACTGTGTGTAAAATACTCCATGAATAACAATAAAGTTTCAAAACTTTTCTTTTGCAGACAAATATTGCATTTTGGGTTATAGAACAGCTGTATTCTTAATCAGAGAAAGTCATGCAACTGGACAAGATAATAACTGCAACAAAACCAGAATCTCATGTTTGGGGGAAAAGGTGCAGTACAACTTTGCACCTTTACGGAAGAGCATTTGAAAGCCTTTTGCACTTTCCAAGAGCAGTTCTTCAAAAGTCTACATTGTAAGTGGATGAATCAACTCAGAAACGTTTTACTTGGAAAGAGTTGTACTAATGGTGCTTACCTCATCTGATCCAGTTTCAGAAGGGCGTGCTTTTTTGGGTGCCACCATTGGGGAAACGGCTCCTTCGAAGTCATGCTGAAAAGTATATTACATTTATTAGAATCAGAACACCCCTAGCAGAACACATCAGCAGGTGAAAATAGCTGAATTCGTTGACATGAAGTATGCTGTGCAGTTCATGTACACACATGTGGCCGTATAATACATTTCATAGGGAATCTATTAGCTGGGAAGACTGCTGTGGCAGTCAGTGTCCATCGACAAAACTGGTCCCGGTGTCGATGTCTGCAACGTCATCTGTTATGCATTCAATACTGTATCATTCTCTTTTTTGCTATAGATCAGTAATAATTGATTACCTCGCTTAAGAAATTGATCGAATAGCTAAACGCGTATTTTCAAGATAACATGCAGGATCAATAAGTGGATGTAGGGTGCCAACTTTGTACAAGCATCCTGATGCTTCCTATTTGTTGACCAAACACATCGAAGCTATACTGGAGAACAAGCCATTGTTATGTGTAAGTTCTACTTCAAACCCACCAGAAAGTCTGAGCGGCCACCTGTTTTAGAAAATGTGAAATAATGGAGCTTGCTATCTTTGATCAGAGCTCAACTGCCTAACAATGGGGATATCTAAGACCACAGCAGGCAAGTGTCAAGCCTAACAACACAAAGAGGGCACAGACCCTCGTGCATTACATTACATGCAAAAGAACTGGGACACTCATGCGTAACTCACAACAGAGAGAGCAAGGTCACTATTGCATTAGATCAAAACAATTGAGCAACACCACTACAGCACGCTTTTAGTGAACCTGTATTTAGTAGATGCTCTAATAAACATCAAAACTTTCTCTGCACAGTTTATTTACCACACCTTTGTGTTTTCACACACTCAAGTGTCAACTTGTAGAACCGTTCCAATCAGCTGCATCTTTACATTGCCGAGGTTTTTAAGTTAACCATTGTAATAAAGCTGTCCAAAAAGAATATTTACAGAGAAAGCCAGGAAATGAGACAACCGAATATTAACTCTTACATGGTAATTCTTTTCTAGGCACTATGGTTTACGTGCTAACTTTATGTAGCAGTTTCTGATCCCACAGTTAGCAGACTAAACACTTCACTTCTGTCCTACCTGCTTCTCTCCCAGATGTGCTTAGCAATGGAATTGTAAAAAGTTTGAGAAGCCATCATTTATTTATTTATTTATGCAATTTGTTAAGCGCGCAAATACCTTTAGGTGTATCGGCGCTGTGGACAGCTGAGTTGAGAAAGACTTGGGGAGGGGAGGTTTATTGATTGAATAGCCAGGTTTTTAATTGTTTACGGGAGAATAACATAGTAGGGTTGGTTTTGATATGAAGGGGGAGTGTGTTCCAAAGTTTGGCGGTGGCGACAGTGTATCTTCTGTCGCCCCAGGAGGCCTTTTTAGTTCTGGGCGCAGTCAGCAAATGAGCTGCTGAGGAGCGTAAGGATCTTGTCGGCCTGTAGGAACATAGACTTCTTTTGAGGAATTCAGGTCCTGTGTTGTGGATTGCCTTGTAGGCGATGCAGAGGGCCTTGAACTTTATTCTGCTCTTAATGGGCAGCCAGTGAAGTTGTCGGAGTATCTTGGAAATAGGTTTGAACTTAGGGGTGCCTGAGAGAATTCTTGCCGCTGCGTTTTGCACCATCTGCAGTCTATGTAGGACTCTTACCTGCGCGTTTATAAGTAGACCTTTACAGTAGTCTAGCTTGGACATAACGAGTGGGCTGATGAGAGTCCTTCCTGCATTGGGAGGAAGGTAAGGAAGGAGTTTTTTTATCATCCTGATGGTGAAAAAGGATGAAGAAACTACGGAGTTGGCGTGATGAATAAAAGATAGTTTGTCGTCAAACATGACTCCTACGTTTCTAACTTTAGTTACAGGGGACGGAGGTGGGCCTAATTCTACTGGCCACCAGGAAGGAGACCAGCTAGGGGAGAGGTTACCGAAGATCATCACCTCCGTCTTCTCGGAGTTTAGTTAGAGACAATTGTTTTCCATCCAGGTGCTGATAGCAAGCATTCCCTCTTGAAAGTTAGCCAAGACTGTCCCGCCATTGTTGTGGATCTCTAGCACAATCTGCGTGTCGTCGGCATAAGAAGTTAGTTGCAGGTTGTGGGACTTAATGATCCTGGCCAGGTCCGACACGTATATATTTTACAGGGTCGGACTTAACGAGGATCCCTGAGGGACCCCGCATGGCAGTGAAAACAGAGGGGAGTTGAAGTTGCCAAGCTGTACAAGGTGGGTGCGGTTGGACAGGAAGGATGTTAGGAGGGCCTTGCATTTGTCTTTGATACCTATGGCTGCAACACGGGCGATTAAGGTTGAGTGATCAACCGTGTCAAATGCTGCTGAAAGATCCAGCAGCACCAGGATCGCAGCACCTCCCTTATCAAGAGTCATCCTGATTTCGTCGGATGTCTTGATGAGGGCAGTTTCTGTGCCATTGCCTTTACTAAAGCCAAATTGGGTGTCATCTAAGAAGTTGTTGTTGTCAATGTAGAGGGCTAGCTGAGTATTCATCACTCTCTCAAAGAAGTTTGCGGGGAAAGGGAGGCAAACAATAGGTCTGTAGTTCTTGTCTCAGCAGGGGTAAGGTTGTGTTTCCTAAGCAATGGTTTGATAACGGTTTCTTTCCAGATGGAAGGGTATGTTCCAGTCGTAAACATTGAGTTGCAAATATTGGCCAGTTCCGGACCTATGATATCCGGTACAGGTTTTATTGCGATAGGGGGCATGGGCCTAATTCTACTGGCCACCAGGAAGGAGACCAGCTAGGGGAGAGGTTACCAAAGATCATCACGTCCTTCTTCTCGGAGTTTAGTTTGAGACAATTGTTTGCCATCCAGGTGCTGATAGCAAGCATTCCCTCTTGAAAGTTAGCCAAGACTGTCCCGCCATTGTTGTGGATCTCTAGCACAATCTGCTTGTTGTCGGCATAAGAAGTTTGTTGCAGGTTGTGGGACTTAATTATCCTGGCCAGGTCCGACACGTATGTATTGAACAGGGTCGGACTTAACGAGGATCCCTGAGGGACCCCGCATGGCAGTGAAAACAGAGAGGAGTTGAAGTTGCCAAGCTGTACAAGTTGGGTGCGGTTGGACAGGAAGGATGTTGGGAGGGCCTTGCCTTTGTCTTTGATACCTATGGCTGCAACACGGGCGATTAAGGTCGAGTGATCAACCGTGTCAAATGCTGCTGAAAGATCCAGCAGCACCAGGATCGCAGCACCTCCCTTATCAAGAGTCATCCTGATTTCGTCGTATGTCTTGATGAGGGCAGTTTCTGTGTCCTTGCCTTTCTTAAAGCCAAATTGGGTGTCATCTAAGAAGTTGTTGTTGTCAATGTAGAGGGCTCGCTGAGTATTCATCACTTTCTCAAAGATCTTTGCGGGGAAAGGGAGGCAAGCAATAGGTCTGTAGTTCTTGATCTCAGCAGGGGTAAGGTTGTGTTTCTTAAGCAATGGTTTGATAATGGTTTCTTTCCAGATGGAAGGGTATGTTCCAGTCGTAAACATTGAGTTGCAAATATTGGCCAGTTCGGGACCTATGATACCCGGTATAGGTTTTATTGCGATAGGGGGGCATGGGTCGTTGGGGGAGCCAGATTTAGTGGTGGACATGAGGTTGATAATGTACTCTGTGGTGACATGGCTAAATTCAGAGAAGGTGGGGGGGGATATTGTTAGATGAATGTAAAGCTGGGGAGTTGGTGGAGTGTGATTCTACATTGGATGTAATAAATTGGTTGTTAGTTATGGAGTGGGTTGAGGAACTGAAGTAGATTTGGGTGGCGTTTTCCTGAAATAAAGTGGCAAGAGAATTGCAAAAAATTTGCTTGGGGGTTATAGGCGGATTGATCTCTGGTCCTGAGAGCTTAGTGACGACCTGGAACAGCTGTTTCACGGATCATGTGCTGTTTCAATTTGGTTAAGGTAATATTTACTTTTTCTGTGATTAGAAGATATTTGTATTTGGTCATTGCTTCCTTGTACCGTATTTTCGTGGTGAGGTCGTAGTCTCGGCGCCAATGTCATTCTAAGTTTCTACATTTTTGCTTTTCTAGTCTTAGTGCCACCGAGAACCAGGTGGCGGATGGAATCTTTCTGTTTTTTAATTTATTTTTTAGTGGAACCAAGGTGTCGAAGGCGGAGTGGAGCCAATGTAAGTAGTACATGGCTGCCAGTTCAGGGTCAGGTCATCCTGTAGATTTTGATGGGTGGACAGCAGGTGCGATTTTAGGACTTCGGGGGAGATGCTGCCCCAGGCTTTGAACTGATTGGGGAGAAGGGGACTGACGTAGTTGGGGGTGCTAATTTCGGTGACAATGTTAAAGAGGACCGCAGAGTGGTCGGTCCAGGCTAAGGGGAGGATGTTTTTTAGCCAGATTAGTCTGTTGTTTGTGAACAATCCATTGAGTGTGTGTCCGGCGGAGTGAGTGGGCATAGTTACTAGTTGGGAGAGTCCTACTGATTCGAGTTCTAATAGTAAGGCTGAAGTGTCATGCTTGTTGTGGGCTTCAAGGTGGAAGTTGAAGTCACCTAAGATGGTAAAGTTAGCTTCTCTTGCTGATGGTTCTGGCAGGAGGTCTAATGAAGAAAGGAACTCTGCTCCTGGTATGGGAGAACAGTATAGTAGGATGTCTTTAAAGGAGTGAGAATTAGAGAGTGAGATTGTAAAAATAAAGGCTTTGCAGCTGTTAGTGGGGATTATTTCTGTTCTAACTGTGTATTTGTTTATGTGAAAAAGATGTTACTTCGGCAGGAACCGGTCATATTAGTAATCAGAGGAGTCTAGACGTCTAGTCAGCAGACCATCATGTCTGCTACACTTTGGGCTTGGCATTTCCCTTTTTATAGATTTGTCATGCAAATGTTCAAAATGTTGAGTACATGTTGCTTCTCAAGAATCTCTCTTGCACAGAAAATCCACATTTCTCTGGAGGCGGCACACCCTTTGTTGGTCGGCCATTACACAGAACATTTTGTATCTTCAAAACGAAATAAAAAAGCAAAATAACTGTGCAAGCACAGTCCAACCCACACAGCATCTACATGCATGTTGGTGTTAATTATCTTAGTCTCTGCAGAGAGAAAGGTCAGAGGTCATGAAGACAACTACGGGCAGGTAGGGATTTTGTCTGCAGAAAGATGGACTGAGACCTACAACTATACGAGTCACTCGAGATAACGCACACTCATTGGTACATCTACTGCTCCTGCCCCAGATTCAAGGGAGAGCTCTAAAGTTTATTCCAAAGATTAGAGCTGCGGGGTGTGTGGCCAAGATGGCGGTGAGATAGGACGATGTTTCTCTGCTCCCACCTGCCTGCCGCCACCCAAATACAGCGGTTCCCTGAGCTCATACCTGGCCCTGGGAGTGGAACCTGTTCGGGCGCAGTCTGGAGGATCGAAGTTCGATAGCACCCAGAGGAACGAGCACGGACCGCTACCAGGAGCGGACAGCAGCCTGGGCCGTGACGAGAGCAGACGCCACCGCGGGCGCAAGCAGCCAGAAACCAACGGAAGGGGTGAGATCCCGTGGCTGTCTGCTGCCCTGCATGCCTAAGACCAGCGGGATCGGTGGCGGAACCACCGAGGAGTTGCTAGCTGCAGTGCCCGCTGCGTACACTCCGCCAGAACGGAGGGCTGCATTGGGACTGCCCCTGACCCACGCACGGCGGCCTACGTGAGGTGGGAGAGCTGCAGCCGGGCCTGGTGGAGAAGTGAAGCCAGGCCTGGCTGAAAGCGGCGATAAAGCCAAGTGTGCATTAGAGGCCATAATTGGCGCAGCTTTGGCTTCTTGGGCAGAGGCCCGACGCTCTACCGACAGGAAGGTATGGCGCAGAGCTTCGAAATAGCGGGGGGGATTACATAGGCCAGCAGTGCTGCATTCAGTTGGGGGCCTCTGGACTCCGGATTGAACTTAGCTCACCTACTCACGGACCTGCCCTGCCCCTATGAGCAAGAGAAGTGGGAGCGAACAGCGGGAAGAGGGTTACAGGAGGACAGAAGCGCAGCCGCCATTAGAGGCGGTTGCTGAGAGAGGGGCCTGGTGGCTTGTGTATGCGTCCCGGCTAGGTCCAGGTGCGGCTAGTGGGTATGCCGCGTGGTTCCCTACTCGACTACTAGCCTCTGCCCAGCACCCCAAAGGGTAATCAGCTGCAACCAATACTCCAGCCTCACAACCAGCCCACTCACGCCAGCTGCCCATGATCAGGCCTTGCCGTTGTGCCTGGAGGCACACGGACGCGGAGAGCATGCACACAATGCGAATTTGGGCAAGGTGAGCTCCGGCCTGGCTTTGGGGGACTCACTTCCAGTGACCGGTGTGTGGGGGCAGCATCGCAGAGCCCAAAGCAGTGGCACTCTGAGGCCAAACATTAAGAAAGAGGTGAGGGGTTCAACCAGTGGCTCGACTGGACACCTCCCACTCGAAGAAACACTGGCAGCACGAGGGAGCACTATTACCCCCGCCTCAGCGTACATGAAGAGGGAATTGGCCAGTAGTTGCCACTGGGCCTGGCAGGGCTGGTTCCCACCCCAACACTGCCCCCACCAACCACGACTGCCGCAGAGTACACAGGAATTCTAGCCTGCCCTGCAGATTGGGAACTGAACCCCCTGGCATCCAGAGACGCAAGACCCAATAGCCATACGCCCGGTACTCCTAGAGGCCACACCGGGAGACTTCCCTGGACACCTCCATCCACAGGAGCGGTTAGCCTCTGGACACGGCACTGCCTCAGCCTGTGTTGTGGATACACCAACTGCCCTACGAGAGACTATGACCTCCGGAAGAAAGACAAAACGCTGAAGGATCTTTTTGCACAGCCCCAGAGGGGAACCACGTTTGAACACCCACACCTGAGTGATCCCACCCAGCCACAGACGGAAAGAACCAAGGAGGAACCAGTGACGCAAGTTTTTCTCGAGTCGCTCTTCACGATGCTCTGTGAAGATCTACAAATGGTTAAGCGCGACCTTACATCAGAAATTAAAGATATCAGAAGAGATGTGGATGACATCAGGGAGCGCGTCGCCTCGCCGGAAGACAAAGGTGACAGCAGGAACACTGAAATGGTGGCCTTACAGCAGGAGGTAATTTAACTTCATGAACAGCAGGTGGATCTTCAGGCGCATCTTGAAGATTTGGAAAACCGTTTGCGCAGACACAACATTAGGATTAGGAGAGTGCAAACCAATGAAGAGGCTGGGTACATTTTCGCCTATACGAGAGACCTCTTCAACCACATCCTTGGCAATCCAGATAATATGGACCTTAAGCAAGATTTAGTACATAGGATGGGTCCACCCTGCTCCGATAAAGCCCCGCCTGCGGACATTCTGGTCTGTGTACAGGACTTCTGTACGAAAAAAGATTCTCCGCACGGCCAGATCCATGCACCCGGTCACCTTCAGAGACCAGACCCGAATACTATATCATGATCTGGCCATGCTCAGATCCGGATATAGTATCAGGATCTGAGCATGTAAAGCCTTTAAGCCCATCATTACGCATCTACGCCAGCACAACATCTCATACTCCTGGGGCCACCAGTTTCGTCTCATCTTCCGCCTGGATGGCAAACTCCACCAATTGCGATCTCTTTCAGATGTTGACGTCCCCGAAGAAGACGACAGGAGGTGCAGTCCTACCCCTGAAGCCAGTGACTTGTCACTGCAATAGCAGCAGCAGGGCCCTCGAAGATGGCTGAAACAACCTGACCAGGCAGAGATCACGAAAGGACAACAAGTGGTACTAGAGTCCCTCCCGGAGGCACTGGCGAAGACACAAACTGCATGAGCATAACAGGGGAAGTTTGCTTTTTCTTTTTCACATTGCACAGGAGCGGGCAGAGGTCGGGACAGGGGGCAAACTTGGTCACACTATGGTCCCCGTAAAGACTTTCTACCGGTCGTCCCTGGATGACAGACTGTGTCTTGAACTTTCATTATCTAATCATAAGTTTGTAACGTTAGTTCATAGGGTTTTTTTTGTTTTTCGGGTCCCCCGTTCACTGCTCTCGGTGCACAAAGGCTGGGCAATAAGATGCAGGCTTCACCTCAAGCCCACATATCCATCTGAACACTTAGGCCCGGTCCCGGGTTCCCAACTGCACTCTACGTTCCTAGACCCTTAGATGCCCCTCACTAACCTCAAGGTCCTCACGCTAAATGTGAGAGGCCTCAATAACCCGATCAAACGTAGGGCAATTCTCTCATATCTGCTTAGCCCATGATCTACCATTTCTTTCAGAGCAAATTACTTGTTTGTTGATAAAGATTCAAACCTAAAGATTAGAGCCAGAAGAGTAACCGTTGCAATCCAGATAGAAGCACCTCAGTGTAAGATGATACAGTGGATTGCTGAAGAGAGAACAGAACGTAAATTACAAGCCTAAAACAATAAACACAGAGGGCCTAGTTATCAAACATTCCAATAGTATAAGGAGCCAAGACCTCCTGAAACCGAAAGGGTGGTGGGGTTCTCAGGTAATTTGTGTCAGGCCAATGAGTACTTCGCTTTAAATCCACACAAAGACTGGGGTACAAAGGAGAGAAAAGGATGAGAAGAAATAGGAATCCCCCAGCACTTCAAGAACAAGCTAAAAGACCTGGCTCTGCCATAGTGGAAGTCAACATAATGTGGGAATCTTAAAGGTGAAGAACACATCAAAGGGAAGGAAAGTTAACGCAATTGGACCAAAGAAATTGACAGAGGCAAATTCACCAACAGATACCGCAGAAAACCACAATAAGTAGCTCAAAAGTAGTGAGAGAAAGGGCACAAAGGTTTTCAGGCAGCAGCCAAAAACAAAAGGAGGTCTACATTTTCTGATCAAGGGAGGGAGACTTTGCAGAGATGCAGCTGACTCTACATTCATGTGTTTGGTAGGTAAGACAAACAGGCCATTGCTGGAGGAAATCAGCAAGTAAGGAGTAGTTTCTGTCCTGTAACTCCAGTTCTGTAGTAGGGGTATCTCTGTTATAGTCATAATCTAGTGAATAGTCCTGCCCATGTGCGTGGACCCCGGAGCAATCAAAAATAATCTCTTAAGGTGTCGAAAAATGCAGAACTGCACAGACACTTAAGAGAAAATTAAAGACAGATAATGCAGCCTATATCCACAGGCCACACTGTCCAGTACTTCAACTAGAAATTCCACCAAAAATCCACAAACAGCAAAGCCTGTCCAGATTTCCCTTGCTTTAACAGTAAAAACCCCTCTGGAATGATAGAGAGGAAGACATGGACAGACAAGCCCCATAGGCTGCCATTATGTGGCTCAGAACAGGATACTGTGCCTTTAAGAGAACTTTCCAGAACTTCACAGTATCCCAGAATGCACTGCAGGTCCCTTTTACTTTCAGTTCTTTTTGAAGGCGTAACATGCCAGACCTGTAGCATTCCTTACATGAATATCTCTCTCCACCGGGAGGAGGGTGGGCGCTTATAACTATAACAGAGATACCCCTACTACAGAACTGGAGTTACAGGACAGAAACTACTCCTTCTGTAGTAGGGGATCTCTGTGTATAGTCATAATCTAGTGAATAGAATGGCAAGCCCATCCCCACACCAAAGCGGCGGTGAAGAAAAGAGAAATAACACCATTATTGTGCGAACAGATTTCGCAGCGAAGCCTGCCCAACCTGAGCGTCTGCCCTGGCATCAGTGTCCAGGCAGTAATGCTTAGCAAAGGTATGGACCGACTTCCAAGTGGCCGCCTTGCAGATTTCTGCAATTAGAACATTACGGAGCAAAGCAGTCGTGGCAGCTTTGCCCCTGGTGGAATGAGCCTTAGGTTTACCCCCTAAGGTCTTACCAGCTTTTTGGTAACACAATTGTATACAGGACACAATCCACCTAGAGATGGACTGTTTAGAGGTAGCAAGCCCTGTCCTGACTGATCCATAATTGATAAACAATTGGTCTGACCTACGAATATCCTTGGTTTTATCCAGATAAAAACACCCTCCTAACATCCAGGGAATGCAGGGACCCTTTCCGCTGGAGAGGAAGGATTCTGAAAAAACCTAGGTAAAATTATGGTCTGGTTAACATGAAAATCAGATATAACCTTTGGAAGAACTTTAGGGTGAGTACGCATAACAACCTTAGTAGCATGAAATACAGTATAAGGTTCTTGACAACACAACGCCTGAATTTCACTCACCCTGCGGGCCGATGTAATGGCCACGAGGAACGCCGCCTTCCAGGACAGGTGCTGCAACGAAGCCTTATGAATAGGTTCAAAAGGCTCCTTCATCAATCTGGACAGCACCACATTCAATTCCCATGAAGGCGAAGGAAGCCGGACAGGAGGGAACACTTTCTTCAAGCCTTCCAAAAAATCTTTGATCACAGGGATCTGAAAGAAGGAAGTCTGTGAAGGGCATTCCCTGTAGGCAGTCAGCACAGCCAGATGAACCTTAATGGAATGGACATTAAGGCCAGACTGCGCCAGATGTAGAAGATACGGAAGGCTGACATCTTCCTTACACGTCGTTGGGTCATAGTTCTTGGACTTGCACCAGATGCAAAACCTCTTCCACTTGTAAGCATAAGAAGTCCTAGTGGAGGGTCGCTTAGCCTCCTTCAGTATGTCCATGCAATCTTCTGGTAGATTCAGATGGCCATATTGCACTATCTCAGGAACCATGCCGCCAAACTCAAAGACGAGAGGTTGGGGTGCAACATCTGCCCCCCGAACTTCGTGAGAATGTCCGGCCTCCACGGCAGCCGTATGTTAGGAAGGAGAGACGGGTGAAGCAGGTCCGTGAACCACCACTGTCTGGGCCATTCCGGGGCAATCAGGATCATCCGCGCCCTGGACTGTGACAGCTTGATGAGCACCGCCGGAATCAGGGGAATGGGTGGAAAAGCGTACAGAAAGCTGTTCGACCAGTTGATCCATAACGCATTCCCCAGCGTCCCCGGCTGGTAGTACCTGGAGGCAAAGTCTCGGCATTTGCTGTTTTCGGCGATGGCGAACAGATCTACGTCTGGAGTCCCCCACCTTGCGAAGACTTCTCCTAGTACTTCGTCGTTTATGACCCATTCATGGTTTTCCTGAATCAGTCTGCTCAGTGCGTCTGCCTGAACATTCTGCCCACCTGGTAGATGGGTAGCCGTTATCATCAGTCCTCTGGCTAGAAGCCAGTGCCAGATCGCCTGTGCCTCCTGCGACAGAGTGCGCGATCTCGACCCCCCCCTGCTTGTTGAGGGAATCCATCGTGGTCGTATTGTCCGTCTGAACAAGCAAAGAGTTGGTCCGGAAGGACGGATGAAAGGCCTTCAGTGCCAAGTGAACAGCTCTGAGGTCCAGGAAATTGATATGGTACGTGGACTCCGTCGGGGACCACGTCCCTTGAATCTGTAAGTCTCCGGAGTGCGCCCCCCAGCCGTGGAGCGACGCATCCGTCACGATAGTCTGCGTGGGAATGTCCTTGTGGAAGGGAACACCTCTGAGGAGATTCTCCGCTGAACACCATCACTTCAGAGACTGAAGAGCATGCAGAGACAGTCGTATCTTGTCGTCCCAAGAACCTTTCCTCTGATTCCACTGATCCTCCAAGCACTCCTGCAATGGTCTCATGTGCAGCCATGTGTGTGGCGTGAGGAAGATACAAGAGGCCATCGACCCCAGTAGAGAAGACACCGTCCTCACTGTTGTAGATGGAGCGGTCATAAGAGCCTGAGCCTTCCGAAGGAGCGATAATCGTCTCTCCTCCAAAGGAGACACGCTTGCCGACAGCGTACTGATGGAGGCTCCCAGGTACTGTATGCACTGGACCGGAGTCGGGACAGACTTGGACATGTTGATGTGCAACCCCAGCTTGTTCAAGAGAACGCACTTCTTCCGGAAGTGCGCTTGAGCTTACGAGAAAGAGGAGGCCTTGATCAACCAATCGTCCAGGTACGGGTAGACAAACACCTTGTTCTTCCTTAGGTGTGCAGCTACCACTGCCATGCACTTCGAGAATGTTCTGGGCGCAGACTTCAGCCCGAATGGCAGTACTGTGTACTGATAATGATTGGCGTCAACTTGGAATCGCAGGAACTTCCTGTGTTTGTGTGCAATGGGCACATGGAAGTACGCATCCTGTAGGTCTATAGCACACAGCCAGTCTCCCCGTTGCAGCTGAGGATAAATCTGATGCAACGACAGCATGCAAAACTTCTCTCTGCGAATCCACTTGTTTGCTTGTCGTAAATCCAGAATGGGCCTGAACTCGTTCTTGTCCTTCTTGCGAACCAGGAAGAACCGGGAGTACAGACCTCTTCCTCTTTGAGACAGAGGTACATCTTCTATCGCCCTTTTCCTTAACAGAATATCTGCCTCCGCCTGGAGCTCGCGCAGTTGAAACTCTGAGCTGACCGGTGGAATCGATGGAGGCGGGCTGGTGAACCGAAGACTGTATCCATTCCAAACAATATTCAGCACCCACTTGTCCGGAGTAATTTTTCTCCACTCTGCCAGAAAAAATTGAACGCTCCCCCCCCACCGGAGCGGGTAACGGATGTAGGGGAAGTAACCGCTCAGGGTCGAGACCCGGCCGCGCCCTTGTTCGCTGTAGAGGACTGCTGACCTCCTCTACCCTTCTGGCGCTTCTGGAAGGGCCTCCAGAACTGCTGCTGTTGTTGCTGCTGCTGTCCCGAAGCCTGCCCTCGCCCTCTGCCCTGTGCCCCGAACCGTCTCTGGAACGGGCGGTAGGCCTTCTTTTCTTTGGGCTTCTCCAAGCCCACAGCCATCAGTGTCTCGGCCTTCGCTTTCATGCAGGCCATCTCATCGTCCGCATGCTTGCCGAACAGGGTTTCCCCCGAGAAGGGCAAATTGGCCACTCGCTGCTGGGCCTCCGGCTTGAGCGATGTGAGCCTGAGCCAAGCATGGCGCCGCTGGTTGATCCCATGACAGTACCCATGGGCCGCCAAAAGAGAGACATCAGCAGCCGCGCTGATGACCTGGTTCGAAACCAGCATCCCTTCCTTCTGGATCTCCAGGAAATCCTCCTTCTTATCTCGTGGCAGGAGTTCCGCGAACTGCTGGAGGGATTCCCACAGGGCACGATCATACCGCCCCAGCAAAGCCGCATCGCTAGAGGCCTTCATGGCCGTAGATGCCGTCCCACAGGCCTTCCTGCCAGCTGAGTCGATCCATCGGCTCTCCTTATCAGGAGGCACGGTAGAAGACGGAGAGGTAGGGTGTTGTTTCCTGGCTGCCGTCACTATAACGGAGTCCGGAATCGGGTCTATCCGCAGAAAAGCCGGGTCGGAATCCGGGGCCCTGTACTTCTTAAGAAGCCGGGATGGAGCGGCTTTCGTCACTGCAGGCGTGAGGAACAGCTCCTCCGCAGGCTCTACCAATCCTGGTATGAGCGGTAGTAAAGGGCGTGACAAATGCTTCTTATGAAGCGTCTCAAAAATCACTGACGTCGTAGGTGTTGGAGCCGTCACTGTGATTCCCAATTTTGCCTCACCACTCAGGAGAACATCCTGGAACGTGCTGATGTCGTCCACAGGAGACACTCTCGTCCCCGGGGAGTCCGACAAAGTCGGGGAGTAGGACCTGGTCCTGGAAGAGTCCGTGCGGGACCGTGATCCGCGCCTCCTGTGGCGCCGTCTTGAGCTCGTGGATGATCTGTGACGACTGCGCGATCTCCCCCTCCGTCCGGAGCGGGATAGCGACCTCCTTGGCTTCGGTCGCCCTGCCGGTTCAACCGGGGCGGGTGACTTTGGCTTGGCTGGGGTCCTCGGCCGGGGGTCCCCTTAGGAGGAGTCGGATATCGTGGCAATGAAAATGTCCTCGGAGGAGGCTGGTCAGCCGGTAGCTGATGTTGAGGCTGAGGTTGAGGTTGAGGATGAGGTGAAAGTGGCGGAAGTGGAGGCGGGGTGGGAGCCCGCGGAGGAAGTCCTATCGGTAATGGAGGAGGAGGCGTAACTGTCTTCGGCCTAGCAGGGGTATACACAACAGAGTACACCGAGCCCGGTGACCCGCCCTCCTTACTAGGCTGGGACTTTGGAGAGTCTCCCAAAGGCACTTGACACCTGCCAGACTGACTCCTGGTGCCAGAACTCCTTCTGCGCCTTCTCGGCGTCGAAGAACGGCGACCCGACGCCGAGCATCGGCCCCTCGACGGCGAGCATCTTCTCCTTGGCGATGAGCGCACTTTCCTCGACGGCGAACGCCTTCGCCTCGACGGCGACCTTCTGCGCCTCGACGGCGACCTCCTACGCCTCGACGGCGACCTCCCATGCCTCGACGGCGACATTCTCCTCGACGTCAAGGATCCCCTCGACGACGACCTTCTCCTCTTCGACGACGGCGAACGGCGGTGTCGCCGTGACTGCGAGCGCCGACGCCGGGCCACCTCTCGACATCGAGTACTCGACGATGACGCCGACAATGACGAAATCGTCACCGGAGACCTCGACGGCGGTCTGTTCAGTTCCCTCGACGCCGAGCGGCGACGTCGCTTCGACCCAGAGCCCTAGGGAGACGGGGAACAGACTGCAGTCATCCCTCTCGACGCCGTCGTCAGTGCAATCGACGCAGGCGGAGAATGGGGACGTTTGCTGGTCTTCCTGCCCCTGGGGAGCCCCCCAGAGGCCTCAGCATGGGCAGAGGAAGCCCCTCCAGACCCACCTTGTGCCTTCAGTCTTCTGTCTTCGAGGCCCTGAAGCCTGATCTTCATCCTATCCCTCAGGGTCCTGCTAGAGAAACCCTGGCAGATGTCATACTCCTCTGGGACATGAGATGAAGGAAAGCAGATGATACACACCTCTTGCGGGTCCGACTTGTCCTTCTTCCTGGAGCACTCAGGGCATTTGTCGAATAATGCAGGCATATTGACCTGAAAGAGTGCCCCAAAACACACACCAGGAAGCAAAGCCTCGAAACCGCTAGGTAGAAGTGCGCTGAATAAATGCTTTTAAATTCAAATTCAAATTCAAGTACTTCAGAAAAGTACTCAAATATGTGAAAAAAGTGAAAAATCACCAATAAACCCTTGAAAAGGGAGAGCTCAATGCTCCAGGGTCCTGCTTGCAGGAGCCGGAAAAAAGAACTGAAAGTAAAAGGGACCTGCAGTGCAT
This sequence comes from Lissotriton helveticus, assembly GCF_964261635.1. Classification (NCBI taxonomy): domain Eukaryota; kingdom Metazoa; phylum Chordata; class Amphibia; order Caudata; family Salamandridae; genus Lissotriton; species Lissotriton helveticus. Next base: position 1,110,650,178 of record NC_136067.1, read on the forward strand.
TCTGGGATACTGTGAAGTTCTGGAAAGTTCTCTTAAAGGCACAGTATCCTGTTCTGAGCCACATAATGGCAGCCTATGGGGCTTGTCTGTCCATGTCTTCCTCTCTATCATTCCAGAGGGGTTTTTGCTGTTAAAGCAAGGGAAATCTGGACAGGCTTTGCTGTTTGTGGATTTTTGGTGGAATTTCTAGTAACAGTACTGGACAGTGTAGCCTGTGGATATAGGCTGCATTATCTGTCTTTAATTCTCTCTTAAGTGTCTGTGCAGTTCTGTATTTTTCGAAACCTTAAGAGATCATTTTTGATTGCTCCGGGGTCCACGCACATGGGCGGGACTATTGACTAGATTATGACTATACACAGAGATCCCCTACTACAGAACATTAGGTACCCGACCTGCAACAGCAGAGCCTGTTACAACCTCTGGTCTAATATCCACCTTACTGAAGCTGATGAATATGAGTGGGTGAAGAAGACCTTGCTATCAATGGCTATCAATGGGAAGGAGCAAAATGTTATTGTGGGCTCCTAGAACGAGGAACACAGACAGCAGCCAAGCTTCTCTGACAGTTGAGATTCCAAAGGCAATCCCCTTGAATGCAGTATGCACATAATTGAAAGAGCATGTGAGTGGGAGGAGGCGTCTGTTAGAGATGTAAGGAAGTATTCCTTTAACCTTTCTTGGCAGGCACCAACAAAAAAGCTTATAGTCCCTTGCAGGAGAGGGGGTTTCAACCTCTCATTGACAACTGCAGCAGAAAAGTGAGCCCTCCAAGACACAAGAATGGACCTTAATTAGCACAGAACACCCCTCTGTGTCCAAAGGCAGTAGTTCCACAGAGATAGACACAAAGGCCCCATCTACCAAATGATGGATGACAACAGAGAAAAGTATCCCAACAAAGAGTCATGGGCAGGAGCTCACCTACAAAGCACTAAGGGGCCCCAGTGTGAAGCAATGGCAAAATATAATTTCAGACTGAAAAGATTTCAAGGGAGAAGACTGCCTAGGAAGAGAGTTAGGAAGTGGGGAGTGCTAGGCAGCACAAAGAGTTTAAGTATGAGGGGTACAAAGGATTCTAAAAAATCTACAAAAGAAGTCATCTTAGAAACACAGTCACAAAAAACTGGCAACGTTTGGAAAAGGGCAGAATCCTCCCTAAGTCCTTTACTAAATTAAGACTCTGATCAACACTGAATGAGAACATTATGGGAGACTCCTGACAGTCGTTCTCTGACTGATCCATCATAGTGACCTGGAGCATGGTTAACTTATGACGAGCAGCATTTTGCTCCTATATGTTTACTTGCTGAGGACCTGAAAGGAGCTTGGGATTTTTAGGATTGCAGCAGTGCTTAGCAGAGTTTGTTGCTGCTCTGGGGAAGTGATCTAAGCTCTGTTTTGCATGGCCAGAGAGCCACGTAGGGTACAAGCTGGATTGAGGGGGCTAGAAGCAGTTTCTACATGTCCGGGATGACAAGAAATTGGTGAACACTTAATTCATTATTCAATAGTTTGCCTCCAGATCCTCCTGAGTCCAAGGAAATTATTGTAATCCGCACGATGGAAGAGGTTTGGAATCTCTGCCCCTTATTCAGCTTTCACTTCCCGGTAATACAGCTGTGCTCATGTTCCCGCCTCCCCCTTGCTGACTCTCCTTACCCCCAGTGTTTAATCGAGTCATCATAAAAAGGGGCAGTAGTGTAGGCAGCAATAGACTTGAACATAAATTTTTTGAAGTCGAGCATTCAAGTCATCTTGTATATACTTCTCTCGTGGGCTTAAAGCCATCCCCCTGCTTTTCATTTGTTTTTTTCCGTGTCCTTTAAAAATACCTGCTTGCTAGTGGTCAGTCTTGCCTCTTTGTCCCTCTTTTTTGTCTTTTGTTCCTCCCACGGAGCAGGAACCAAATACTATATCTTTACGTTTTGGTTGTTTATCTGTTGGTTTGAGGGACTATTTTTTTGTTCCCTGCTCGTGTGAATGCGTGCCTGTGTTCAGTTTTGGTGCCCCAAGCTGCTCGTTTCTTTTGTTTCTGCACGGCTCTCCTTCCCACAGCTGTTCCCCCTGCCTGTGGAATTCCAACGTGATTGAAAACAGGTCTGTAAATATTTTGCCTTTCTTTTATTAGCATAGCGCAGGCTTTCATGTTTTGCTAGCATGCATATTTGATTTTATCAGCAGGGCAGCCCATAGCTGGTCATCGGCACTGCAAGGAAATCGGTGTGGATTTTTACGTTTACACGTGTAAATGGGAACTTGCCGATTTCAGTAATACAGCACTGGCAATTCAGTTTGCATTGGTAGTCAAAACTTGTCCCTTGGGCCGTTAGATTATTTAATGTCTCCCACTCCCCTGCTGGTGATGGAGCAAGGTTTCCCAAGTAAAGCGACTTGCTTGGACTCAACCCTCTCAAAATAATAAGTAATGTACTGACCAACATGTTTCGTCTTATTAACAATGCAAAACACGACATTTATAGTAAGCTGGGGAAGCTTGCATATGTGCTTTTACTAACCGTAACTCGATTAACCCAAAATGGCCGGCACAACGTGGGAACTTTTCTGCGCATGCGTCTGTCATACTCACGTGACATGACGTACTTACTGCTTTGGTGGGAAAGCTTTGCTTCTGCGCACTACAACTAAAGATGGCTGCTCTACGTTCTCATGCGCTAATGCTTGCATTGCTTCTTTTACTAAGTTGTTCGTTCTGCATAATCCCGAATGCTGTAGTTAAAATAAAGTAATGGGTATAGAGTAGAGATAAGTGGTATACAGTGCATTCATTTATAAAAGTTTCTAAAACTGTTTCTCTTTGACTCTGCTATTAGCTTGTGTTCTGAACAATCGAGTATAATGATGTTCCATCTTTGGTCCTGAAACTGGGCATGTGCCGAATTCACCAGAGTCTACAAGCCAAGGTATTGAATTCTTGCCAACTCCCGACTTGCTAGAAGATGTTCCTGGGAACGTGACCTCCTGAACCTCCAAGAGGATGTCAAATTATACATCGTATCTACTATTGGAACATTCATTGCCGGGTGGAATATAAGTGCATGGGAAAATAAAATATTGGCCGAGAACATTAATCTGAATATTGAAGAGCATGACCTCATAACTGGTATGGTGTGATGACCTCTCCTAGTCTTTTGACCAATCAAATTAAGGGAATAAACACATTTGCAACATTGGCGGTGGTTTACACTGCCCTGGAAAATGGTATAACTAAGGTAGGCTTAGCTAGTTAGATTGTCCGACTTGTCCGAATAGCAGACCTGTCACAGACCCAACGCACCCAAATAGGCAATCGAGAGCAGAGGTGCTGGCGAAGCACTCTGTCAGAAGATTCGATAACCCAATCGGGGTTCTGGGAAGGAGTTTGATTACCCAATCGGGGTTCCTGAGGGAGAAGATTCGCTAACCCAATCGGGGTCCGACTGTTAGCTGCAGAGAGGAGTGTGACGCTGGCGTTGCACTTTAGCTGTGGGTGCCGGTCCCGACCTGTAGTGGTCCTGTCCTGATCCAATTTGGTCCGTACTTATCCCGATTCTGGTCTGAACCTGTTCTATTCTGTTGGCACCTGCACTATCGGGGGTCCTGTCCTTTATCCCAGCCCGTGGCCAGGGTTGGTCTTCACACCATTCTAGGTAAATATAAATCTGAGCGGGATATGTCATTGTGCAGTTTCCCTCTTCTTACCCTTCCTATAATTCAATGCTTAAAGAACGTTTCATGATATTTTCATATCATCTTGCTTTGATTTTATCTTAACTAGCAGCCCGTCCCGACGTTGTCCGGGGCAGAAATAGAATGTGTGGCACATCACTTACCATCCACTCCCTGTGACATACGTGATTTATAATGAAAGTGTGAGCAACTGTGCCTCTGAAAGCCTTTTCATTGTAGTAATTGGAAAAAAGTAAACAGTGAGGTTAGCAGCATTAGGTAAGTATCACAAAATGTAAGATTATTTTGGAGCGTTATTTATCATTGAGCTTACACGTTGTTATGTACCTGTTTATTGAAGTTGGTGCTTGAGCCCCCGCCTGAGCACCGGAGCAGTATGCAAAGCTTTGTAATCCCCGCTGTTAGGCTGAGTGGCTTGAGCCACCGCGTGAGCACCGTAGCAATGCCGCGGCCCGTGAAGCCTTGTCCATTGGTGTTTGGTCACGCCCCTCTGACCATCATTGAGCTTACACGTCGTTATGTACCTGTTTATTGAAGTTGGTGCTTGAGCCCCCGCCTGAGCACCGGAGCAGTATGCAAGCTTTGTGATTCCCGCTGTTAGGCTGAGTGGCTTGAGCCCCCGCGTGGGCACTGTAGCAATGCCGCGGCCCGTGAAGCCTTGCCCATTGGTGTTTGGCCACGCCCCTCTGACAACGTCCAGGAGGCGCGCCCCGTGAATGCGGCGCCCATTTAGGTTTTGCCACGCACCTCTGACAACGGCCAGGCCCACAATGGAGTAATGTGAAGGTTTTTGTTTACAACGCCGTTTTCGCTTTTACCAGTAATGACGGGGAATGGCGCGCCACGTATATGCCGCGCCTATTGGTGTCTGCGGTTTGTCCACGCCCCTCTCACAATGCCCACATGGGAGTCCTGTGAAGGTTTGTTTGCCGCGCCCATCGCTGACAGCACAACACCCACGCCCACAAGGGACTACTTTACCCCTAAGGTTGTTTTATCTTTGTAATGTATATGGTGGGCACTTGTATAGCCTATGTCCATCAGCTGCAACTGTCCTTTCCAATGCTGTATTGGGTGTTGTGATTGATGCTGTGGTTCCTGAGATTACCCGCCTCAAAGGTTTGGGCTCTCTCTTTATTATATTAGTATAGATTGATCAAGCTCTAATTAATTTAGTATGGACTCTAACATTTAAGAAATTACATAGATAAAGTGTTTAAATCTTTCCTGAGTCTGTGGTTATTTTAGGAGTGAAAATGCTTATTTACTGCCTATTATTCAAACTCCCTTGATCCCTTAGGACTCTAGGTACCGGTGACAAGGATTGGTAAGTCAAGGTATAGGTCCTAAAAGGTTATTAATTAAGTCACTGGTATAGCCTAGGTTTTACCTGTTCAAAGTGTGTTTATGGGCCCAGCTGAGTTAGGTAAATTTCTGGGCAGGTGAACCAGCGCTCTATCAGTATTTCTTTTGGTACCAGAGTAGTGGTTAGGGTTTAGTTAAGATAGGTAGTTAGTCGTGTATTGATTATTTTTGAAATTGCATTGATTGTATGTATTAACCAAAACCTGTTTGTATTGTTCTATGTTTGTTTGGAATCCCGTGGGGCAGAATAGCGGGTGGTGAATTGAAGCCACTTTGCAATGAGGTCACTTGCCTAAGGAAGTAAGCGCAGGTTTAGGTCAAACTGGAAGCACTGATTAGGGATTTTCTGTATAAATGTGTGAATAAATGATAGCAAAGGAGTTCGTTGGTGAAACTTTGGCCTTATATCACCTAGAAAGGGTAAGAACGAGGGAGTAACAGGTTCTCTAATGCTTGTATGAAGAGTAGGCAGAAAGGATCTACTCGCAGTGTATGAAGAGTAAGCGGAAGGGATTTACTCGCAGTAAAAGAAATCATCTTTCCTTTGAATTTAGTCACTTAGGCACAGTGGCAAATGTTTTTACGTTGTAAATTATTAAGTATTGCATTTAAAGTGAAAAGCAATAAGTTCTCGTTTTACCTTGCAAAAGAGGGAGTCAGTTGCGGACCTGCGCTGACGTCACTCAGAGCTGCGCTGTTATTGATTGAGACAGCGGGTGTGTAGCTGAGGTAATTGTAAAGGAGGGGTGAGTGCAGGAGCGTGGGAACTTGTCTCACGAGAAAAGCCGCGCAATCATTGGTCAAAAGTAATTTGAATTCAAATCCCTGATTGGTTCTCAAAAATAAGAAACGCGCTGGTATTGGAGAAGCATTTAGTAAACTATTCAGTGTTGCTGCATATTAAATTTATTGGTGCAAATTATATGTGGCATTTAGACCAAACAGTTATAGAAAATCGACCAGATAAGAGGTACTTAGGTATTGTGCACAAGCAATACAAAAGGGGAAGAGCTTATATCTTGTACGGAGGAGAGAGAAAAATGTCACTGTTTAAAAGAATTAGGAATTCCTTTAAAAAGGATAAAACGATTAAGACTAGATAAGGAAGAATTATTCCTCCACCAAATACGCCCGCATCATACATGATGGTAGAAAGGGGCTACCACACCTGTGTGTGGTTAGAGAATTGGACAGAGTACACAAAAGATGGTGGTGTTTTGGCATTTCCAGAACATGGTAGCTTTAATGGTAGAATTTTGTACAATTTGAGAACAGACATGAATTAATTAGATCACAGACCTAGATTAACTCAGTACGAAGCATTAGAGGAATGGAAGACAGAGGCTTTCGAGCGAGATAGACCTAGAAGTGACAGATATTGGAGAAAATTTTATCCCAGATTTCCAAAAGAGACATGAGATAAACAAATGAAGAAATAGAGACAGTCTATGTTAGTAGAAGGATTATATTCTGTAAGGACTTTAGAGGAAGCGTCAGGAAGCAAATGCACAGAGAAAACAAAAAATGTAATGACTTGTGGTGAGTCAGATGATGACTACTTGGAGGATTTGTGAATGAAAAGTCCGCCACCTTACCATGAAGAAGCAAATAGAGTTAACCCTAGCGCCCCGTTTTTAAACCCACCTTAGGTTCCGCAAGTAGTGCATGAAACCTCGTTTGAAAAAGTGTTACAGGAAAGGGAACGAGAAGCCATAAATAAACAGAGAAGTGAATTAATTCAGAAAATTTCACAGTTAAATATGAGTCCTGAAGCTTTGACCATTCCGGTAACCATAGGTCCGGTTGTTCTATTATATGGAGAAAAACAGTCCTGTCAAACAGTCCTGTCCTAAACCTCCTGTTTTGACTACAACTGTAGTACAACCTAGAAAATAACCCTTGATAGTTGATGATCAAGCAAGTGAATGTGAGTCAGTGATTTCCCGGATGGATTTACCTATAAGGGAATCGGTGGGTGATTCTGTCAGGAAAAATACTCCTGGAACTTCTAGGGCGGTACGGGTGGAAACATCCTCAGGTACAAGAAATGCTACTGTAGTAACCCCAGAAGAAATAGAGAGATGGTCCCAAGAAATAGAAAAACCGAAATCCCAGCCGAAGGTATTGGATATTTTTAAATTAAGAGTCGAATTAGAGTCACTGATGGCTGGAAATGTGGGATTAGACAGGTTAAACACTCTCAATGAGGATGAATTGTTGTTTATATGTCGAAGTATCACTCGAAATACTAAAACATTTCATGAAAATTTAATGAGTTTGGCTTCTGAAATGGGAATTGATATTGGGAAATCTAAAATCTTACAGAAACCTTACCGAGCTGAATTTTCTGACCAAGATTTAGAAAACATCAATTTGTCAAGTGCAGATCGTAAAGTGCAGATCAAGGAGTTACTATTATTGTTGCAGAAGAGTGGTGATTTAGACAAATGAAAAGCTAGCTGGGCAAATAAAAAGGAGAAGGCTCAAGCAAGAAATACTGCAAATGAATATTTACTAAAAGAACCCGAAAAAGTGGAAAGGTTGTGTCCGATGAGAGAAGTGCCTGGAGGAGGTTATGTGCATGTCCCATGGTCACGACAAGATATTTTGTCATTTACGAACGATTTCCCGAAACTCAGCGAGAAACCTGTAGAGTGGTACAGGCAGGTTGAAAGATTTGTAAAAGTCTCTAAAGTGCTGCTTAAAGATTTAGATGGGTTATTTGACATGGTGGTTTCTGTGGATTTATGGACCGAATGTAAGCTAGCGGTGGATTGGCCTAATGATGAGTACCCTAGAGACCCGAAGACAGGAGCCCCGTCAGATGAGGTAATGAAGAAATATAATCAAGTAATACTATACTTGAAAGGAAAGGTACCCCCAAAGGAAACTGACTGGACAAGAATAGACAGAACTGCCCAAAATAAAGAAGAATCAGTACATGCCTTTTACAGGTATTCAAGCAGTACAGTGGTTTGGAAAGCATTGACATGAAAGACATGACCCATTTTATTTATCGATTTGTGTCAGGATTAAAACCAGAAATTTTGTAAATGATTAAAGATCATAAAATCTGTTGGCAGGCCAAGCCGATAGATGAGATACTTAAGTATGCAAAATATTGTGGGGATGAACTTGACAATAAACGAAAGAATTTAGAAGAAAAGGTAATGTGGGCACAAGTAAAATTAGCAGAGCAACAGAACTCCAGTTAAAACAACTGAAAAATAATCAGAATCAAGGAGATGGAAATGGTGGTAAACCAAGAGGTAGAATGAACAGAGAGGAGGCCAAAAAGAAAGTTCATGGGTGCCGAAAGATGGGACATTGGAGAAATGAGTATAAAGCTGTATTGAGTAACCCTGTACAAAACGATAATTTGAATCCACAGACGCAGAATGGGGTGTCAAGGAAGCCACAGCAACAGGTAATACAGAACCAAATACCACTTGCACCTATACCAGATTCTGGGAGCCAAGCAAATTACAAGATGGATACCACAAATTGGGAGGGAAGTGGAAGGAGAGAAGCAGTGACATCACAATTTGTTTTGAGTGACGCATTCTTTGAGGAAGGTAGTTACTGACGGTGCCTAAGAGGGCAGGACAAGAAGTACTTGGCGCATCCTTGCCGGTAGATCAGTCAGGTCCATACATTTAGGAAAAAGTTAAGGGAAATGATGTTACCTTTTTGTTGGATACTGGCGCTACCCGTTCTACTGTGAGAACAGCAGGCGTTCCAAACCTACCCCTCTCGGGAGAAGCGATCCAAGAAGTGGGCATTTCTAATAAACAAATTAGTACCCCTTTTACAGAACCTATGGAAATCAAAATAGGGAATTTTAAAGAAATGCACAAATTTGTGGTGTGCGACTCCAGTCCAGTGAACCTATTAGGTAGGGACTTGCAGTGCAAAATGAATTGCACAATCTTTTGCACCCAAAGTGATGTTGAAATTCAAACCCCAGATGAAGATGGAGTTTATAAATTAATGTTGGCCAAACAAGAAACAGAAATTAAAAAGATGCTAGCGGAAGACCTCCCAAAAGAATAACAGCATACAGTGAATCCTGAAGTGTGGGATTTCCCTGGGAAAGATGTAGGTTTAATGGCAAATGTTGACCCAGTAAAAGTGACAGTGAAAGAAGGTGCAGTTTACCCAAACATTCGACAATATAAAATGAGGCCAGAAATAAAAGCAGGTGTTGCAGCAGAAATAAAGTGTTTGGTTGAGCAAGGCATTTTAAAGGAAATAATGAGCAGTCCATGTAATTCACCGATAATTGGCATAAAGAAACCGAGCGGGAAATATAGGGTTGTACAAGACCTTCGCAAAATTAATAAAATTGTCGTCCCATGTTGTCCAGTTGTGCCAAATCCTGCAGTGATTCTGTATCAGAAACCATGCGGAGCCGGATGGTTCACGGTAATAGATCTGTGCCATGCATTTTTCTCCATACCATTACATCCAGATAGCAAATATATTTTTTAGTTCAAATTCGATGACCATGTCTACGTTTGGAACCGTGTTCCTCAGGGGTACACAGAGAGTCCATCGATTTTCAATCAGATATTGAAAAAATGTCTTGAATCTCTGTTCTTGCCTGACAGTCTGTCCTGGTGCACTATATAGACAACCTGTTGGTGGCGTCTAAGACTCGAAATGACTGTTGTTGATACCATTGCATTGCTTAATCATTTGGCAGAAGGAGGGCATAAAGTGTCACCTGAGAAGTTGCAATTCTGCACCACATCGGTAAAGTATCTGGGGCACTAGATAGAAAGAGGTGTTAGAAGAGTTACCTCTGAAAGAATCAAAATAACAGAAATATGAATCTACCTCAAACGCAGAAAGAAATCAGAATGTTCCTTGGGGTTGTAGGTTACTGCAGGCAGTGGACTGTGGGATTTGCAGTCCTAGCTAAACCTCTGATACAGATGACAACGAAAAGAGCAAAAGACCCAGTAGAGTGGGATGATGAAAGCATGACTGCTTTCTTGAAGCTGCGAGACTGTCTTTGCTCAGCTCCAGCCTTAGGGTTGCCAGATTATTCAAAAGAATTTGCATTATTCTGTGATGCACGCGACAATTGTGCATTATCTGTTCTGACCCAAACTCATGGTTTAATAAGACGTCCTGTGGCATATATTTCATCCACACGAGATCTAGTGGCATCTGCCTTGCCAGGATGTCTGAAAGCAGTAGCTGCAACCTGCATGAGTCTTGAGCAAAGTGAATCCATCATTATGGGACACCCTGTAACCGTGTATGTTCCACATTCAGTAGTGATTCTGTTAACCAGAGTACGTACTCAGTATTTGACTCCTAGTCGGCTGACTAAGTATGAGCAAATTCTTTTAGGTACAGGGAGTGTGACCATTGCCACATGCATAGTTTTAAATCCAGCTACACTGTTACCTGAATCACACTTTGCAGAAGTGAAAAAGGAAGTCGAGCATGATTGCATCGACCTCAGAGAATACAGTACAAAGCCCCGACCAGACATAAAAGAAGAGCCATTGTTGATATTTGAATATGAGCTGTTTGTAGATGGTTCATGCATGAGACATGAGGAAGGAGGATTAAGTGCTGCTTATGCGGTGTGTACTTTGTGGCGTCCAGTGGAAGCATCCTATTTACCTGGAGTCAAGTCTGCACAAGTAGCCAAATTAGTTGCATTGACAAGAGCCTGCAAATTTGGGAAACATTTGAAAGTAACCATATACACTGACAGTCGGTATGCTTACGGGGTTGTGCATGACTTTGGCCAATAGTGGATGTAAAGGGAGTTTCTGACTTCTTCAGGTACTCCTATTAAAAATGGACATTATGTAAAAGACTTACTGGAATCAATTCAATTACCAAAAGAAGTGGCTGTGGTCAAGTGTGCTGCTCACCAATCTGGAAAAGACCGAGTGACAGCAGGTAACCGATATGCTGACCAACTAGCCCAGCATTGTGCCAAACATAAGATGGCAATAAATAAGAAAATCGATGCACGTGGAAATAACTGCAAACTTCTGTTTCTTGAAAGAGTGAAAACATGGGAAGAAGTGAGAGATTTGCAAAATGAGGTAGAAATTAAGGAAAAGGAAGAATGGGAGAAAATAGGATGTAAGAGAAGGGCTGAGGATAGGGTTATTGTTTACCTTGATGGGAGACCTGTGTTACCAGATTATATGCTTGCTCCTATGGCTAGGATGTATCATGGAAGCTCACACATGGGTAGAGACGCGATGATTAGACAGTTCAGACAGAGTTGGTTCAATGCGAGGTTCAGGAATGTAGCAGAGAGTCTTTGCCAGAGGTGTATAACATGCCAAAGAATGAATCCTGGTAAGAGAAATGTAGTGTTGCCAGAAAAGATTGGAAAAGAAGATAGTCCCTTCATATGACTCCAGATTGATTTCATCCAATTACCCCCTTGCCGAGGACTGAAGTACGTCTTAGTCATTGTCTGCCTATTTTCAAAATGGGTGGAAGCCTACCTTACACACAGAAATGATAGCATCACTGTAGCTAAGTTACTACTGAGGGAACTCATACCACGTTTCGGTTTTCCAGTAACGATTAAATCAGACCGAGAGTCTCATTTTAATAATAAAATAATTTGCCTGATCTGTGAAGCATTGCAAATTGAGCAAAAATTGCACTGTGCATACCGCCCAGAGGCTTCTGGAGTGGTAGAACAACTGAATGGCACAATCAAGTCACGATTGGGAATGATGTATGAATCTACCCGATTGGAGTGGCCTGATGCTTTACTTCTTGTTCTGATGGGACTCAGAAGCATTCCAGACAAACACAGGCTTGAGTCCCCATGAGATACTCATGGGAAGAGCAATGAGTCAGGCATGGGTACCAGGACACAAGCTGATAAATATATCTGATGATTTAGTACTCAAGTACTGCAAAGAACAGGCTGACCAAGTGCGTTCTATCTCACACCAGGTTGGGGAAGACACTGTCGCCAGACAATCAACTCCAGCACATGACCTGAATCCAGGTGACTGGGTAGTGATAAAGGAGCATGCTCGAGAATCTTGCCACTGGATTCAAGCAAGCCTGGCTGAAGGCGGCTGGAATGCCAGAAACCGGTCCTAGGAAGCTTGTTTCCGGTCCAGGGAAGGTATGGCTTGGTAGTTCGGGCTGGACTGTTCCCATGAGGCACAAGGTCAGACTGATTTGCATATGGCCATGTCTGAACTGGGGTGGCAGAGTGGGCTAAAGAACGGTGATGGATTAAACCCAGATCTTTTGACTGGGTGTGAGTGTTTGATTGATTCAGATGCTCCGTCCATCACCACCCCCTTTTGTACCGAGAATCTTGCCTAGCACCAAGGTGGGGAGAGCCACGTCAAGTGATATTGGTTACTACCACAGCTGTGAAGTGCAGGGGAATTCCAAATTGGATCCATGCCAGTCACACCAAGAGGGTGACTGAACCTGATGAAATAGAAGCTGAAGGTTGTGCAGCTGAGGGGTCTCAAGAAGTTGCCTCCGAAGTAGTTGATGAGGAACAACCGAGCACCAGTCAGGATGAATGGATTCCAATAGTCGACTTACCTGCAGAGATTGTGAGAACCATACGTCAAACCTATATAGATAGACAGAGTGATAGTGAGAATGAGTCAGAAATAGAAGAATGTACTCAGATTACAGAAATTCAAGTCAAAAGTAATTCTGAGGAGAACCAGATAAGGAAAGGTTGGTGTACTCAGATGTTTGAAACTCCTGCCAGTACTGCAGAGTCTAAAGAGAGAAAGATAGGTATTAGGGTGAAAGCTCAGGCAGAAGACAATCAAGAAAACCAAAGACCTGAGCAGGACCAGATAGGTGTAGAAAAACGTGTTCAGGAAGAAGGCGAACAAAGTCAAAGTCAAAGTCAAGTACAGCAAACTCCTGAACAAGGCCAGATTAGTATCCAGGCAGAAGAAATAAAGATAAGACCTGGACCAAATCAGATAGAGAGGAATTCAGAAGTTGACAGAGAACAAGTAGTGCCACAAAGAAACGAAAATAAAAGAGCATCTGAAGAAAGTCAAAGCACAGTGCCAGCTAAAAGACTCCGAAAGGGAGATAAGTGGCCTGGTTTTGTCAACTGAGTGATGACGAACTGATTGTTGATCAGACTAACGAAGAAGTGAGACCAACTTGAGAAAAGATTCACAGGTTAAATTCTGTGGAAAAGTTACAAAGAAGGGATAAATTCTCCTTAGTCAGAAATGGCTGATTATAATGTTAACGGAAGACCGAAAAGAAATTGTTTAAAGACATATTGTAGAATATGCACATGTAGTATAGTAATAGTAAATATAGTATGGTTTGGATTGACATTAGCTATACCTTACCTAATGAGCAAAGAAATGCAGAATAACACTAATATACCTGAGCCAGTAGGTTCACCTGAGACAATAGATACATATACACATGAGAAAGCAGTTAATCTTAAGCAACCTGGAGTAAGTTTAGAAGCACCAGATGAGGGAGACTCACATTATAGAAGAGCTAGAAATAGAACTCATTTAAATTTATTTGCTAATCTGTTAGTACATTGAGTAGAAGCTATGGAAATCAGTGACTGCTACGTGTGCATGAAGTTGCCCACATCAGTAGCTGAAGGGGTCACTTACCATCACTTACCTCTGACCCATGGTATTTCATGTAGCATTTTATCTAGTTTATTTACTGAAAAATTAAAGTATTATTATTCCAATTTTGATGTAATCTTTTCTGAAGTTCCTTTAGGTAGAAATTTAAATCGCATTTCTAGTACTAGAGACTCCACACACTTCATGGGAGATTATTTTCTAACAGTAGGATCCATAGATGTAGCTAAGGCTCACAAGGAAAATCTAACTTGCATATTACAAGAGAAAGAAAATATGTTTTTAGATTTAGTCGAGAAAATTAGACAGGATTTCCATAGAAAAGCCACTGATCATAAGCGAAAGATTCCTAAATGGGCTGAGAATAAAGAGTTTACCTCTAATGGCAAGATTCAAGCTGCTATGTTGCTGGATTTCGAAAAGAAAGGAAAACTCTGTCTCCATAGGGAGAAAACAGATTATTATAACAATATATTAATTGGTTTCAGTGAATGTGAACACAATTTCAAAGTTATTGAGGGTTGGGGTTTCAAAGATGGACCTGAACCAGTTTATCCTGGAATTTATTACATTTGTGAAAACAAGGCATATTTTAAATGACCTGATCATTGGTACGGGAGTTGCTATTTTGGAATAGTATTCCCAAATGTGTACCACGTAGAGAAAATCACTGGAAGCAATGAAGAAACTAATGGATTAACACGTAGTAAGAGAGCATCATTTGCTGAAATTGTAGGTGACATATTTAGTGCAATAATACCTTCAGTGGGAGTGGTTCGGAACACACAAAGAATCTGCAAATTGTCAACAGTGGTGTATCGACTGACACTGCTAGTGGATTTTTGATGATCAATACCGAATTAGTTGCGGTAAGATCAATGGTTTTACAAAATCGACTTGCTCTTGATATATTATTGGCAAAAGAGGGCGGAGTCTGTAAAATGCTGAAGACGCAACATTGTTGCATTTACATTCCCGACGAAAGCGTAGAAATTAAAAGGTACGCAAGAAATATTACCAATTTGAGAGAAAAATTGAAACCACTGGAAGTTGACAGTGCGTGGAAGAGACTAATTAGTGGTCTCTCCTCAATAGGTAATTGATTCACTAACGTAGGAAAGAGTTTTGTAGGTAAAATACTGATGCCAATGGTGGGAGTAGCACTACTGATTTTACGGATAATCATTTGTTGCAAATGTCTCAAACATAAGAAAACACAAAGTAAATCAGAAAGGGAAGAAAAGAAATTTCAGTGAAATCGAGCTTGAAGTATTAAATGGGGATTTGTACAAGAAAAATAAAAACTTCCACATTAATAATGGGGAAAAGCCTAAAAAAGTGTTTGAAGAAATAGAAATGAGTAAATGTTGAAAGTTGGCAACTGTTTCTGTAATTTGTGAGGATATAAAATATCATCAAAGAGGGGATTGATAGAGCAAGGTTTCGCACGTAAAGCGATTTGCTTGGACTCAACCCTCTCAAAATAATAAATAATGTATTGACCAACGTATTTCGTCTTATTAACAATGCAAAACACAACAATTATAGTAAGCTGGGGAAGCTTGCATATGTGCTTTTACTAACCGTAACTCGATTAACCCAAAATGGCAGCCGCAACGCGGGAACTTTTCTGCGCATGCGTCTGTCATACTCACGTGACATAACGTACTTACTGCTTTGGTGGGAAAACTTAGCTTCTGGGCACTAGAACTAAAGGTGGTTGCTCTATGTTCTCATGCGCTAATGCTTGCATTGCTGCTTTTACTAAGTTGTTCGTTCTGCATAATCCCTAATGCTGTAGTTAAAATAAAGTAATGGGAATAGAGTAGAGATAAGTGGTATATAGTGCATTCATTTCTAAAAGTTTCTAAAACTGTTTCTCTTTGACTTTGCTATTAGCTTGTGTTCTGACCAATCGAGTATAATGATGTTCCATCTTGGGTCCTGAAACTGGGCATGCGCTGAATTCACCCGAGTCTACAAGCCAAGGCATTGAATTCTTGCCAACTCCCGACCTGCTAGAAGATGTTCCTGGAAACTTGACCTCCTGAACCTAAAGAGGATGTCAAATTATACATTGTATTTACTATTGGAACATTCACTGCAGGGTGGAATAAAAGTGCATCGGAAAATAAAATATTGGGCGGGAACATTAATCTGAATATTGAAGAGCATGACCTCATAACTGGTATGGTGTGATGACCTCTCCTAGTCTTTTGACCAATCAAATTGAGGGAATACACATATTTGCAACATTGGGGGGTGGTACACTGCCCTGGAAAGTGGTATAACTAAGGTAGGCTTAGCTAGTTAGATTGTCCGACTAGTCCGAATAGTTGACCTGTCACTGACCCAACGCACTCAATAGGCGATCGAGAGCAGAGGTGCTGGCGGAGCACTCTGTCAGAAGATTCGATAACCCAATTGGGGTTCTGGGAAGGAGTTCGATAACCCAATCGGGGTTCCTGAGGGAGAAGATTCGCTAACCCGATCGGGGTCCGACTGTTAGCTGCAGAGAGGGGTGTGACGCTGGCGTTGCACTTTAGCTGTGGGTGCCGGTCCCGACCAAAGGTGGTCCTGTCCTGATCCAATTTGGTCCGTACTTATTCTGATTCTGGTCTGCACCTGTTCTATCTTGGCACCTGCACTATCGGGGGTCCTGTCCTTTATCCCAGCCCGTGGCAAGGATTGGTCTTCACACCATTCTAGGTAAATATAAAGCTGAGCGGGATATGTCATTGTGCTGTTTCCCTCTTCTTACCCTTCCTATAATTCAATGCTTAAAGAACGTTTCATGATATTTTCATATCATCTTGCTTAAATTTTATTCTTAATTGATCAAGCTCTAATTAATTTAGTATGGACTCTAACATTTACGAAATTACTTAGATAAACTGTTTCCCGAGTCTGTGGTTATTTTATGAGTGCAAATGTTTATTTACTGCCTGTTATTCTAACTCCCTTGATCCCTTAGGACTCTAGGTACCGGTGACAAGGATTGGTAAGTCAAGGTATAGGCCCTAAAAGGTTATTAATTAAATTACTGGTATAGCGTAGGTTTTACGGGTTCAAAGTGTGTATGTGTTTATGGGCCCAGTTGAGTATGGTAAATTTCTGGGCAGGTGAACCAGCGCTCTATCGCTAGTCCCTTTTGAAATATCTGTACTACACCACATTCAAGATCTTTCTATCACAACAACAGGGATTTCCTAGAAGTCCAAATCACGTCACAGAGCATACTGGCTCTCCAATTGGGCGCCCTCCGCGTCACATGACATTGTCAAAATCTGTCCTTAGCTCTTAGCCTTGTTCATTGCAGGCAGCTGAAACCAGCTGGGACGGCTCCAGGTTGACAGAGGGGCCCAAGGGCGCTGAGACCACTTCCTGGCATGAAGACTTCGCTTTACCCATCCATCTGAGAGCAGTCCCTGACCCCCATGCCACACCCCCTGTAGCGAGTACTGACTGTGCGAGAGGAAGTATTATCCCGCCCCGGCCCTGAGGGTAGTTGTAGGACTCTGGCTTCTTGTTATAAAATCTGCAGCCCCGGCCCCTGGGAATGTCAGTCCTGTGGCTGTTTATTTACAGCTCTGCGGTGCATAACAAGGTGTCTATGTAAAATGTTTTTGGGTCTCTATTTCCCTATATATGCGCCCTTTGAATACACACCAGTGGACTAAAGCATTAAACTAGACAGCTAACTTGACCTGTGATGAACGAAGGGCGCACAAGAAACGCCATTTTGCATACTGTGTAGGAGACATGCCAATCTCGCCAAAGTAACTACTCCTTCATGCTTTACCCTGATTATGCCGTTCAAATACTTACAAGAACGGACTCCGTGAATGACGTTTATTATTAGTTGCATTATCCCTCTGTGTATTCTCCTTTGTAGTGTGTGTTCTATGTCTGTAGCACCGCAGTGCGCATATACTTTTGTAACTAATGGGAATTGCCACTTAGCATTGTGGTGGCTATGGATTGGCTGAGAGGCGAGATGGCAGCGACCCTGGTGGAGCTTGTTGTGGCAGATGCTGGAGCTTTATGAAGAGGTGCCACGCTGCAGGTATGGGGATGTTGTCTGAAGCGACACATTAGTTGGAGTAAGATGATAGTGACTGTCTTTTGTAGACTATCAGGATTTCTTTATCTGCAAGGGAGCCCAGAAATAAACAGTTAGGATGTCCTCTGCTGGGCAGAACAATCTCAAACCTTACTATACATGGGGAGTCCACATGTACCTTCGCTGTCTATGTGCTCTAATGTAGTCTGCTAGAGTCCCTGCAGTTTCTGTGGATCCCTCTACCCTGAGTTCCCACACGGTTAATTGTCCCTGCTGCCTGAGAATGGTGATCAGCCTGGTAAGTATTGCTTCCCAGGCTACCCACCGTCTCTGATAAATCTACCACGACACTCTGCCATCAGTCCCCTACACTCTGTAGTGTGGGATCCCCTTTTGGTGCAGTATGCAAGTAACTGTAAGGTTATCAAGTAACTCATACCATCCAAGGAGTCGTGTTATGGTCATTCTGGCAGTTGTAGCCCTGGTTCACATCATTTGATCGGATTTGATCACAGTTTTGAGTTGTAATATTGAAAATGGTGGACTTGATGACGGCATCATCCTGTACATTTACTGTGAAGAGCCCTAGATTATTTCAGTGTTCCCATGGCACTGAGTTGCACTGTCGATGTCCCTGTCCAAGGTACAGGTCTTTCAAATGTACTTAACCTAATGGGCAATCTCTTGGTTTTTTTATTGGCCAGAAAGCTGTTACTTAGGATGGAAAGTAGTATAGCTACTAATAGGTTGCCTGATCTGCCCTGTTTCATAACACTGGCTTCCTCATTGTTTGATTCTGAGCAAAACATTTTATTCACTGGCATGTTATTTCCCCCACATATCAACCTTATGGAGCACATAGAATATTTCCACATTTTTGGAAAGGGGAATTTTAAACTTAGAGAAAGTCAACCCTTAGATTACTATTTCTCTTACACTTACCTTGGACTGTAGCTGTTTCTAAAGCGGACTTAAGATGATATTGAAAGTACGTCTTTGCGGGGTCTGACGTGTCAATGTAATGTTTATATAATTATAAGGTGTAGCCGTTCTTTTGCAGAATATGTGTATTTGGGGGGTTTCGTCAGGATGTTGCTGATGTAGAAATGTTTGAGGTTTTGCTGTCCTAGGTAGTTGGTAGAGGAATTGGTGTAGTTTATGGTGTTGAGTAGGTAGTTATTACATGCTTGGAAGTCTTGGTAGATCTGCCATACATGTAAGAGTCTGTGGCATTAAGTACTCTTATAATCCTCAAATTAACTAACTTTCGTACCTTCATTTAGCATGTTGTCTGAAACCATTTTACAGAGATGTGTTTTTGACCTTTTGAGAGGTCGCAGTGACTGGCAACCATCTCTGTGAGTTCTGGGTAGGTTGAAGTTACGTGGAGCTCTCTTGCCAAGGCCCGTCCCCCCTAAGTGTTATGGGGCGGGTCAGAGTTATCAAAGAAATTCATTTTTTGAATTTTGAAGAGACTTTATCATATTTTCATTCAATGGAATGGAAGCCCATCCTTGGGTGTGTGTGTGTCCGCTCACCAGTGGCACATGAAGTAGCAGTTGATGATGTAGCACACAGGATAAAGTGCTGCAAGGCTAAATACTTATAGGGTCCCAAAGGCGAGGTTTATTGGCTATGTCAATGCTTGTTTTTTAAACTAGCAGCGGGAAGTGGCAGTTTGTAGTAGGCAGAACCCAGGGGATAACAAGAGTGTGCGCTGTAAGGAAAGTGCAAGGGCTCAAGAAATCTAAACCAGGAAGAGCAGCGGACCGAAGGCAGCAGTTAAGAACTTGTCATTTTTAGCTTGCCAAATGCAGGTTATATAATTTTGGGGGAGGAGACTAGACTTCAGTTTCAGCTTAGAAAATCAGATGAAGCCCTATCCCAGTCAGAAAACCCAAAGGGTAACAAAGTTGTAAGCCCCAATCTGATCTGCAACTACTGCCCCAGGTTCATCACATCTGGAAAGGGGGATATGACTGCTCCCTTTATAGTGAAGAGAAGTATATGCCATAACAAAAAAGAAAATATGTTGCAAGGTCTTACCTCCTACTATAAAATCAAAGAGCCTGAAACCTTGCGCCCCTCTAGAAATGATTAACCTGTTGCAGAAGAAAACTCAATCAACCACCAGCCCCAGGGGTGGGACCCCTTCCTCTAATGAGACTGGTAGCTTGTCTTTAAACCCTGAAAACACTGATAAGTCTGAGCAATGGTCCCAACTGGATCTTTGCAAGCTGGGCAGGAATTAAGGAAAATAGGGAGCAAGGAGTGTGGCAGCCGCACCCCAACATTTAATAGAGAGTCTGACGGCATAAAAACAATTGATTTAATGTCTACCTCAATAACCAGTCCTTACAACGACAGCCAAGATTGCCTGCCACAATATCCAATAAAGGGAGACCCGGTGGGGTCACCGAATCACAAGAAAAATTAAGATTAGCATGAAAGTCAAACCTCAACCACTTGGGTTACTGAATTACACAGTCTGACCCACGTATACTTTTGTCCAAAGACAGCAGAATGATATCTTTGAGTTAGGAGAATGTCAGCTTGTCTGAGCCCTTGGCCGCTCCGCCACCAACAAGGAGAACACAAGAAATTATTTTTGTTTTGAGAGAGTCTAGGCATCCTTAAATGATCAGGAAATCTGAGGGTGCCACCAGAATCTCCAGAGGAGCCAAATTATACGTTGTCTGCTTTACTCAGGCAACTTTTTAGCAGACATTCAAGAAATAAGAGCCACACATATGGAGATTGCAAGAAAAACTGAAAATAAACTGGATTCAGTTGGCAAAAAATTGCAGGTCCTGAACTCCAAGTGTGCAGAAGCCGGGCAGAGGATTTCTGATTTGGAAGATGTGCTATTAACTAACTAAGAAAAGATGGCTCAACTCCAGAAAGAGATTTATACTGCTAATTGCAAGTTTAAAGAACAGATTTCAGTGAGCGAATTTAAGGTGGGTGGGGATTCCTGAGAGCTTTGGTCAGAATAAGGACATGGTCAAGCAGCTTTCTAAACTGATCTCCAAGTATGTTTTATCAGAGCATCATACAGATTTCTACATTGTAAGAGCTCATACGGTTCCTGCTGGCCCATTTAAACAAGGATCAAAACCACTGACCGTTTTGGTCTACTTTCAGGACTTCAGAATTCAGGACAAGCTCTAAGGATGGCAATCAGATCAAATGTATTAAAGTTGAATCTGATTTCACCATTAAATTCTTTCCAGATCTTGCATGTTAAACCTCTCATCACCTCTGGAAGATCAAACGGACTGAAACATTTAGGGCGAATGGAGTCCAAGTCCAGCTGGTACAGCTAACAAAGGTAAAACTTCTTTGGGCAGGCCTCTTCCATTTTTTCTCATAACTCGCAGAAGCTGAAACATTTTTCCTAAGAGTGAGACCAGAGTTCTTGTTCACCATATGTGCAAAACGAACGCACCAACTGGAAAGAGGTAATGTTTGGTCTTAGCTTCGGGGGATATGAATGTCCGTCGACAAACGGGGTTTCAAGGAGTATTGAAAGATGGGGGTAGAAAGGAAAGATTGGGGGAAGGGGTTGGGAAAGGGAATATTGGGAGCATCACAGGATTTAGTACAGTTCTTCTACACTGCTCCTTCTCTTTCTATACAAACGTATACTTACTTTATAATGTCATCACCTGCATTTCTACTGTATTGATAGTTTCCATAATATCCCCTCTCAATCGGATTCTCTTCCAATGTAGAACAAACCTACTTATCCTCTCCCTGTTTCCTTTTTTCAAATATATGTAACTTTATTGTCCTTGTCTTATCTCCCAATTTTATATGTAGCACCTTGTCTATTCAGCTTAAGTACAATAGATATATTTGCCTTGTGAACCTTTATTACTCTGGCACCTGGATATGGGCAAGTAGGTCTACAGCAAAAGCTATACACAAATATGATGCATGTCATTGACCTTCCAAAAACCTGAAGACAATCACATCCTTCCATTTTAGGTAGCAAGCAGACATAAGTACTGTAGCCATCCAATGGCAAAGTGCCAGGCCACGCTGTGCATTCACATTTTCTTGCATTTCTGTGTAAATATTACAAAGCAAAGGAGACAGGGTATACGGGGATTTTCCTCAGAAAAAGGATGAAGAAAAAAAAAATCACAAAATATCACTTACGTTACGGATCCAAGGCAATTTGTCTGTATTGTAACCCATCAGGTTCATGAGAAAAACTGAAAATAAATTCCACTCTGAGTAGTTGCTGGGTCCCCCAGGGGCGTTATGAACATTGTACCATTTGACAAGCACCTGCACAGCGGTCTCTTTCGGTAAAATATATTTTATAGCTTGCAGACACTTTTTAACTGCATAAAGCAAAAATGGAGAAACAAATCAGACGTGCAGAAAAGAACACACCAGAAATTAACAAGTGTTCCTAAACTATTATCAGTGTACCAAGTTAATGGAATTTGGTACAAGCTATTGAGTATAATTCAAAGGGCTATCTGGAAAATTGGAAAACATGGGTAATGCAATCAATCAAGGTAACAAAAAGCAGAGGAACAAATACAATAAGTCCTGAAAACTCTTCTAATGTCAGGTTATTTGACTTAACCTGAGGAACAAAAGAAATGCAATTCTCACTCACTGGCCACTAATATCTTGTGCTCAGACGCACCTTGTGACCTGCTCAAGATGGAAGTGCATGTAATACAAAAAGGGATTTCAGGAGCAGCTGCACATATGTACAAAATCAACAGGAAAACAATTGCACACAACATTGTGGAGAAGTGTGGCTCAATGGTTAGAGCGGCAGACCCTGATGCAGAGGTCAGCCCGGGACCAGGGTTCAATTCCCGTTGCAGCAGGGTCTTGGGTCAATGTCTGCGGACTCGATAATTCTCACCTAGGTGCCTAAGCTAACCATGGGTCCCACTCTGCAACTCTGGGCAATAGCTTGCTTAATCTCCACAACGGCCCTATCAGCGCCGGGGATGCCTGGCTTCACCTTGGGGGTGCCCAGGAGGGACCATCTCACAGGGAAAGCCAGGACGGGTTCCCCAGCGGTACACAGCGCCAGGACACTCCGAGATGGAGTAACAGTGCGCTTTACAAGTATACATTTACATTTACATTAACCAGAGCCCAAGATAGACCACTTTAGTCAGGTTTGCTCTCACAAAGAAGTAACAATGCAAGAATGGAGCAATCCTGAGATGGGCGGGCCTATTATGCCATAAATATTGTGTCCTATATATTGTTGACAAAATTGCCCACTCAGTATTTTTTAATATTAAATCCAATGGAGTGATATTTTTTAAAACAAAATTTAAGACAAATTTTTTATGCCAGACAACATTCTGAAAATTATATTCTGGTACAGCACTATGAACACATGCTTCCTTGACACAT
The DNA here is from genome assembly GCF_964261635.1 of Lissotriton helveticus. NCBI lineage: Eukaryota > Metazoa > Chordata > Amphibia > Caudata > Salamandridae > Lissotriton > Lissotriton helveticus. The sequence continues at coordinate 1,110,673,305 of NC_136067.1, forward strand.
CTTACTGTCTTGAACTGATTCCCATCTTCTACTTCTTCGCTTGCCTTCCTAATGGCTCCATGTCCACCGTCTTGATTTTCTGCCCCAGTCCAGCAAATCACTGGTTACACTCACTACTCACTATCTCACCCCCTTTGTACTACACTCTTCCCACAGCATCATTCTTCCCTTCTTTCACCTCTCATCCATCAACTCTGATTATATTGAGTCCCCTCATATCCTTACCTACATTTCCTTATCCACTCCTTATCAATTATTTGCTCACTGCATCCTACCCGACTAATGATCTCCTCTGGCAAATATCTTAACTTACCATTAATGGACATAATTTCCCAACCCGAAACACATTAATTTCTGAATTCAAAGGTCTGTTTTTTATGTTCTCACCCTCACAAACACTCCTTGCCCAGAACCCCGACATAGAACTCCTTGCCCCAGACCCTTACTATATAGACTAATGTACCAAGGACAAACCCCATCCCATTCACATACCGACTCTTCTACTCAGAGCAGAGTTCACCCCTCATACCTCTCTCTAGCTTCTTAACTCGGTCAAATCTCTCATGGATCTCACCATTTGCCCCCTTCTGCCTTTAAGAGGCACCCACTCTGCCCTCCCTGCCTCTATCTGCACAGAAATCTCATCAACACATGCACAAGAAAATTAGTTATCCACAACCTAACCACGACACCAAAATCCTTTATAGCACAAATGCTTACTAAAAGTACTCCCTGAAGTCACACCCCAGTCTATCAAGTCTAACAAAAACTGAACATAAAAAAAATAGAAATGTTTTAGCAGTCTTCAACACTTTCCAATCCATAACAGCTTCCTTGATTCATGAGCCGCAAAATGTGAAATAATTTTTGTTAGATGCCAACCTTTTTACATTCTCATCATTCTTCTTGGTGATTATCAGACGGCTAATGCACAATCCAGCCTTCTCAGAAGCCTTTCAACTCATTTGTCAATATTGCCCTTGACAACCTGCTCGATATGTTGCAAATGAGACCCCTTCTCCAAATATATCCCAGAGGCATTGACTCTACTTCAACTGGTCTTCTGCACCACCCATTTAACAAGACAGATTTTAGCTGATATATGCACCTCCTCCGGATCCACTGACGTTACCGGACATCACACCCTCAAGCTGGAGCGACCACCAAGAGATGAGCTTCTATGTAAGCTTTTCTATTGCATTGAAAATCTCTACCTCAGCACCCTTCAATCACTACTTTCTATTTTTCTGCCAATCAAACCAATCAGTACAGAAATTTAACAATTGGGCTAACTCGCTATTGGGATGCGGATTACCCCCCCCCACACACACACACACCCCCCCAAGGACTACCCTAACTCAGAAAACTGAAGCACGTCATTCTTGAATGAGTCGAAGGTAATAGAAGTTGACAGCTGAACAATCGAAGACCAAGGAAAAAACAGTACAGGAATGAGAGGCTTTGTTTCCAACGCTTTTGCAGAGTACAGAAAGCTATCATCAAGAAAGCAAAGCGGCTCTACCTCAAAACCTGCATTCCCCAAGCACCATGCTCTTTTAGGAAAATGCATAAAATCACTGATGAATTACGATGGTAGTCCACTAAGGCATTCTGACTGATGGCAGTCAAACTCTAAAGCAACATAGCATACATAGTACCCCTGAGCTGCAACAGATGTGTTTGCCCTGGGACATGTTGGTATTTAAGAAAGGGGCGGGGGATTGTGTCTTACGTTCCTTTTATAATATTACCCTGGCATGCACATTAACCAATCATGGGCTCTGCAAAGCCCCTGTGTTGCGCCTGCAGCCTGCTGGCACGGTTTCTTTTTTGTCAAATTTAAAACTACAATAAAAGATTTGAACCATAAGAAAGGGGCGCAGACAGATACTGCAAAATATATGCCAGCGCAATCACAAGGGTGAGTACCCTCATTTGCATAAGGGGTGTACTCCTTGAGAGGGGCTACTGGGTCCAAGGGAACATCTTTACATCCCCTGCAGGCAGGTGCAGTAAGACACTAGAAAATGAGGTCAAAGACAGAGCAGCGGTTTCAATACTTACCTGTGATTTCACTAATGCGACTTTCCTCAGAAGAGGTGCAAACTGTTAGCTTTCTTATTTGCACTAAGGGCCGAGCACCTTGTAATGAAATCAAATGTGCTGTTCCGGTCTGCACCAGGTGCACTGTGTTAAGGGTGTGTCGTAATGCAAACACGCAGTGTGTCCGATGTATTTATTCGGCCCCTGAACAACTCACTCTGGATCATGTTTCTGGAAGACTATATTATAACCTTCACAATCAAAGTATTTTCAATCCACTAGACATAAGGAATAGTAAAAAAAATAATAATATTAAGAGCCAGGGCTCTTGTCAGGCGGCTACTGCAGCTAACGCCACACATTGCCCCTGCCATGCTGCCAAAGATAGTAACACAACTACTAGCCATCACGCTCCCACAAGTGTGACAATTTGGACTATTCCGGGCACCCAAAACTGTAAGAATTCTTCGGTGGCAGGAAATAGTAATTTTCAGTGTGTATTGAATTAAAAATTAATCGTTGTTGTGCTCAACTCTAAATTAGCCAGACAGCGCAACCTTGTGGCAGATTGTCACAAGACCAGGTGTTGACTGTACTGAGCACCGGAACCACTGGCTCAAACGAAGCACTGAGTGTACCTACTCCTTCACATCTTAGCACCAACCAGACTAGGCATTGCAGGTGCTATACAAGTGTTGTTTATGTGTACTAACGGGGAAATAAAGGATTACATTTTTTGTAATTTTAAGATGAAAATCAAACAGTGTGAGGATAACACGATTAATGAACTTTGGCTAAAGCCAGAAACGGTTTAAGAATTGATCCAAAACACCGGCACTCAAGATGGCTACAAAAGAGTAGAGCTCCGTTCGACAGCTTGCAAGATTCCACCACATACATCCGATAAAATGTCTGGTTAGCTGCTAAGTCTGACAGTCCTGGGCACTCAAACACCCCAGGAAATGCTGGCCCAGAACTGAACCGCCTCTGACTGCCACGAGCGGAGATATAGCGCCCGGCACTGTGCCGCGCTGAGAGCAGAGTGAAGCCCCAGTAACGCTGGTGCCGGGCGTCGCCTTGCGTTTCATCGGCCTAACAATTTACGTGCTCTGGAGCACACCCTGGAGCTGTGGCCCTGCACACCTTCATCGAGCGCAGGAATGCTGCCCCCCCCCCCCCCCCCCCCCCCCCCCCCCCCACGGCCATCATGATTTTCCTGCGACGACCTGAGAAGCAACACCAAGCTCGACCGGTAAGCCTATGCAGCCGTGCAGGCTCCGATTTATGATGCAGGCGGCGGAGGGCCTTACACGTAGCTTTGCCAAATCCACGCTTCATGGTGGGGGGGGGAGGGTGGTGACTCCCGCTTTGCCCCCACCCCCTCCCCCTCCCTTACTCGGAGCGCCGCGCCTGGCGGTAGGGACACACAGAAAATAAATAAAACAAATTAAAAAACATTGAAAAACAACAAAAAACAACAAAAAAGGGAAAATAACCCTCGAGGCCTTGAATCGCTGCAGTGCTGGTCTTCCCCCTCCCCCACAATCGGCGCCACATGCCCTGAAACGGCCCAACTGGCATCAGAGACTTTGCAAATTTTTCGAGGGTGAAAGTGGAGGTGAGGGTCTTCTCCATTATCATTGGGGACAGTGCATGAGCTGCTTCGGATGGGGCAGCCGGGATGACCAGGGGCTATTTGAGGCCCGACGACTATTGCAAATAGTCAAGACCTAGCGGCGCAGTGGCCCACGAGGTGCACTGGGGAACTCCACAACACAACTACAGCTCCACCATTGGGTCTGCAATATCATGCGACTGAAGTGATCACTTGAGTGGGGTGCCAGGACTTTGGCCATTAACGCTTCTCCTTGCCTTTTGGACGCCCTTAGCGCCCACGGACTCTGGGGTCCAAGTGCCGCTGTAGGGGTCTTCTGAAGGTGCCGCTGCTGCCATGGCCACTGCGAAGGGAGCTAAGCAGGCCCAGGTGTTGAAACTAGCGAAATTCGCCAACTCGAAGGCTGATGCCACAGAAGTGTTGTGCACGAGGCCAAGCTACATGTCAACGATGCAGCCCCTACTTTGCTAGATCTAATGGCGGCTATACAAGGAGTTAGATCTGCGCAGGAGCAGAAAATAGACACAGTGAAGGCCGAGGTCACCCTCATGCACACTGACTTGCGCAACCTGGGAGAAGGGTTCAAGACGGCAGAAGATTCCGTCTCAACGCTCCAAAACTCCACGAAAACAATGGAAAAAACAGTTAACCGGCTGCAAGCGCAAACTTTGGAATTGGAGGCCAGATTGGAAATCTACGGAGGGCTTGCACGAAGGAACAATTTTCGCAATTTGGGGGTTCCCGAGAGAGCGGAAGGGCAAGCTGCAGACCTATTTGTCGAAGATCTGATTCAGACCAATCTCCAGCCCGAACCCTGTCGCAGTATTTCTCAGTGGAGTGGGCCCATAGAATGCCAGGAGGCCCTCCCAAGCTGGGTGCCCCTCCGCGGCCCACCTTAGCGAGAATATTTAATTTCTGCGACTGAAACATTATCCTTTAAACGGAGCATGCCACCCCCTCACTCAAGTTTGAAAATTAGACGATTACTTTCTTTCCAGACTTTACACTAAAAGTGGGGGTTCAGCTGAAGGTTTCGGTTTGACAGTGTGAGGCGCTCACACAGTGCAAGAGGTATCAGTGATGATGGGAGATTTGGGAAAAGTGTAACACGGTGCAAACAGTATAGAGGGAAACCTTGAAGCCTCTCTAAGGTGAACAGGCACAGAGATGCCTGGACACTTGAAACAGAAACACAGGTACTGTGCACACATCAGATCGAAACAATAATGGTAATCTTGTAGTTTTTGAGACAATGAGACATGTAAATATCATTGATTACATGAAGACAGTTCGTATTGTTGAATATTGGTCTTTATTTCTTTTTTTCTTTATTCAAAAAACGCCAGCCGACACGTGTTTCATCACAGGTGAGAGACTGTGACTCATCAGGGCTGTAATTGTATGGCAGAGGATCAAGGAGCTTGATCCTCTGCCATACCACGGCCAGGAGCACCACCACTATTCCGAGCCCATTGCATTCGCACCCGAATGCACGGCGATCCTTACTCAGCACACCTTGGCTGACCTCCGTTCCATATATTTGATATCGATCACGCAATTACAGCCCTGATGAGTCACAGTCTCTCACCTGTGATGAAACACGTGTCGGCTGGCGTTTTTTGAATAAAGAAAAAAAGAAATAAAGACCAATATTCAACAATACGAACTGTCTTCATGTAATCAATGATATTTACATGTCTCTGTCTCAAAAACTACAAGATTACCATTATTGTTTCGATCTGACTTGTGCACAGTACCTGTGTTTCTGTTTACACTAAAAGTAACAAAGATGCACAGATCATTTCTAGAGGTAAAAAAGGCACTTCGCAAAAAAAACTTGAAGTACACAATGCTTTTTCCGGCCAAGTTACGGGTGCAAGCAGAAGGCAAGACCTTGTTCTTTCAGAATCCAGAGGAAACGTGGGGCTGGCTGAAAGGTTGGATACGACAGACGTCAAGAAAGAACCAACCATGAAGACGGCATTTGACAATTAAAAATAGCGGCGTCAGAAGGCTTTTTGGCAGAATTTCCAGGGACGATGGAGATAAAGTGAGCATCGTGGGGGTGGCGGGCGAAAAGTGGCCCTATCCAGAAATGGGTGACTATACTATGTAAAAGACTAATTGTTTTAAATTGAGAGACGTGCCAGTGGTGAATGTGTCTCGCATCCTAGATTTAGGGGCTGCTCTGGGAGGCAGGACTGTCATCAATGTTCTTTTGCAGTAACAGTTTACAGTTTATAGAATGTTTAAGAGTGGACTCGAATAGCTGAGAATATGGGGGGATCCTGGGCTCTCGAGTTGGGAAACTCCAGCTGTGTAGCGTCCCCCCTTCATTAAATACATTATTTCAGGGTAAACAGGCACTCTGCATAATTGGGGGTAGGTAGTTTTACCTCCACGTTGCAGGGAGGCGGGGGGATCCGGGGTGTTCTGAAGGGGCCAGTTATAACTTGAGTTTGTTTGTTGGATGCAGCTCTCAATGCAGTGTTTGTCTCGGTACAATTATAATTGACAAGATGGTAGGTAATAGCTCTTCTCCGAACAGGTTGCAATGGTCTAAAATACTGTCGCTGGCTGGGGTTTGCAATATTGATCCACATCCTGGCGTTTCTAGGGCCCTCTTTGAAGGATGGCCCCTTGTACTGTGCCTAAATGGGGGATAATCATGATAATGCTCTGTCTAGGAGCCGTTTTAAACTGTTCTCTTGGAATGTGAACGGCCTGGGGATCGAATTAAACGGGGTATTGTGTTGCAATATCTGAAAAGGCAGGCCCCGGATGTGGTATTATTACAGGAAACTCATATTTAAGGCTCCTCATACTGTACACTCAATAGGTGGGGCTATAAGCTGGTGGCCCATTCGGGGTATGCTGGGGGTCTGGAGGGGTTGACATCCTCATGCACGGCACCATCCCCTTTCAAATCCAAACAGTCGCACACGACCCTCTGGGAAGATATGTCACGGTCTTGGGCTTGAGGGAGGGTAGATCCTTAATGTAACTTCCCTATTCGTGCCTCCCAGGCTCCATTCTTACTTCTTCCCTTGCACTAGACCTAGGTTAGGTACACCAGGGTAGGCGTATTTTAGAAGCACCAGTTGAGTACTTTTAGTCTTTATTTATTAATGTATGTATTCTATGTCTTAGAAACATATCATGCTTTTACAGTATTATTTTATAATACTCTTCGTACTGTACGCATTGTACTTTGCAACCAGTATTACGATTGTAGCAGTTCATTTCCTCGGCATGAGAAAGAAGACTGTTCAATAAATACCCTTTTATTGAAAACGCCAGTCTCTCTATTTCTCTGCACCTCTGGTGAAACGAAGCATGCACGATTGACTGAGTGAAATAATTATCTATTGTTTCTGCGACTGCAAGATAAATTTCTTATTCTTGGGAAACAAAGTTGTCATGTTTATGCGGTTGTCAGACACTAATGCCTTCTTGTTTATTCGAGAAAGTTTCTAGTGACCTCTGAGCTAGCTGGCACTCACAATTAAGTCTAGTATATTCGATAGAGACCTAGTAGACCCCAGTCCTACGTCAAATCTATAGGATATATATTATTCCAATGCGCAGAGCCTATTGGGAATATAGGAACTACACTACATGGCGCCCAACTTTTGGTAAGGCGATAATTTAACGCTAGATACTAGAGTAACTCAGTCGTGCTTTTCACACAGACCCCTTTTTCCTGTAAAATACTCCAATAGACGTCTGGAGTGGGTTAAAGGATATCATTTCCGCCATAACTGAGTAGGACGAAAATCCTATGTATTAGATTTTGGTTTGTTCAACGTTGAAGGATACAGTGTTCCAAAATATTGCGCACCTAATCTTTGTTTCCTTGAAAATTGCTCTGCACACTTTCGGTCAACAAAATGTCAGAGAGTGACGACGAAAGGGAAAGAGCTGCACTAGCAGCTCAGGCAGTTTTAGACGACACAAGTCTCCAACAAAATGACCCAGATGCTATACTCATCCCGGTAAATATAAGGAAAACAATTACTATAAAACGTATAGAAAATGGAGTAACATCGAGAGCTGGTAAAGTAATATTTGTTATAGAGGCACATGAATATCGGCAGACAGAAGTATTCTATTCATGGATTCTGTTTCCTGCAGAAAATCCAGTAACACACGAGTTCCACTACTACAAAGAAATCACATTACGAGGCTCGGTCCACTAGGTAGACCAGGAGCAACATGGCCGGTACTAGCCACCTATACACCACATCCTGACATTGAAAGAAAGGCAGGTCCAGAACTATTAGCTCAGCTAAAACAGCTAATAAAAATACACAGGCAATTGGTTCAATATGTCATGCAGACTTTAACAGTCCAACATACTATAAGGATTCCACAGCATACCCCTCATCAGGGGTACACAAACAAAATAACACCACAGACTATACGGTCAGTCATTGGTAAATTGCCCGCAAAACGGGAACAAATTCCGTTTTGGTTAGCTCAAAAAATTACTCAAATAGAGGCAGTATTCCCTGATAGTACACCTCACGAGAAACACAGGATTCTGACAATCTGTTTACCAATGGGGATTGCACCACACGTAGAGGACTGTGACACTTGGGGTACAGTCTTTGCTTCAATCTACACAAAAACACATGGTGTTCCGTCTATGGCGGTAATACCAGACGTTCTAAGACAGATTCAAAATGAATACGGTCCAGAACCGGCCTTGAATCTTGATATGAAATTACTGAAAGATTTCAAACAGGTCTGGGCTATACTATTAGCCAACATTAAAGGTGAAGAAGCATCCGTGGCGATTCGCCAGAAGCTAAAAGAAACAGATATTACTGAGCAACCATATGAACTTGCCAGAATTATTGAAAAATCCTATGAAGAACTAGGTAGAGATAGTTTGGGTGGGAAACCACTAAAACCACAACTAACAGAGAATCCTGAAAAAGTTTTTATTAAAAATAATCTCACTACTCCTAAAAAGAAGTGGGAAAACACTAAACAGACACTTCCTAAAGAGAAGCGTTCTCAGTCCAGAGGAAGGTCTCCTCATCAGAAGCCCTCTGAAAAGAGGCATAACCTCAGAATTAGGGATAATTTGAGAAAACCCGATAGATATCATGATATTGATAAACGTTCCTCTAGTACCTTCCAGACTTCCTCTCAGAAATCCGAAAGAAGAGAATGATCAGAACAAAAGGAAGAACGCGTGAAGTCCAAAGACGAACAGCACGTTCCAAAAAATAAGAGAACCCAATTCACCAAAAAGAAGGTAGCAAGTCTAAAGATCAGACATGCCGAGGATCCTGAGGACACAACTCAAGAACGGGGAGTGGGCCCAGACAATGCAAGACAGCGCAGCAGTGGTCACCATAGCTCGCAAGATCCTGAAGGATCATCTGGAGACAGTGGACTTGAAACTGACAACACCAGGGTTAGTGTACCCCATACGTTATATGAAGTAACATTCCGGATAGAGGGGGACATAACTACGAAAATAAAAGCACTCTTTTGGGAGAAGCTATCTAAGGGTTATGACATTCTTCTAGCTGAACAAGACTGGCCACCTGAATTTGTCAGGGAGTGCCCACATGGTGAAGAGATAATTATGCCAGTCTTCTCAAATCACATTCCCATTCATAAAAAATACACATATGTCAGAAAATGGGCAGTAGCTCAGGCTCCAGCATTATACAAAATCACGTAGGATGGGATGAGGACTCTCCTCATCATAAAATCCAGTTAAAAAATCAACCTACTGCACAAAGGCAGTATCCAGTTAAGCAAGAAGCTAAAAAACAGGTCAGGGAGATCTTAGATCAACTTGAAGGGGTGATTGAAACATGCACCTCACCCATGAACAATCCTTTGTTTCCTGTCTCCAAACCAGACAATACATATCGTCTAGTTTTGGACTACAGACACTTAAACTCTTGTTGCAAAACTTTTGCAGTACAAAATGCACACAGTGCCGCACTGATGAATAACATCGTGCGGAAAAAATATAAAACTACATTAGATATATCTAACGGTTTCTTCTGTCAAAACATTGCACCAGAAAGCAGGTATTTGACCGCTTTCTCAATCATGGGGAAACAGCGACAATTTTGCCGTCTCCCCCAGGGATTTAAGAATAGTCCAGGTTTGGTTCATGCTGCAGGAGAAGACGGTGTATGTCTCACGAGGCTGTCCTCGCAAATGGGTGGAAATATGGTCCAGGTGGAACGAATACAGGGGACACATCTGTGAGCCCCCGCTGATCACACAGTCTAGCTCACTGGAAATGTAAGGCAGCCCATTGCAGCCAGACTCCTAGCACTCATACTCGTTTAGGTACCGTATATGCACCTGAACTGCTCTGAACCTGATAGTCATGTAACGAAACGACCAAGTTAAAGGGGGGGTGTTTTCTGTTTGTTTCCCTTTTCGGGGAAACCTCCACACATCGATCTTATTATATGTGTTAAACTTGAAAATGTGACCTTCCTCATCCCTCATTATCCTTCGAGGTCCCACAGTTGTACACTCTGCAACGCCGCCGTACCCCCGGGTTGACGGTATGGGCTGTGTCTTAAAATTACTGTACACTGATTTGGTCTTCACTGTTGGCCGGCCCGATGGGTTGTAGGCGAGGAATGTTTGATGTGATCTGCTAAATAAAGGTCTTTAAAAAAATAAAAAAAAGAATAGTCCAGGTTTATTCTCAGCCAGAGTAACAGAGTTACTACAAACGTATGATGATGAGGCATTATCTTATGTCAATGACATCTATCTTACAGACGATGATTTGGACGTGCACTTGAAAAGAGTGAACACCATAATACTTGGGTTCGCTTCTGAAGGGTACAAATTCAATTCTAAAAAATTCAATTTTAAGTGAAGGCAAAAGCCTAGCAGCAAACTTTCTAGAGAAATGTGCGCTGCTCCAACCTCCAAAAACGCTGAAAAACTTACAGTCATTTCTAGGTTTCCTGAATTTTGGAAGAACTTATGTTCTAAATTACGCAGAAAGGGTTAGACCGCTCTACGAACTAATAAAACCTGATTTCAAATCAACTAATTGGACTCAAAAAGACACAGACATTTTGCGTTCAGTGCAAATAGACATGTTAGCAAAAACACAATTACAGACACGCGACAACGTGCGCAACCTTGTGATTCGAATCATCCCAGGGAGATGCAGATTCACATACCTAACCTTTAATGAAGGTGAAAAGGTACCAATAGCTTACAAATCACACTTGCACACAGAAGCTGAAATGAAATTCACTTCTACAGAAAAGATTCTGACAGCAGTTCAAACTGCAGTAGCAAGAGAGCTCTAGCACAGGGTAAACGCATAATGATCGTTACACCTGTACCTGCCTTAGAGGCAGTAACAAAAGTAAGCATTCCAAATGCTAAGGCTTTACATCCGAGATGGATACAATGGGTTACTTCTCTTGCTGCAACAGACGTTAAATACGTTTTTGACCCCTACTTGAAAACACAAGAATTTCTACAATACGAATACGAATGAGCTCTGCCGACCGAGATTCTGCCTCTAGAACATTACGGCTGTATAATCTATACAGACAAATCAGCACAGCCCACAATTGGGGGTAAATAAGCCTATAGTGCAGCGTGCGCGATTGTTAAAGGTCGTTGGCGCAAAGGTAAATTTCAACCTATGGTCACTACAACTCAATCACTCGGAGACTGTACAGGTCAGCGAGCTGATCTACAGGCTTTCAAGATGGCGCTTGAAAATACCGATCGCGAATTCCCCACACTCATAGTGTGCGACTCGTATTACTGCGTCCAATCTTACAATAAATATCTGCAGAACTGGGTTCAAAACGGTTTCAAAGATGCAAAAGGTGGCACAATTAAGCATAAATTGCTTTGGGAACAAGTAGTTCTTTTGCAAAAAGAACAAAAAAAGACTCACGTGATTCATACACTAAGTCATCAACGTGATGGCGGTCATGTTGCAGGGAATTCATTGGCTGATGAAGCCGTGAAGGCAGTTGTGCGAACGGCTTCCGTAGCTGCAATCTCTCGTTCAAAAACAAAAATAGACAGCGACATAATGCAAGCTGTCTCTGCCTCAGTAAAAGACAGTGGTAAAACACTCCCAAAAGGCTTTCCAGTAAAGTACTCACATATAACTGATACAAATAATGTTCCTTTTGCTCGAATCCCTGGAGTGGGGATAGAGTAATTCCAAACATGGAACATAGGTTAGGACTAATCTTAGCAGCACATGAAGAATTCGCCTCTGCACACGCAGGAGTTTCCGCCACAGTATCATTATTAAAAAAGAGATATTGGTGGCCGCGCATGAGGAAACAAGCTAGAAACTATGTTCTAGAATGTGAAATCTGCCAAAAAATGAACGTTTCTACAGTGAAACGACCTGCGCAGACGCCCCTTCTGATTTCAGATAAACCATTAGCGTGTGTTTACCTGGACCACTGTGGTCCCTTACAAAGGGATGGCAACTATAAATATATCATGGTTACAGTGGATTCCTGCACAAGATTTATTGGGATGTGGCCTCAGCGCTCGGCTGACGCCCAAACTGTTATAAAAGATTTGTGAGTTTTTATCGGCACATACGCAATCGGCACGCTACATTCTGACCAGGGTCCTGCGTTTAGCTCTCGAGCTTACAAGGAGGCCATGGCTAGCTTGGGTGTTGCATTGCAGTACTCAAGTCCATTCCATCCTGAGGGAAATGCGGTAGTGGAACAAAAAAAACGTGACATAAAGCAATCTATAACAGCTAGGGTATTAGGCTCGGGTGACGGGTGGGTCAAACATCTAATAAGTGTCCAACGTAGTCTTAATAATCTGCCAAGAAATTCTCTGGGGGGAATCACTTCATATGAATTACTATTTGGTACTAGAATGCTCATCCAGGATCTTGACTGTCAAACTTCAGTGGTGGAACAGAAACCCTTTGATATCAAAGACCGTTTGGCTATTTTACAGGACTTAAATGAAACAAGAAGAAGTCTGAGTAACACAACACAAAAGCCTACGAACACTGTAGAAAAGCCACCAGTCCCAGCAAGACCTGTCTGGATTCCAAAGATTGGGGATCTAGTCAGGGAAAATATCGCGGTGAAGAAGGATTTTGGGCCTTCTTACAGAAAAGCAGTACCTGTCTTAGCAATCCACGGAACAAGATCAGTGTTACTACTGCCCCTTGCTGGAAAAAGGGAGAACAGAATCTTGTCCATCGACCTGGTCAAACCACATCATGTGGCCAATAATAAGTATTAGGCCCAGAGGACTCCCAAGATATAGCAGACGGCCAAATCTTGCTACAATCCAAGAGGTTCAAACTGAAAGACTTATCGCCTTTGATAAACCTGCAGTAAGAAAAGAAGGACTATGCAACAAAGCCATGGAACTTGTACCTCTCGAAACCCAAATAACAGTTCTTCAAGAAACACCTGTCTACAATGATATAGCCTCTGACAATACTAATATGACAAAGGAAGAAAGAGCTCCAGCGATTCCAAAAAATCCGGATGCAATCCCAACAATTGACAGACTTGCCTCTGGCTATTTCATCAATTTGATAAATTTTCTGAGGATCCCAGTGAACCTGAAACTACGCCAGCAAATAAAACTTTCAAAGAAAAAAACACAGAGCTCATTCATCAGCTTGAAAACACATATCTGGTTTCACCATGGGTTGAATTTTGGATTGTGTTAGGTGTGCTTTTTCTCCTACTTTGGCTCATTCTTGTTTTAAGTTTGGGACAGATGATAGATGGAAAATACAGTACAATGGACACAGCAAGTAAGAACATCAACTTGCTCCTGAAACCTCACAAATCATCTTATCGTGAGCGAAGAGACCTGTCATCAGTGAACATCACAGCCGTTCCTATACCTGGTGGTATAGCATGGGACACAACTGATTATGACATTTATGGCCCGGTGGAACTGTTGAAGATTTCACACCAGTTTAAGATTTCTTTGAGTGACTTTGTCTCACCCAGCACATTTTCTGATGATTTCGGACTTTGAAACTGTTAATAACATGATGACAGGTTTAGAAATGTCAGCTAAATTTACAAAACAAGAATACTTAGAAGGTTCATCAGATTATGAACAAATGTATTGTTGTAATCATTATGGTCATCAATATTTGCACAAATCTGCAAACCCTAGAAATGTTTTTACTTATAATCAATGGGAACATTGTCCAACACCGCCAAAAGGCAGCTCAAAAACATTTTATGAAAAGTTTCCATACTTCTCAGGTTTTAATATCACAAATCCAGAAACGTTTTGTTTAAAAAATGTGAATAAGACAGGAATAAAAAATATGTTGACCAATATTAAACAAATTTATTCTGCGAACTTTTATGCTCAGCTGTCTACATTAGGGTTTAACTTTTGGAAAGACAACATTAAGACAAAAACTGTCTGGGGCACAAAAGACTGGCAGGTGCAATGTTTAGAAGCCTTGTTCAGAGCCTGCATTATCCCAGAACAAATAATGTTTATAAATGACACTGTTCAACAAACATCATGTCTTGGCTTGGCTTAGCTAAGATAAAAGATTTAAACAAACCGTCCACACGTAAAGCCACACCTGACAGTAATGGCACTGCAGATGAGGAGGTAAACGTAAAACAGATTTTACAACAGAACAGAACTAATCCTGATTGGAAAAAATGGTTAATTTGGCCCACAGACATGAATAACTGTCAAGATAGATTCCTGAACAAAACACAAGGATTCACAGTAACTAGGCCAGACCCAAGATATTCCCAGAGACAACATCCAGGGATAGTTACAACATACAGTGTAGGAAAACTATGCCTTGAGTGGCTACATAAATCCACACTTCCAGAAATTAAACAACACTTAACTTTACTTAAAGAAGGCGTTGATTTACGAGACTTCCTACTTGGACCTCGTAAACCACATCAAAAACGTTTCATATACGCCGGTATATACTCTGCTTACAATGAAGCATGGAAAGTCACGCAAATGCAAACTGCAGAAAGAATACGAGAAATTGATCGTATTAATTTAGAGAAAGCTCTCTCTGTAGTGGACAATGGGTTAACGACTCTGTCCTCCAGAATTTGTTCATTGGACAGCATTGTATCATCTGCCATTGACATAATAGAGCAGGACTTGCTAATGTTACAACATGGCCAGTCTCAATTACGTTCTATAATGCTGCTAGGCTGGACATTACAAAATCTCCGTTCAGGCTACGTGCCATGGCGTCTAATCAACACAACGTCATTGTTCACTGCATTTAACCTTACAGATAAACACATCTCTTTGGCACAAAGAGGAGCAGATGATACAGTGCTGAGCATAGAAAAACTGGAAAGATTACCATTAACTGTTTCTGAGAAACAAGTCATGGAGTGGAAAATACATGGCACATCACGATACCAGTGACGATTTTCCAGTTTCAGTATTGCTTAAAACACATACCAGCGGGCCTGTATGAAAGGTTGGGTAAAGAATACATTAAGTCAACCTGGAATTTACCATACACACACAAATGATGGAGTGGGGGAAAGGAGGTATTTCTTAGTGGGAAAAATTTTAAGAACTCACTAAGCGGTACACTTTTGTGTCAGGGTATTAATTTACATGGAGCCTGTGACGGTTCTTCAAATAACCTTTCTTGCCACCTGCACTGTTCACCAGCAGCAGTGATAGATCCAGTTTCTAGGCAGCTATCCAATGGTAGCTACATAATGTTGAATGATCACAGTCTATCTAGTTAGTGTGTCAGCCAGGGTCACTTGTTGTATGCAAGTATTGTTTCCAAAAAGCAAGACAGACAGGGAGTAAGCGTTAGGGCCTTCACTGAATATCTCTTCTATACGAATTGATACTTTAAGCAGAATGAAAGCCATTCTTTTGCAAAAAACTGTGCCACTGACCTCATCTAGAGAAACGTATGATCTGCAAGTTGCAAGGACTTCTGCAGAGATACATGCATTATTATCAACAAACTGCCCAGTACATTTCGCAGACCTGTTAGATCAAATCTTAAACATGTCTGATACCAGCGGTATTGCACAAGTATTTAAGACAATTTTTTCGGGGCTGTTCGCACCATTTGAAGCAGTCCTCTGCATTTTTCCAAATTTCGTGCACTCTGTGTTCTGCCTCTTCTTTTGGGACTCGTAGCAGGAATTCTACTTTTATTTCTTCTGCTCCGATATGGCAAGTCCAGTCACCAACGATACCCAGACTACCATGGAGCATGCTCTCTTAGCCATGCGGTACCGTGACAGAATTACACAGATTCTTGGCTTGGCTCATTCAAGAGATCTGAATACCACATGGTTTCTCTCGTTCAGACCAATCTGGCAAGATTGCATCTTACCTGTTCTACAATGCCTGCTTTGTGGAGAGGAATGCGTGTTGGACGTTTGTCTTACACTTCCATCAGCACTGCCAACGGATGCTCATGCATTACTGGGTCCGGTAACGGCTCGCGTGTTGTGTTGCCCCCAACGGCTACCTATCCTGATGACGGCATTCAGTGAGATCTCACCAGCAAATCCAACTAGAGGTGAGATACGCGGATTGACAGGCACACAGGTACCATCTGATTTGAACATGGCTAACGCTGATGGCGATGCTTCTCATCTGTGCACAATTGATCTACTTAATGAAGTAGTTCCACTTTCACCTACTGTGGTAGACGATTTCTTTGCCAGCCTAGACGATTTGATGTTTTCTCCTGACACCGAGAATAATTTTTGAAATCTGCACACAGCGTTCCATGAACTCTAAACGTGGCCTTCACTTTTCATAACAATCCTTCCAAAGCTTTGGAACTCTATATTTCTACGGCTAATTTTGACTTTTTCCCAAAAAACTTGAAAACATTTTTTGGGGCACAGAGTAATCTGCTTAAAGTAGAACTATTCTTAGAGGACAAGAAATTCCCTTTTGAATACTCCCTAGAGACAATATTTGCCCTTGTCTTCAAAACCAAAGCAGTATATTATTCTTCTATGGGATGGTCTCTACTTTCTTTCTGTTATTAAGAGCCATTTCGTGAATGTACATTTCATTATTGATTTAGTTAGTATTAATGCTTTCATGCTTTATACTTCGTATGAAAACACTATTCTTAAATGCGTACAGTCAAATGCTCATTTTTTCGTGTGCAAACCTTTTCAAATGCATTTTGTGTATTTTGGGTGGGATTGTAAACACATGCTTTAGATATGTTTTAGTACTTATAGTTTAGTAATGTTTAACATAATAAAGTGTAGTGGGTGTTGTATATGAATTTAGGATCCTATTGTAATTTTCCAGATTCATGCCCATATATAGGTATAAATCACCCTATCCTTATATAGGCATAGAAATCATAACCATATTTAGACTTAGCCTATGCAGTCCAAATACGGCATGGCTACTTCCACTAGTTCCGAAAATCCACAACGATTTCTTGGAAAAATCCGCCTTCAGCAGTCAGGGACTTCCCCTTGCTTGAATATTGATTTATCCAAGAACTCATGGAGTTTTCATGACGTTATTATGTACAACCTTACGTCAAACTAGGCACCTTCAAGGTATAAATATGCCCACACTTGCCCAGTCAAACACACGGTGGTTTGGAGAAGTTCGACTAGCTACTTGCCCGACGCGCCCTGCTATAGCAAGTGCCGAAGGAAGCCGACCCTCCAGCAGACGCACTGAGAGAGACGCTGTCTTTTCTCTTGCAGAGAAATCCAGCTCCAGTGTGTCCAAGCTACTCTTGCGGGTTGTTGGGAAATTGAGTCCTGAGAGAGAGATACCAGACCTCCTTCATTCTGAAACCAAGGTACGGAGCTGATTAGACCCTTAGAGAAATTCTTGGATTAGATTCTTGGCAAAGAATACTGAAACTAAGCTACACCTCACTTACTTCTTCCCTTGTACTAGACCTAGGTTAGGTACACCGGGGTAGGCGTATTTTAGAAGCACCAGTTGAGTACTTTTAGTCTTTATTTATTAATGTATGTATTCTATGTATTTTATGGCTTAGAAACCATATCATGCTTTTACAGTATTATTTTATAATACTCTTCGTACTGTACGCATTGTACTTTGCAACCAGTATTACGATTGTAGCAGTTCATTTACTCTGCATGAGAAAGAAGACTGTTCAATAAATACCCTTTTATTGGAAACGCCAGTCTCTCTATTTCTCTGCACCTCTGGTGAAACGAAGCATGCACGATTGACTGAGTGAAATAACTATCTATTATTTCCGTGTCTCTAGAGATACATTTCGTATTCTTGGGAAACAAAGTTGTCATGTTTATGTGGTTGTCAGAGACTAATCCCTTCTTGTTTATTCGAGAAAGTTTCTAGTGACCTCTGAGCTAGCTGGCACTCACAATTAATTCTAGTATATTCGATAGAGACCTAGTAGACCTCAGTCCTACGTCAAATCTATAGGATATATTATTCCAATGGCAATATAGGAACTACACTACACTGTTGAGTGGGGACTGTAACGCAGCCCTTGATGGGGACCAGGATCGACTGCCGTCTAGACAGGGGGAGACATCTGGGAAGCTGCTGACTGACTTCCTTGGGGCCCTGGGATTGATCGGTGTCTGCAGGGTGTGCAACCCAGTGGCTAGACAATACACCTTCCTCTCCGGGGTCTATGGTAGTATGTCCAGCATTGACTATATATTCTCTAAGGGCACCCAGCTCTCACAGTTTGGTGAGATCTCCTTTATTCCCAGAGGTATATCGGACCATTCCCCGCTATTGTCCCACTATGGAGACCCCCCCAACACACGCCACAACATCTTTCTCAACCCATTGTACCTCAAGGTGCCAGCTATTAGAGACAGACTGATAGAGACTACAAACAATTATTTTACCGAGAATGATGGTTCGGTTGATTCAGCCATGGTACTATGGGAGGCATACAAGACGGTGGCAAGGGGTAGTGGGGTAGCAGCAGTGGTGGGTCAAAAGAGCAGTGAAGATGACTTGAGGAGATAGAGGGAGAGATCGCCCTTCTCGAGCACAACCTCATGGCATCGGACACTCAGTTGACACACATAAATTGCGTATGAAGCAGACAGAGTATAGGAACATTGCAGAGGACGCAGCTAAGGTCCAATATCGAGCCACTAGATCGGGTTTGCAATATTGACGATAAGGCAAACAATTTGTTAGCCTGGTTGGACAAACGCTATTTGGCCAACAGATCGGTGGCAGAGATTGTCTGCCAAGACGTTACGAAACGACAGGATAGGTACGGGATTGCGAGAGCGGACCACTTTAAGCTGGTCTATATCTCCACTCTGGCCTCTACCCATACGGACTCAGCAGAACTATTAGCCACTCTGGGACTACCCGTTTTAGAGCCACAGGATGTAAAAGACCTGGACTCTGATCTGCCAAATGAGGAGGTGTCCAATGCAATTGGCACCTTACAATCCGGAAAGGCCATAGGTCATAGTGGCCTCCCAATTGAACTTTACAAATCCAATGCCTCTACGGTTGCCCCATATCTTATACAGATGTATGAGGAGAGTACGACTAGGGGTTCCTGCCGGAAACACAGCGACTAGCCAATATAGTCATTATGCATAACAAGGGAAAACCTCCTGAGCGGTGCAGTTCGTACAGGCCGATCTCCCTACTAGACCCAGAAGTGAAAATACTAGCCAAAATCCTGGCCCAGCGTCTTACACCTTTCCTTCATAAACTGATCCACCCGGAACAATCCGGATTTATGCCAACTAAAAACAGCACCCTGAACCTTCGACGCCTTTATGGGGTACTAGGTAGGGCGTCCACAATTGAAGAGGTGGCAGTGATTATGTCATAGGACGTCAAGATGGCATTCAACATGATCGAATGGCCCTTCTTATTCGCCGCACTCGAAAGGTATGGATTTGGTCCTACGTTTTTGTCTTGGGTGCGACTTCTTTACTCAGAACCGCTGGCCTGCATTATAGTGAATGGGGGACGATCTGCAGCATTTGTATTGCAGAAAGGGATGAGGCAGGGGTGATCCCTTTTATCCCTCGCTCTTTGCCATGACCTTGGAGCCCCTAGTGGTCTGAATCAGGGGGGATCCCCGTATTAGCAGCCTCAATTGGACGGCAGACTGAATGGACAAAGTCTCCCTCTATGATGACAACATTTTGCTTTATTTAGCCAGGTCCCGGTTTTACATCCACCAAGTTTTGCATAGATTTGCATTATTCCAAAACTACTCCGGCTGTGCTATCAACTGGGATACATCCCTGGTTTACGTCCTCAGTGGGGGGCGTCTGGTTCTGCTGGTGGGCTGCGAGGCCAGAATAGTCACCAAGGGTTTCCTGTACTTGGGTATATATGTTGGGGTCAATCCCACAGTATTCCATGACTGTAATCCCTCGCTCTTTGCCATAGCCTTGGAGCCCATAGTGGTCTGAATCAGGGGGTTCCCTGTATTAGCAGCCTCAATTGGACGGCAGACTGAATGGACAAAGTCTCCCTCTATGCCGACAACATTTTGCTTTATTTAGCCAGGCCCCGGTTTTACATCCAACAAGTTTTGCATATATTTGCATTATTCCAAACCTACTAAGCTATTAACTGGGATACATCCCTGGTTTACATCCTCAGTGGGGGGCGTCTGGTTCTGCTGGTGCGCTGCGAGGCCAGAATAGTCACCAAGGGTTTCCTGTACTTGGGTATATATGTTGGGGTCAATCCCACAGTATTCCATGACTGTAATCTCGCTCCTTCACTGCATCCTTCTCGCGCTGACGTGCAGCATTGTAAAACACTGCCCCTCACTCTGCTTGGTAGGGACGCTCTCCATAAGATGATGGCGCTTCCCCGATTTCTTTATGCCCTGCTAAATACGCCTTACTTGGTTCCCCTACAATACTTCAATGCCATTGAGTCCAAGGTACATGCCTTGCTGTGGAATAATGGTACCCTCCGATTAGCTTTGGCTAAGCTTACAAAAAGATGGTACAACTGAGGTATCGCCCTGCCTGCGATTAAAAGCTATTATTGGGCCTCACGGATAGTGGTTCTTAACCACTGGGTGCACCGCCCTGGTACGGATCCTGCATATAGGATGGATAGGCACAACATGGTCCCCGGTAATTATCCCAGGGCCTTCTACAGAGGGAAGAAACATACACCATCGCATACTTCAACCTCCACCACAACTGATATATGGCACACAGCAACGGCAGCCCTGGGGTGGAAATATAAAATAACACAAGTCACCACACTGCTCGACGCATAACAGCTGGGTTTGCTTTCAAAACGACCGGGATTTGTTAATGAGAATTAATAGGTCTCTCAATGGTTGGCGATCTGTGGGTGGGAGGCAAGGTGACCCCGTTTAGTGACCTTCAGCAAGATTACCAACTGCACAGCGGGGAAACTTTTCGATAGGCCTGAAGCGCATTACAAGAAGCGATACCCAAGGGCACTAATCTGCTGGTCTCTTCCCCGCTGGAGGATAGACTGCTGGACGATTACCTCCAGGAAAAAGCCATCTCACATATCGCAAAAAACTTAATAAAACACCCGTGATCCCCTAGAGAAACTTCACACTAAATGGGTGGATGATGTCAGGGACATCAGTGACAAAGACTGTCAGGAGGCTCTGGCATCTCCTCGTGAGGTGGCTATTCGCTCCTGCTTTAAACGTATCCAACTTAAATTACTCTATAGAGCCTACTACATTAGCTCAGTACTGGATAAAATGGGTATATGGGGCTCTCCCTCCTGCCCCAGAGAGTGTGGTCACCATGGCACCTACCTCCACAAGTGGTGGGAGTACCCAATTCTTCAGACGTACTGGGGGAAGGTCATGTCAGCACTGTTTTTAATTTGTCATAAACCTGTCGAAGTTTCACCCCGCCTATGTCTGCTTAACATCGGGAAGGCTACCGACTTGTCCAGAACTGAGAGAATGTGGGTATCCCTGGGCTGTATGGTGGTAAAACGCAACATAGCCAGAACCTGGAAAGGAGTGACGAATCCAAAGTTCATGGACTGGGAATCTGACATGGAATGATGCATGCAGGCAGAGAGAGTGATTTATGAAGCAAGAGGATGCCCACAGAAATGTACTAGAATTTGGGGGCCCTGGAATGTAAGTAGAGGCATGATATGTACTCCTTTCGATGACGCTCCCCCAGGGTCAGCCAACCATGATGTTGTGTAATGTCTTGCTAGCATCGATATGTAAGGAAATCTGACCATTTTATAGTTCCGCAGATGTGCCACAATAATTGTTGTACTAAAGCAATGAGCTTGTTGGAAACTAATGTTGATTGCACTGCACTGCACTTTATTATTATTTGTCTATGCTGCTTTTGGTTTTGTTTAAATACTAAAAAAAGATTTATAAAAAAAAAAGAATTGATCCAAAAGGCAGAAAACACTAAGGCGTTCTATGCACCTATAAGTGTGCGGAGTGAAGCAGCAATTCATGCCCTGGTTCTATTCCTATGTAAGACAGGATGCACATTGACCCTGCCAGTCTGAAACCAAAGTGCAGCTGTCAAAGGCCTTTGCACTTTCAGCCCCCAAAAAACATTTTATCGAGGATCCTGAGTTAGCTGAAGAAAATGTAACAGGGACTATCTGCCAGATGTAAGCCAAGTGAGGGCCTCGGAGACAACCGAATTTCACTGGCATGAAGGAGACCCACGATTTCTAGCCAGGAGATGTTTGCCTCCTAAGAGTGGGGTTAGGAGAAGTGTGCAGAATTTACGCTTTTGAAGGGTTCATTTTAGATAATTTGGTGGACTTTCACCACTGCATGGCATCCACGTAGTTTGACATGGCCCCAGAGTCACTTAATTTCCAAAAGGAATATGCAAAAATTTAACTTGTGTAGGTTGACTAAAAATAGGAAGAAAAGGTATGGGGTTTTCGGCAGGACTACCTATCCCAGACATCTGCGGTGGTGCACTGATTGGTACAAAAGGGGGTGGTGATGGACGGAGCATATGAACCAATCAAACACTCACACCCAGTCAACAGATCTGGGTTTAATCCATCACCGTTCTTTAGCCCACTCTGCCACCCCAGTTCAGACATGGCCATATGCAAATCAGTCTGACCCTGTGCCTCATGGGAACAGTCCAGCCCGAACTGCCAAGCCATGCCTTCCCTGGACCGGAAATAAGCTTCCGAGGACCGGTTTCTGGCATTTCAGAAGTCTTCAGCCCGGCTTGCTTGAATCCTGTGGCAAAGTGAGCAAGGGACTCACGTCTGAGCATACCCTGCCAACATATGGCGAACAAAGTGGTACAAAAGGGGGTGGTGATGGACGGAGCATCTGAACCAATCAAACACTCACACCCAGTCAACAGATCTGGGTTTAATCCATCACCGTTCTTTAGCCCACTCTGCCACCCCAGTTCAGACATGGCCATATGCAAATCAGTCTGACCCTGTGCCTCATGGGACCAGTCCAGCCCGAACTGCCAAGCCATGCCTTCCCTGGACCGGAAACACGCTTCCGAGGACCAGTTTCTGGCATTTCAGCCGTCTTCAGCCCGGCTATATTGAATCCAGTCCAGGGAGGAACTGGCCTGGCAGTTCGGACTGGACTGTTCCCATTGGGCACAGGATCAAGACTGATTTGCATACGGCCGGATCCAAACTGGAATGGCATGGTGAGGAAATAAAACGATGGATTTCGGCCCAGATCTCTGTACTGGGGTGAATGTATGACATTGTTCTGCATTCTGTCCATCAATTGTTCTTTTTGTGTATGATTTAAGGTCAACCAGCCATTACAGATGAGCCACAACAACTCACCTACATTTTTTTATTTATTTTTTTATGGGCATTTTTATGCTGCAGTAGTTTCAACAGCTGCTATTATTTCTGAGATTCCACAAAAGTTGACTTGAACCACTTTCCACTTCTATTGGAAGGCTTTCCTAATTGCCACAATCTTGGGAAGTGAGCCCGGCTGAGCAACTAGCCTGTCACTATTTTTGACTATAGGTTTACCCAGCTGAGGAGATTCAGCATTGAAGCCCTTCAGCCCTGCAATGTGCCAGTCAGCTGTGCTCTATTTAAACTCAGCTGTACTGCTGCCATGCAGGATGCCAGCAGCCATATACAAGAAAGCATATCAACCTATGACAACTTTATGTAATGTGCACAGAACCTAATACTCCAAAAAGTTGCATTCCCCTTTCCTTCCATGATGACATTAGATCCAGAATGCGATCCAGAATGCACTCAGGCAGAGTTTTTGTAAGCTTGGCTTTGTGGTGACCTCATTCCCTTCAGAGATAATCTAGTACTCATACCTTTTTGAAAAATACAGGAAAGATGAGCCTAACAAGGTGTGCGGTGGCCTTAACTGAAAATGATCCCTAGACTGTCTTGATAGAAATATCAGATTTTGAAAAAAATAAACTGCGCTATCATGCAATATTAGAAATGTTACTCTTAAAACTCAGTAAAAAAAATACCCTGATCCTGCGTGGCACCATGCTTAATTTCTTAAATGACCATGGTAAGCTTAACTAAAAACTATTAATTGGTAAACTAGCACATCAGGAGGGGCACATTCTGGACCAAACAGTCACTATGCATGCAACACAATTGCAGGTGACAACTCTATTCCCTTTGCCTGAACCAAACATTCTGGGGTCCTTTTCATATCATAATTCCAGAAAGACCAACAACCTAAAGGCTCCAATCAGCTCTTTGCACACAGAGTGGAAGAATTATCGGTTTGACACAGTGCCAGGTATTCCTTCAATCTAAAACTTTTGTGTGCCCAATCAGACCTCGACAAACATCTTTAATAGTATGTTATTTCCTTTCAGAGGTGAATTTATATATATATATACATATATAAAGGCATATATATTTCTCGGCTTCCGCCTTCCTCAATGGCTGCACAGCCGACATTAATATATGTAAATACATGATGTTATTGATTTCCGACATGACTCTTACCAAGTTCTGAAGTTGCAATTTCTGGAATTGTAAGCCTCACCATAGATCCATTGCTGAGTTCCTGAAATAGAATAATTTAATAGCCTTAAAAAAGGTAAACAGAACTTTCTCTTTAGGGTTTTGGGCTACCTCCTGCAGTCTGTTACTGTCTACTGGAGTAGGGCAAGACACTTTTAGCAATCACTATATATACACCCTTAATATGAAAGTATATATATATATATATATATATATACACACAAACACACATATACATACATATACAAACACATATATATGTAAATATATATATTTTTAAACACAATGGCCACTGTGTAGTTATAGTTAGTCAGTTTCCATAGGAAGAGTTTTTTTTTGTTTCACCAGTAACTAGTGTCATTTGACAAATCTTCGCGAAACATGCCCAAAAAAATAATTCACCCAACTCTGCAACTTAATGGAAGGTTTAGAGGTGATGTGTCAAGGGTGGGTCGAGAAAAAAGGTGGTGTGTTCAAAACACTTTTTACCCATGCAATTTCCACAGGAAAATTATTAAAACTAGACAATACAGAAAAAAACAACTGAACAGAATTACACCAAATTTGGCAGAAAGCTGTACCCAGAAGGCGTGATTTTTGTGATTTAAGGTCATCTGTGTACCCATTTTAGAGAAATTAAGGTTAAAAATGTATAAATACGTTGCTGCAGGACTCCGTCGGGATTCCCACAAGACAACAAGAGAAAATACATTGTTTTGATTGTCTGGTCCAGCCAGACTCCCTCGGGAAGGCCATACCATGCACAGTGAGTGATAAGTGCAAAGACTACAAGTAGAGTACCCCCTCTACATAGAACTAAGGCCCATTAGGTGGGAAAGTCTCTACTAGGCACAGTCTGCATTGACTTTGCTATAGGCTTAGTCCCTCCAGACACATAAGTGCCTTCAGGTAGGCAAGCCCCTTCTATTCACTGTCAGCACTAAGTGTGCAGACTGCATGGGAGCCCATTTCCTCCAGAGACCTAAGCCCCATTGGGTGGGCAAGCTGATACTATGCATAGTCTGAGCTCAGTGAGCAGACTCTGCATTTAACCCACCCCACCCACACACACAAGTACTACTAAGTGGGAAAGCCCCTGCTGCGCACAGTCTGCCCTCAGGGTGTATAGAGCCCATTCCCTCCAGACATACAAGGGCTATAGGTGGGCAAGCAAGGCCGGACTGGGAACAGAAACCGGCCCTGGCAAACTGCTCAGCCGACTCACCCTGGGGTGAGGGGGATTGCAGACAAGCTGGTTGTGAGGGCCGGTTTCGGACGATTTTGTTACAAGGGGCCGATATTGCCAAACCCCGCTAACAAAAACGGCCCCCTAGGGACCTAAAACCAGCCCCCACGCTAGCGGCCTACCAGCGAAACGCCTGGTGCCCGCTATGGCCAGTCCGGCCCTGTGGGCAAGCCCCTACTATTCACAGTCAGCACTGAGTATGTAGACTGGGTAGAGTTAACTCCCTCCAGAGAAATAAGTCCAATAAGAGCAAAGGAATGGAGCCGTGTGCTGCTGGCACCCACTAACGGTTCGGCTGAGAAGCCGGCAGGGGTCATGCAGGCCTTGGACCTCACCCCATGGACCCAACCGAAGACTACATTGTGTGTGCCCCAAGTGAGAACTGTAGCAGCAACTGTACAAAAAAAACCAAATAATGTTGGCTCCTTCTATGGCTATTGGCTGGGTAGCCTGCAGGGACTGCTGGTGCCTTAGGGCTCCTCCGACAACCCCAACCATAGCAACATTGTGGGTGCCACGGGTGTGTACCAGGGCACCCAATAAATATAAAAATATACAAAGAACAATAATTGAGTGCATGATCCGCTCATTTATCATTTACTTCTCCAATCAAGGAGCATCCCACAATTCCCTTCAAGGGCTTTTCAATAATATTTTGGATCTTGGTGGTGCCCCTAAAATTAGCAGGGGCACCACCAAGCATTCTTTATAATGCTCTGGGGGGCTACTGGGAGAGCCGCAGCCACCTAGTAGCGTAAACAAAAACACTAAATCTCCGGGCTCATTGAACCCATAACCCTAGGAGTGCTTACCATCATTCTTTAAAGCACTATGAGCTGGAGCTGTATGCTCTTCAGCTGGAGTGCAAAGACCTCTTGTGGTTGGTTTAATGGCTGCATTTTGTGACCTGAAGATTTTTCCAAAAAAGTCTCCAAGGGTTGTTTTTTCAAAAATGCTTTAATTAAAATATTTTGAAACAATCATTATTATTAAACAGTGCAATTTGTGAATTAATGACATTTTCATTACTGTTTTTGGGGACTTTTTGACAACCAAACACAAGATGATGGACAGAGTGGAGTGCTGAAACTTTTCAACCACTTACCCAGTCAACTGATCTGGGTTGAATCCATAGTTATTTTTCTCATTATGCTACCTCAGTTTGGACCTAGACATATGCAAATCCGTCTTGACCCTGCTCCTCATGGGAGAAGTCCAGTCCGAACTGCCAGGCCAGGTCCTCCCAGGACCAGAAAAAAGCATCCTGGGACAGGTTTTAGGGTATCACCCATCAGCCAGGCTAGCTTGAATCCAATGGCACAGCAAGCAAGGGACCCATGTCTGGGCATACCATTGGCCACTTAGACGAACATAGCAAACTTAGCAAGTTTGGGTTGGACTGTTCTCATGAGGAGCAGGGTAAAGACTGATTTGCATATGGCATGACCTTGTTGTGTTTGCTATGTTTGCCCAAGGTGGTCAAGGGAATGCTCACATGTGGGTCCCTTGCTCACTGTCCACTGTATTCAAGTTAGCCTGTTGATACCCCAAAACTGGTCCCCAGATGCTTTCTTTCGGTCCAGGAAGGACCTGGCATAGCTGTTCGGGCTGGACTGTTCCAATGAGGAGCAGGGTCAAGACTGATTTGCAAATGGCAGGGTCCAAACTGGGGTGGCATAGTGAGCAAAACAACAATGGACTCAACCCAGGTCTCTTGACAGGGGGTGAGTGGTTGAAAATGTTAGCAATCCGTCCACCATCTTGTTGTGTTTGCGACTTTGAAAAAGCCAATAGGTCTGCTTTATATAGGTTGATGTGCTCACCCTTTGATAAAACAGTTGGTCTGCCTTACTTAACATGACACCCTACATGACATATTGAGCCGTGAAAGAGAGGGTGGTGCCGGCGTTTGGATAGATGCAGGGCTGGCCAGCATCCAGCCCTGCTCCCAACTCCGCACCTTGCACAGCGATTAACTTTTTACTTTAGGTTAAAAAATAACAGTGAAAGGCATTGGAAAAAACAAAGATTAAAGTGACGTTATAGTTTGGAATTGTAATAATACTTTACATTTAAAAAACCTACAAAATTACTGAAAAAAACCAAAGTATAAATGCGTTGGTACAAGTTATAGTAACTTGAGATAACTATGACTGGTGAATTTGAGTGTTTATTTTTTTAAATGGTATATTTTAACAGAAATGCTCATCTAACTATATGTCCCTTTAACCTTTGTTTTTTTCAGTGGACAGCTTCTTGTGTCTCTGTGTTCAATGTGAGACTAACAGACTGCATTGTTGCTTTTAGGTTCTCTGTTGAGAGTTGTTTTTACTGCATATTAATGCTGCAATATGATGACAGCGTGGATAGTTATTTTGAACATTCATGACAAAGTGAGGTCTCTGTTAGGCTTCCACTCTACAGAATTAGATATCAACTCATGGACAAAGATATTCTATAATGCTGTTTACATGGAAGAAAACTATAACAAAACGTGTTCTGGGGCCCACACACACACACACACAGCAGGGAATTATTCTAGCATTTATGAGCATCAACGAAGATCCTAGGATGCAGAAGTAGCCAATTCCGAAGTAACATGAAGGTGCACTTGATAATTAAGGGCCTGATTTAGATATTGGAGGACGGGTTACTCCGACACAACTTTGATGGAAATTCCGTCTGCTGAAATATAAATCCCAATATATCTTATGGGATTTATATTTCAGTGGACTGGATATCAGTCACTGCTGTGACAGAGTAACTTGTCTGCCGAGATCCACATAGGGCCCTAAATTTGTGATGGAGACTAGCTTTCAACACCCCATCATAAATTAGCATTAAAATCGAATATTTACCATTGTGACTCTGTTATGGACAGGATCTCTTACAGAGTGGATGTAGGTCCCAGGTTGATAAAAAGTGCAATCATCTATGTAGGAGGACTCATGAAGTCTCGATGAATCCCTCAACTCAGGAACAGGTGACAGTAATACTCCCTGAAAATGAAATGAAAAAGGAAAACCATATATTTTTTTTGCAATTTAGCACCAATTATGCATTCTGCATTAACAAAGACTACATTTCTCAATTTTGCATGCGGTTAGACAGTCAATGTATACTTTTTGTGTCACTGAACAAAATAAATTTGTCTAGGAGGTACAAACATTTTCAAACCAACAATAAGATGTTTTATACAGTTTCCCTAAGATCACATGTATTGTGCTCATGCTCACACAACCACAAATCAATTTGCCTTCTCTCATGAAAACTGAATTTTTTTTGTGCTTTACAAAAAAAAAAACACTCGGTTCTACAAATATTATGAGCGTGCCAAATAAAAGATGTGGGTTAGTTACAACCACTTTCATACTTTCAAGGTCTCTTTCGTGAAAACTGTTCCTAGTGCAGATCAACTGGACACAGCAGGGAAAAATAACAGAGTACTCCAGATAAAACGAGTCAGTCCGCAAATATTTGGAAGTGCCTCAAAATATTGTGTCTGATGAAACATCTACAGTAGTGCCCCTGGAATAGATATATCTGAAGTTTCAAAATACAGGTCAGCTGTTTACACAACTCATGAGTTATCACCAAGAAAGGGCGCGCATCTGCATCCCTTCGAACATGCATGATTAGCTTTAAAGGAACACAAAAAAACAATAATCACCCCTTCTAACCAATAGACAAAAACGAGCAAGGCATCTACAGGGTTTGCTTTTTCCCCAGAATTGTAGCTTCTATCTGAGGTTCTCTCTGCAATTAAGAAGAATTCCATCACGCTTGCAATAGCGTGATTGAGAACCAGGAAGGTGGACAGCAATAGGCTTGATTTACAACGGTTTTTTTTCACAAGTAACTGGAACACATAACCCTAAATCTGACCAGCAAAATTTTTTCCTACATGTTGGACTCGCTACAGAAAATAGAGTTTCAGGGGATTAAAGACCAGGTGAGGCAGAATGCTCAATTCTAAGACTGTGTATGTATTCAAATCGACTTTTACGATGCCCTCCTCCGTATATAATTCTAGTGCCAGGGAATGACCCCTACCTGGCTTTGAGCTGCAACATAGCATGTCTGTCCACATTCAATAAAGTTCATACCCAGCCTGTTTGAATCCATCTTTATTGCGTTAAATGTGTTTCAGTTAACTACCATGGTTCTGGACTTGTCGTATTCCAGTCTTCAGTGTAGCAGGACTCCAGCAGCTCCAATGCTCTGGATGCAGTCTAATCTGTTCTCCTGAACAGCCTCTTGGGAGTTTGGCGAGCATTATATTCACAGGGTGTATTTATTGTGATGGGGTTAAAAATAACTGTTCTATTAAACACCGTACTAATTGTGCAATACTTGTAAGTTCTATTACAGTCCTCAATTATCCTACTGTATTTTATTGCAGTTTCTTTGCTTTCTTTCAAATTTCATACGGCTGATTGACAATTCAGAGTGAACTATAAGGTACAGACTCTGGTTAGAGCCCACTGGAATTGTACTGGGCATATATTTGCATCCTAACAGTTGCCAGGTATCAGCATCTTACAGACAAAAACAAGGCACATCTTTCGGAACCTTTACTCACTCTGGCGCAAGCTACAGAGGGCATCCAGCAGAAATTGAAGATGAGCAATATTGCTAGGTTGGATAAATATGTTACAAATGTGTGTTTGTTCTCAATTTATAGCTAGAGCTGGTTCACTTTCTTATTCCCTAGTATCCAAAGGAGGTCTCACATTCTGGTCTATCTACTTACAGCGCACCTCGCTGTGGCCAAACTACAACTCCATTTATAGCCAAGCCTAAAAAGTGAAAATGTGATTCACTCTCCATTGGGATGTGTCACACTTATTATTTGCATTTCTAAAACAGACCTCAAACACAAGCTAAAGATACATCCGCTGTTATGTATTACTCTTAAAAAGGATGCCTTTGTATGGCTTTTCCTTAGACCTTTAGGAACCACCCCGTGCTGAATGGCTATGATGCCTTCCAGACTCAATAATTCCTTAAGGCCATGCATAACTAGTCTCCTTACCCTCCAACAGGCACTATACAATGTATTGCCCTATATGTACCAGTAAATCAAATCAACTCAAATATAACTTTATTCGATTGTTTAGAAGCAATCATAAAAGTATACATAAAAAGACAGTTCATTAAAATTCATTAAAAATTCATTTAACAGTTTCTCAATGGCGTACAAGAGAATTCGTCAATACCGGGGGATTCAAAATTCATAGTATCATAGATCTTAAAGTGCATTTATGTGATCATACTTTTCCTACTACGCATCACATTTTTCAAGTATAGAATAGTTGTTGCAACACACAGGTGGTTATCTAAACATTGAATACTTAACATAGCCACACGGCATTGCCGGTGGCCCATCTCTCTCAGCAGTGGTAATAAAACGTTATGTCTGATCACATCATAAAATTTACAAAAGAGAAAAACATGAATAATACTCTGGGGTGAAACATCATCACAGGGGCAGGGAGGTAATTCATGCATCCAATTATTTACTGTAGGGAAACTGACCAATCTATGGAAGATTCCAAATCTAAAGCGAGATAATAGGAATCTTTCATAATTATCTAGCACATAGATTAAGCAGGGCTGAATGTTAAAAGTCGTTAATATCATTTGGTGTTGCAGGACAGAAGGTTTTAAAACCTCAGATGTAATTCTTAAAGAATTCAGGAAAGCTAAACCCTCCTTCTTCAGGTCTTTACATGAGATAGATGAGATAGTAAGAGGATTTAGGAAATAGTCCAACTTTCCGATATCTGTTAGAAATTTGCATACGTAGCTCAGCCACGGTATCCTCATGGCTCCCTCTAATTTTAGAATATCTGTCAGGATATCTCTATTAAGCCTTGTTGCTTCTTCTCTCCACAGCCTGTGCCATAGTAGAACAGGCTCCAGCTTAATTAGATCTGATATAAACGCAAGACCCAATTCTGCATGACAGTTGTAATTAGGGGTACTCTTTGGAACTGCAAGGATAAACTTTAAGAAAGAGTTTTCCACCACCTGGATGGGCGTGGGATCAGCAAATCCCCATACCCCACTGCCATAAGTAGCACCAGACACACATTTAGCTTTATAGATCTTAATTAGCTCTACAGGGGGTCTAGTACCTAATTTCTTTGAGAAAGTCTTGAGGGCAGCCGTTGAATAAACCATCGCTAATTTTTTTGTTGACACAGCCTGCGTCCAGGACTCACTCTGAGTAAACAGTATACCCAGGTAGGAAAACTGCTTGGTGGATTCAAGCTTCTGTCTTGCTATAAATATGGCCCTCTTAGGTTTGTGATACCTGCCTCAATGCATGGTAAAAGTTTTAGTTGTATTAACTTTTAGACCCAGCTCATTCATAAAGAGGGAGAAACTATCTACCACACGCTGTAGTCCCACTTGAGTACGCGACATAAGAACAGCGTCGTCAGCGTACAAAAGCGCAGGGATTGGACGGCCGGCTACATATGGGGGATCTAAACTATTATTGCACAGGTCTTTTTCCAATCCATTTATATAAAAATTAAAGAAGGAATGGGGCCAGAACACAGCCCTGTCTGACCCCACTCCTAATTGGAATTTTATTGGTGCGTTTCCCCTTTAGGCCATAGCGAACGCGGGCTGATGCATTGCTATAAAAACGTTTAAGATAATAAATAATATTTTCTTCAACCCCAAGTTGGCCCAGTAAAATCCACAGTTTGGAATGAATCACACCGTCAAAAGCGTCCGAGAGGTCGACGAAGGCCAAGAACAAGTTACCTTTCTTGGCCCTTGTGTACTTCCCAACCAGCATTAGTAGATTTAAACCCTGTTCCACTGTCCCCAAACCAGAGCGGAAGCCATACGGTAGATCGGAATAAATAGAGTTTTCTCCTGCCCAGACCAGGAGCCGATCCAAAACTATCCGGCCCACTATTTTTGTAAAAGAATCTAGGAGGG
The DNA here is from genome assembly GCF_964261635.1 of Lissotriton helveticus. Lineage (NCBI taxonomy): Eukaryota > Metazoa > Chordata > Amphibia > Caudata > Salamandridae > Lissotriton > Lissotriton helveticus. The sequence goes on from NC_136067.1 coordinate 1,110,706,139, forward strand.
AAATGGGCCTGTAACAACCCGGGTCTTGTCTATCCCCCTTTTTATAGATGGGCACTATTACAGACTCCACCCATGTAGGCAGGAAGTCTGAAACACAGCTGGCGTTAAGCACCTGGACAAGAAGGGGGCCACACAAAGAGGGGGTAGCCTTACAAATATCTATGGGGACACCATCCGGGCCAGGGGCCTTACCACCCTGGCTTACACACAGGGCTTTTTCAACTCCTTCCAAGGTAAAAAACAAATTTCTTGACCTGGGGTGTCGGAAGGCCCACCCGTCCCTCACCCTCATACACTCTAGAAAAGTGCCTAATCCAATCGGATTCAGGAATTGCTATTTTCAACTTAGAACCAACTTCTTCCCTGAGAAAGGGTGTTCTGATGAGTTTCCAGAAGCCAGCACTGTTGTTCCTGGTGGAAGCAAGATGCAGAGCTTCCCAGGCTTCTACTCTCAACATATTCTTTCGATCTTTTATAGCTATTTTATACTCTTTCCTGAGTCTGCCAACTTCCTCGGCACACCTGGGTTTCTTATGCAGTTCCTTCTTTAGAATGGCATAAGCCCTAGTACATTTAGAGTCAAACCACCCTCCCTTCTGTTTACTATTTTTAACTTGCCTCATAAGGGAGGTCCTAATTTCATTCGAGATGGTCAGAAAGGAAGCAAGGAGCATTCCAGGAGAAGAGTCTTCCCTTAAACAAATGTTTATCTCAGATAAGCATTTACCAGCCACTAATTTAAGTATTTCCGGCTGGTCCACCATAGCCCATTTTAACGCGTAACCATTAATTCTACCAATAGCTAGATTAACGTCCACGCTATCCCTTTCTTTATTATTTATTAGAGTGGACATTTTTGGGAGCAGGATGGCCATGCAAAGCGGGAAGTGGTCACTTAGAGCAATATCGGAGACTTTAAAGGAATAAATTCTACCGCCACACTTATTAGAAACAATAGCATAATTGATAGTAGTAGCACAGCCCCTTCCATTAAATGTTGAAGATAGGGAAGATGGTAAAGTGCAGACTTCATTCGCAAATCCCAAGTCAAATTTGGCAAGTAAGCTATTAAATTGTTCCCCTTGAAAGGAGTGATTAAAATGTAAATGGCCCAGACCATCTTCCTGTGTCATTCTACACCTATTGTCCTTCATCATGCTACACAAAGTGCAATTAAAATCCCCAAACAGAAGTATCATCAGTTCTTGTCTGTAGATTTTTTCCTGTAGGAACAAAGCTTTAGCCAATTTACTTAAAACAATAGGTACATCACCCGGGGGAATATTAATATATAGATTAACAAGAGCAATCGGAATATCAGCAGCCAGGACAAGTATTAGAAGTTGGAAATAAATGTCAGTAACAGGCTCTATTACTCTTATAAAATTCAGTTTGTTAGACAAATAGATGCTCAATCCACCCTTTGCTCTTCCATGTAGGGCGTCAACAGCTGGGGTATGAAAAGTCCTAAAGCCATTTAGATGGACTGGATCAAGACTCCAAGTTTCTTGAAGACAGAGCATATCTTGTGTCTGAATAAAATCCCACAGGACTGAATTGGCAATTTTAGATCCAATACCAGCAATATTCCACGAGGAAATTTTACATAGAGATGGGGCCAACGAGGAGGTAACTGGGACAGAAAGAACAGAGTCAGTTGATAAAGAGGAGATCCTATGGTCACTTTCTACCTCTAGTTCTTCATCTAGGGCCTCAGCACCCCCTATGTAACCCACAATCCCTAACGTATTGGGGACTTTATTAGAAACTTTCCCCCATCTGCCTTTATGGTTTCCCCATTACTAACAAAGGGGATGGAGTCAGTTTTTTACACCTAAAGGATTATGTATGGTAATATCTTCCCGTAGTCAATCATTAATTTCTAAGCCACTAAGAGTGTCAAAAGGATTGTATGTTGGGACACCATATCTTCTGCTCAACAGTCCATCTTGATTTAAAGGTGGGCAGGGGGGAGCTAGACACCTAATTGGTCGAGGTGGACAATAAAAGAAACCGAGGGGGAGAATGTTAACATAGTCAGGGTCAATAGTCCCAGTACAACCCCTCTCGATTAATATACGTACCAATTGTGGTGACCGGAATGATAAAATTACACAATCCCCACTCAATGATTTATCTAATGTGCCCAACCATCTCACTCTTCTAGCCATCTTACATTCCGAGAACAAATGATTTTTAAGCCCGAACTTGGTAGATAAAAAGGGATTTGTTCCTTAAAGTCGACCAGTGTTCAAAAACATTAGGGGGTAATGGAGGAACATTGGCTAACACCACTGTATACGGTGTCGCTTCTGGGGGCAAGTTTAAAATAGGCAAACTTGAGGTTATATTTGCCTAAATTTTATCCTCCACTCTTCTAGATTGATTAGGTGTTACATTGGTAACTGCTTGGGTTGGAACAGACAACCCAGGTGTATTAATTCTAGTATCCCCCCTGGTTTTTGGAGCTCCAAGCGACCGTTAACCTTGGAGTTTTTAGGTTGAATTTGAGTTACTGAGACCTGTGAAGTAATATTAGGATTTCCATTTGAACCAGTAGGAGTAGGTTGGGGTAATATGGGAATTAATTTATCCTGAGTAGGCTGCTGGTTCCTATCAAGCTTTCCCTCTATATTAGTCATCCTTGTTTCAATATTCCTAACCTTTAGGCAAATAGGTTCTAAAAGCGTTGTTATGAGGGTCTCCATTCTTTCCCAGAAAGACTCCTCTACTACTGGGACTTTTGTACTAGTTGATGGAAATACAATTTCTGGCTGATTATTCGCCTTATTTCCTCTTTTCCCAATAGACTTTTCAACAACCTTTCTTTGTTTGTTGTTAGTATTCCCTTTAACGTTTTTTACAGCTTGACCTTCCTTAGTAGTATGTTTTGATTTACGTCTTGCCTTCTGCCCTCTAGTCCTAACACACGGGCTGTCGCTATTAACGCTTAACATTGAAGTAGCGAGAGAGATTGGACTTAGAGGTGTGTCACACCCCCACCTTTTCTGGAAGATCCTCATTCAAAAGTGGAGGGTCAGAAATTACATTGCTTGAAAATATTGTGGGGGTCAAAGATAACCTTGTTAGAGAGGGCAGGAGTTCAGAAGGTACAGGGGCCATCCTAGGAGCAATCTCATTAGTTGGTAGGGTAGGATGTCCCTCTGGTAAAGCAACACAAGATGGAACTAACATCGAATCCTGAGAGTTAGTTGTGAACATCGAAATATTTATAACAGGTAATGGGGGAAGAGTACCAGCAGGGAGTGAGAGACGCCTTTCTGTGCTTTCGATAGCAGAGGCGACCACCCCAATAGTCTTCTGAAGCATTCGATCAATTGCTGTCAAACTAGGGAGAGGAGGATTAGAAGCTACCCTTAGTTTTGATACTGGAGCAGATTAAACAGGAATAATCTTCCCTATTGTTTAACACTGTAATATACAAAAGGTTATGATTTAATATCTGAAAGACAATACAATAATATCACCATACGCCAGGGAGATTAGCACGTTAAATAAAAGGAAATAAAAAGAGCTCTTAAGAAAGAAGCTCTATTTAAGACACAAATTAAACCCTTAATGCAGTGATTGCTTATTAATCTAAAAACACGGGTAACTATTTAGTGCCATTGAAGCATCAAACACAATATAGACCTGAATCCAATGTCCAAGAGGGGTGGCCCAGCCCGGCCTCTTACGGCCCCTAACGGCCACAAACGGTCCCGGCGAGACCCGCGCACGATCCCGCAACACGGAGGGAGTTCGGCTCCTTTGTGCGCCTCCGGGCGCGGAAGTGGGCGAAGGTGGGCGGGGCGATGCCTCGAAGAATTCTGGGGGCTGTAGTCCTCCCCCCCTCCCCCCCCTCGGTGGCCGCGTGGATGTTAGGAAAGCGGCGGCGGGGGGGACCAGCTACAGAGCAGCCCACAGCAGCCCACAACACTGGCGATATGTTTTCGCAAAAGGTATGGCCCAAAGTAGTAGTTCACCAACGGAGCTCATGTCATGTGTAACACCTTCAGTCAGTCCTATTTTTCAAGTACAAAACATTGCATCATGGGACATGCTGTTTTGTGTTTTTTCACCTTTAGTATATGCTAAAAAATCACAGTCGACAACTTCAAGGCGGCTAAAAAGCCGTAAATGGTGAATGTGTCACACGTGCCAAATACTGCATCCGTCCAGGGGCAGGCCCATGCCTCTGGGCTGAAGTGCGGGGGATTCTTAGTACCTTAGTAACAGTAGTTAGTAGCCAAAGTATTTTGGACTAATGAATGAATACTTGCAGAGTTTCATCAGGTTTTAAAAGACAACTAAAAAGACAATCTATTTATAGTAGATACACATTCTACAACCGCAGAATGTTTAATAGATCAGCTTTACAAACTGACTAACAGAAAAGGGGAAGAAGAGGAGATCATAGACATGATATGAGGACCTTGATGTTCACCTACAACATTCCTCCGTGTTATGGCTGATCCTAAAAAGACTGTTTCTGCTATTATTGATTAATGAGTGCAAATAGGTAATGTTGGAAGGCCTTTATTACCAGAAGAACCCAAAAAGGACCAAAAACAGATTTTTTTTTTACTGCAGATAGACTAGATCTTTTGTTTGTGCATGCCCTCCGCTGACAGGAAAGTTCTCTGGTTGTTTCTAGATGGCATATAAGAATCAAGTAAAAAAAAACTGAAAACAGTTTGCAGGAGACAAGTCATATTTTTTCCCTCCAAGCTTTCAAGATTATTTTCCACCCTTGAAAAACTGGTGAAAAAAGCTTGTCCCAACCCCATTAGGGCAGTAGGTGTTTCACTGAACATTTCTAAAAGGGCCATCAAATACACTGTACAATAGGCAACGATTAATCAAGGCGTACATAAACAGTTGAATTGTGTTTTTTTATTGTAGATGCTCCAGGTTTATCAGTTATCTCAGGGATCTTGTGTCAGCAGTTTTATGTTCTTTCTGTAGAGCGAAAAACACATTTTCTTATATTAACTTTCTTTTACAGTCACTGCATCAATGGCTAACACACCCAGACGACCAGGCCTTCTATGGTGTGGGTTGTCTTAGTAACAGTACTTGTGGAATTCTGGGTCCTATTTAGCTAGAGAATCAAGGGGGGAAAGGTATGTGTGCCAAAGTTCAAATATTCTCATATCAGCGAAGTAGTAGGAAGTGCTGATTTCTTTGCTGTTGCACTGTTAATGGCCAAGACTCATCAAGTATGAAGGCCTATGGTGAAGGCCTGTTTAAGATCAATTTTTCCACGTTGTACTTAAAGTAGGAAAAGTAGGGAAAAGGACCAAGCAAGGCAGCTCCTGCAACCAAATCTATATCACAGAACCACATATTATGTTATGTTCTAGGAACCTGTAAAGCGCAACGGTTACCCGGAGGTGTCCTGGCGCTGGCTACTACCCCCTGGGTCAAAAGCAGTAGACAGCAATTACAGGTTAAAAAGCCTGGTCTTTAATCCCTTCCTAAATGTCAAGAGATCTGTGGTGTTTCTCAGGAAAAAATAAGGTAATTCCACGCTTTCGCAGCATGCACAATAAAGCTTCTTTCACCCTAAGAGGCTTTTTTGTAGGTGGTACTATCACCAACTTGGCTTCTATGGAACGCAGGGTTCTTTTAGGCTACTACCTCTGTAGATGCTGTTTCAGATAATCTTGACCTGTGCCTTGGGGAGCCTTGAAAACGGTGCAAAGGTCTTTAAAGCGCGCCTGTTTCCTGACAGGCAGCCAGTGAAGTTTTTTTATTTCCTTGGAGATGGACATCTCACACAGTATTCTGCTAAACAGGCTGCGAGAGATTGGTGTCGGAGGCTTATCCCTTAAATGGTTTCAGAGTTGGGAAACATCCTAAACAACAAAGTTTTAATCACAACTTACCTGAACGACGAAGTCCGTACAAAGACCAATCCTGATCAACGAAGTCCTGAACAACAAAGTCCTAAACCATGACTTGGCCACCCCACCCCTCCCCAGGACATTAATCTCCGCCTCCCTTCCCCCTCACTGCACACGCCACTCTTACATTCGAGCGTTGGAAGACATCACGGGTCTTAAGTGAAACACATATTTTTCAACCATATAATTTCCAAGGATATGGGGATATCATGACACACTTCAAAATTAAATATAATTTAACCGGAGTGCCATAGGGACACGAGAGAGAAAGGACAAATAAGAAAATAAATGGACAATGAGTAAATAAAGTTTTTGTATTTTTAATCTCGGCGATGTGACTTTAAGGAACATTCCTTGACCCAGGAACGCCGTGATGGCGCACGTAAATGGGATACAATTGGTGAGGGTGTGAAACCCTACACGGACAGACGCCGGAAATATCAGCGGCAAAAGGAGACTAACACGGTAAGTGCAGAGCCTATTACCCATTTTTTTCGATATATTCTTCGCAACACTCCCTCTCCACTTTTCAAGGAAAATAGTCGGTTCTTGACTTTTCAAACAAAATGTATTCCATTATAGTTTTATGGGGAATCCATGTGAGGCACAATTCGGGTTCTGGGCTCAATAGGGCAGGTACGTTTTCACAACACACTAGTAATGCTTTAACCCGTTTACTGCTTCGAATGTTCAGCGCCAGTGCTGAACGTTCGAAGAAACGGGTGCGGCTGCGTCGGCCGTTGGATGTGCGCAGCACCAGGGAGGTAGCTCGCGCGACGGCCGACGGCAGCAGCGAACGGGTTAATGCACCTTGCGAGCGCACTTGAGGAAATTTGGAACACTGGTTCCACCTTGTGGACATTTCTATAAAATAAAATATACTATTGTTTATCAACAACTATCATTTATGTACGATATTATTACAATATATAATGGCAAATTCCTTGTGTGCACGGATCCCTCAAACGCCATGCATTTTACTATCGTTATATGGGAATCCATGTGAGACACCATTCGGGTTCCAAACTCCGAGGGGTAGGAACTCTGTTACATCACAAAGGTGTGTTTAACTGTACCTTGCGAGTAAACTTTATCAGACTAGGAACTGTGGTTCCAATTAAATTGACACCTTTATCTAATAATTTATTATCGCTTTCCAACATAGTATCAGAAATAAACGTGATGTTTACAATGCAAACTGGGGATTCCGTAAATGCACTATCGTGGTTTAGGAAGTCGTTGAAAAAAAAAGTAGTGGTTTATCATTGCTCGTTGTTTAGCTTTCATGGTTCAGGAAGTCGTGGTTTAGGAAGTAGTTGTTTAGTCATACATTCTTCAGAGTTATCTCTCTGATAGAACTCAATCTGTCCAATTAGGGTGCCATGTGTCTCCAGCTGCAGTGGACAAGGGGGTACCGCAGGGCTCTATATTAAGTCCCACATTATTTAATCTATATGTTGCCCCACTGGCCTCAATCATCATGAACTGTGGGTTTGAAACTATATCTTACGCTGATGACACGCAGCTGATTGTACACAGAGAGAGATCCGACCGAAACGAAAGCAAGGTTTTTGAGGTGTATGATTAACATAGCTGATTGGATGAAGAGAAAACTTCCTACAACTAAATTCCGCTAAAACCGAGATACTCTAGTTTGGCAAGGCTGTTGACCTGTGGTCCCCAGACTGGTGGCCATCAGAACTAGGAGAGGCCCCCTCCCCGAGAAGCTGGGCGAAGAACCTGGGGATAAAGATAGATAATCAGCTCTCAATGGAGGAACAGGTGAAGACTCTTGCAGTCTCCTGCTTTGGGACTATGCGATTGTTGAGAAAGATTTTCCCATGGATCCCGCTCAGCGCTAGAAAGACTCTCATCCAGGCGCTGTTAATCAGTCGCCTTGATTATGGAAATTCTTTATTGGTAGGAATCAGGGAGGACCTTTTATCCAAACTACAGGTTGTGCAAAATACAGCTGCCCGCCTCGCCCTCAATAAGCCAGCCCGACCCCCCTCTTTGCCTATTTTACGCCAACTACATTGGCTTTCAGTTAAGAAACGGGCCACCTTTAAGATATTATGTTTGGTCTTCAGGGCCCTGCATGGTCTTGGTCCGGCTTATCTGACCAACAAACTAAAATGGTATCAACCTACACGTCAGCTTAGATCTAGTAATCGGAAGCCACTGTGCTGCCTCAGATTCAGGAAGACAAAAATGGGGGGTCGCTCCTTCTCCCATCTGGCCCCCAAACTATGGAATGGCCTCCCTGAACAAATCCGGGAATGTCCGAACCTGTCCCAATTCAAAAAACTGCTTAAAACATGGCTCTTTTAAGCCGCTCCTCACAGACCGCCGGTCGTTTTCTCCAGCGCCGAGAGATCCCCTTGGTGATGATTCGTGCACGATAAAAATGACCTAAATAAATGGAAGCACATTTAGTTGTGCCCGAAAGCAATCTTGCTGCCGCATTTTGCAGCAGTTGAAGTTTGTTCATAAAGCATTCCTGCAGCCTCAGATAAAGGCCATTACAATAATCGAGCCCAGACAGGATAAGCGCCTTGACCACTGTCCGCTGACTGTCAACCGGCAGAAAGGGGAGAATTTTCTAAGCACATCGAAGGTGGCAGATACCACTGCATTAATCTGATCATCAAAGTTAAGCTTTTCAGCAACCAAAACACATATGTTTTTACTTTCCTCGAAGGTGTAGGAAGAGTGCCCATGGTTACTGGCCACAAGTGGGGGGGTCCAAAAGTTGGCATTATTTCCAAAAAGGATGACCTCCGTTTTGCCTGAATTTAATTTTAGGCAGTTTTGTTACATCCACCTCCCCACAGCTGCCATACAGTCATGGAACTGATTGTTTATCTCAACTCCCTGACCAGGCCGCAGAGCCACGACAATCTGCGTGTCATCAAAAGTAGGAGGTCAGGTTAAAACCAAAGGAGCTGATTAGTGAGGCCAGGGATGAGACGTACACATTGAAGAGTAAGGGGCTGAGCGAAGACCCCTGTGGCACTCCACAAGGCAGGGTGAAAGGTTTAGAGTGATATTTGTCCAGTGCCACTATTTGTGATCAACCAGATAAGAAGGATTTTAGGAGCTTCCAAGCTTTACCTTGAACCCCGCATGCCAGCAAACGGTCCGTCAATAAATCATGATAGACCGCATCAAAGGCCGCCAACAGGTCAAGCAGAACCAGGGCGGCCTTACCTCGCTTATCTAGAGCTTCCTTAATCTCTTCCGTAGATTTAATAAGGGCAGACTCGGTCCTGTGACCTTCTCTGAAACCGTATTGAGTAGGGTCTAACACTTGGTTTTCACGTAGGAAGGCACTGAGTTGCAAATCCATTGCCTTCTCAATCATTTCCGCTGGTAGCGAAGGCGAGAGTTCGGTCAGAAATTGTTGGGGTCCTTAGGATCAAGGATCAGCTTCTTTAGCAACGGTAGTATAGAAGGGAGTTTCCACAGTTTTGGGAAATGCCCAGTTTCGAAAATTACATTGAAGAGGGAGGTGAGTGCACGGGCTATGGGTGCCGGGGCGCGTTTGATCACCGAGACCGGGCAGGGATCAAAGGGGGGCCTGATCTTGCTGACAAGAGGAGCCTCTTGGTATCAGTTATGGATATTTCGGCAAATTTATCAAAGACAAGGGGATGGTCCTTAGCTGGCCTGCTTCTCTCCAGTAAAACCGCGGCCTCTGAAGAGCTTGGGAGGTTAAATGCTGAAAATATTACCTCCACCTTGTTTAGGAAGAACCGCACGATGTCCTCGCATAGTTCCTGATTTTACTCAATTTTTGCTGGACGGGGGAGGCCAAACTTGATACAGTTTTAAAAAGTTATTTCGCCGATTTATTTGCTAAACTGGTTTGATTTGCGAAGAACGTTTTCTTAGCATTAAATATCAGTAGCCTGTAGGAGGCAAGACTTTGTATATCTTTTTATCTGATTCCTCATATTTTTTCCTCCATTTCCACTCCAGGGTTTTGCAAGTGAGTTTCTGTTTCCTCAGCTTCTCCGTATACTAGGGAGCTGTAGGGTGAGGTCTTTTGGGAAATCAGACTTTTACTGGGCCTAATTTATTGCAAGCTGTTCCCACCCAGTCTGTCTAAAAGGTGGTCGCCTCATCTATTTCTGTAGGTAACGGACCAGCAGTTGCTGTAAGTGCCACTTCTAGATCATTGCCCTCAATTTTGTTTCATGCCCTGCTATCAATCTGACTCTTATTGCCCCCCTGGAAACACCGTGAGCTAGACGGGTCAGTTCAAATAGTACAGCTGCATGATCAGTCCATGTGAGAGGTAGCAAACCTGTTCAGGTGAGTTGTGGATGGTTTGAAAAAAATACCATCCAGAGTGTGCCCTGCTAGGTGGGTGGGTCCTATCACCTGTTGAATAAGGTCCCCACTCTTCATCATGTCTACGAGAGCCAATGTGCCAGGTTCCATGAGTGCTTCCAGGTGATAGTTGAAGGCTCCCAAGATCGTAAAGAAATTAGTACAATACCTACTTTCAGCAAATTGCCAATAGAGGCTAGGAAGTTGCTTCTGGGGCCCGGGGGTCTGTAAAGTAGAATGCCTTTAAATGTGTGGTGATCTACCACAACTGTATCAAATCAACTCGTTAGATCCAAAGTGTCCAGGAGGTCAAGACCCTGGATTACCATTTTCTGTTTCTTTGCCTTCTTCATTTAGTAGTGCCATCCCTGCGGCTTCGCCTTTATTACCTCCACCGAATTTGAAGGAGAACGGCCAGAAATGAATAATAATCCTGTAGGGAATTTAATTATACCCTATTTTATATTTCCTCGATACTGAAAAATGCTTCAATCGGTCTATACAGGAACCTTAGCCTAGCACTAGAAGGCCCCTTTCATCTGCTCTGCTTCTCTGACACTCACTATTTTGTTTTATTTTTTTTTATTTATGATGCTACTTTATTCAGTTGCCGATCACCATCAAAGCAAACACACATAATAAAACACAGTAATAGAGAAACATGGAGCAGCAAATATACATAACAATTCATCATAACTCAGGGAGAAAATGTGAGTAAAACTTGTAAAATCAATACATAGCACATCTTCAATTTCATAACGTAATATTACATCTGTAGCAGCAATATAAGGTTCTTAAAATGACATTTTGACAAGAGCACGAGATACGTCAGTGCAAATAATTCCACACGGGAAACTACAACCTGCAATCGTGTGCAAAACGTTTACAATCACAGTTTCACCAGTAAGATCTCGTAGTTTAAAAAGATATGTAAAAAGGCCATAAATCATTTTAGAGATTGGAGATGATTTATAGGGGAAAAAGCTACTAGGAAATGGATATGGTGTTAAATGGCTACCTTCAAAATTGTATTCGTCTTATACCAAATTGTCTGTAAGAACCTGCTTACTGCAGATATGATTTTTGGAGTAGTTTCACTTTGTAAAATTCTAAATGCTACCAGATGTCTAGATATTTCATTATCACCTCAAATTGGACGAATCCATTTGCAACGTGAATTATGGTACTGCAGGCAAAAAAGAATTATATGCACCTCATTCTCATCATTCAAGCCACACGCACGGGCGAGAGGTAGTATATCCCCATACAAGCACCATTTTTGAGTAAACAATCTTAGAGGGAGGATTCCATGGTGAAAGTGTATGTACAAACTCTTCGCTAGAGGAGAAGGTATTAAATCTAAAAATTGTTCAAATACTGAAAAATGTTTAAAATCTAAAAACAAGTTCGTCAGGCTGCTGTTTGAGCTATTTGTTATGTAGCCATCATTAATACAAGCCCCTTAGCGTGCCTTCAGGATACTGAGGTCTGCTTTACGAATTACAGTAGGTTTGTCCTAATATATTTGTAAACACAGTTTCCCCAACTAGATACAAACAAATTTAACTCAAGGGAGAGTCCTAGCTCCCGAAGCTTTTAATAAATCTATGAGCAAATCTTTGTAATCTCCTAACTCAGGTGTGGTCCGAAGACTTATCTAATACACTAAAAAATGTTAAACTGCCAGGTTAGCAATTCTTTTCAGACCCACATCAAAATAGAATGGGATAAGGGATGTGCTAGATGGAACAGAAAGCAGCTTCATACTGAAATTGTTTTCAGCTATAGTTAACAAAGGAACATGCGCACAACCCCAGATCTTAGCGCCATGGGGCTTAGCACAATAAATTTCCAAGGCTGGTTAAACTGCGTGTTATGTTGTTTGCTTATGAAATCTGATGATAGCGTTAGATCTATGTTCAATTACAAGGGTGCTCTTGATCAATTCACGAGCCCACTTGTAATTCTCCATGAGTCTAACACCTAAATACTCAAAATTATGAACTCTATCTAAAAGCTCACTACTAACATGGACATTGGAATTTTTCTTCGTGCTCTTACCAAGCACCGTATATTTGGTTTTAATTGCTTTTAGCTCCAGACCCTGGATTTACAAAAACATAGGGATTTGTAGATTAAAATTTGGAGCATCATAGGTGTCTTGGAAATAAGAAGGGAATCGTCAGCAAATAAAAGAATTGGTACCTTTCTATTATGCAGGGCATGGAAATAATGTCTGCAGTGTTACAAAGCATCTACAACATCATTCATGTATAAGGAAAACAGCGTTGGCATAAGAACGCAGCCCTGTCGCACGCCATGCTCAACGGGGATACGATCAGTCATTTCTCCATTGGGGTCCCATTGAACGTGAGCATAATTTTGCTCATGTAATTTACTTATAAGTCTGATAAGGTTACCTGGGCCCACCATTGGCTAAACTTGCCATAAGCTTGAGCATGGGATAAAATCCTACACGACTCTTAAATCTAGAAATGCCACGTAGTGCTTTAGATTTTGTAATAAAACAAATTTCCAATTTAAAATTGTGAATCAAAAAATCTGACAAATTGTACTAACCTGTGGCCTAAACCTACATAGAAAGAGGACATGATTTACTTGAGTCCACCCAGTTTTGGCGTTTCTCTAGGATTTGTTTTGTAAAGATTTTTTTAGCATTATCGATTAGGCTAATTGACATATAGTTTGAGGGATCGCTTGCTTCATCCTTTTTTAATATTGTTATGATTTCAGCACCATGCCAAAAATCTGGCAATTTGCTCCCTGCCGCTATTGCATTTCACAGTAGATTTAGATAGATTGTCCATATTTGGGGCTCTGTTTTGTATGATAAGTCTCCAGGAAATGTATGTGTGCCTGTTGCCTTAGCAGACTTTAAGGAGTCAATACACCATCACTATTTACAGCGATTGCCAACATATCAAAATGTGTACAGGAGTCGCGTGCTCCAATCTAGCCTGAATGAGTCTCCTAGAGAAAGCGTTCTGGGTAACACAAAGACACAGATGTTTTGAAATTATATATGCATTCTCAACGGTTGCAAAAAGAGCGATCTAGGGCTTTGCCCAGTATGGGAAAATAACCTGCGCCATCTTGTGATGCAGCTGCCATTTTTGACCCGTCAAGCATACCCTGCTGAGCTTGACCACCGGTCCATTGCCAGATGGTTCATGATCAAGGAGGAGCCCTGACGTTTAAGTCAACTCCAGTGCCTTTTCGCACAAGACTGGCAAGCCCACTCCTCACTACTTGTTATAGTGTTACCTGGCAAAGTGGAGAAGCAGAATGATAAGATCAAAAGACCAAGAAGCCTCAGTGCTGCTCTCAACTAGATCTAGGACAGCCGCTGAAACCTAGGGATCACAGCTCAAATGGCCTGAACTCATTGTCACAGAGGAAAGGCCCAGAACTACAAAGTAACCAGCAGAAGCTCCTATAAAAGAAAGGCTCTACAAAGTAATCAGGAGTGACTTTGGCTCGTTGATTAAGAACCCCAGCATTGTCCGGAATTTTGCCACTGTCTGCAGGAGATCTAGATGGACTTTGGTGGGCCAGCCTTCAACAACCAGTTTGGGAGAAAAGGAAAATAGGCACTAATACACCGCCCCCACCACCACCAAAACCTAAAAAAGACGGAAAGCAACCACGCCATCAGCTTTGTGAATACCCGAGTGGGACTGGTATGGCTGAATGGGAACAGAGCAAACTAAAAATTTAACTGTCCCACCTTAAACATCAGGTAACATCTATGGGACTGTAAGACGGACTGATAGAAGTGCTTGTCCTGTAAGTCTAAGGAAACTTGGGCCAGTGTGAGCATTTTCAATTTGTCCTTCCACAGGGTGACATTCAGAGGGAAAAGATCACAAAATAGGACGAAGGTTTCCGTTCTTTGACATGAGAAAATAGTGGGAGTGAAAACCCATCCTAATTTCCAAGGTGGGCAACCACTTGATGCCCCTTTGACCAGCAGAGGCTGCACCTCTAGCAGCAAGATAGATAGGTGCTGCTCCGAAAGCCATCAGGACGATCTTTAGGACCCATCTTTTTGAAGTGATGGACTGCCACCCTGGGAGAAAAAGCCCGACTCACACACCCGTAAGGTGGTTGTGCATAGGAGATGATGCTCCATTTCAAGTTTATTTCAGGATCTTGCATGTAGAGAGCATTGCTGAATTGTTACTGCTTGAATGTGCAGTGTATCACTAAGATGGATAGGCTGACAACAAACAGAAGGGTACTTCAAATCACTAAAGTAGTATGCATGAGAAGAGATACTTTTACACCTACCATCACAGAAGGAAAGGAAGTCGATAAATTACTTTCACCATTAAAACTAATGTGCCTTCCTCGTTTCACTCCTTACATAGGAGAAAAGTCCCTCTTCAATCTATGAATGTGCAAACATAAAAGTAGATGGGATTTGGGGAGAAGGGCCCTTTTAAAACCACTACCTGGAGGAAGTGACCTTGAGGTTTCTTTCTGTATAACTTGGGGATTAGGACACCAGCAATTTACCTCACATGGTAATCTCATCTCACAGAAGCAAAAGACTGAAACGAATAAAGAAGGTTTGCAGTAGTAGAGATTAAGTAAACCGATCATGAGGAAAGAAGAGTCTAATGGCCCTGTATGTGTCAGTGCTTTTCTTGTATGTGCTGCAAGTGACTTACAGCAAACACAAGGAGATAATGGACGGAACGCTGAAACTTTTCAGACACTCACCCCCAGTCACAGATCTGGGCTTAATCCATCCTCGTTCTTTAGCTCACTTCGCCACCTCAGTTCAGACCAAGCTATATGCAAATCAGCCTTGACCCTGTGCCTCATGGGAACAATCCAGCCCGAACTGCCAAGCCAAGTCTTCCCTGAACTGGAAACAGGCATCCGGGGACCGGTTTCGGGTTAACACCCCTCATCAGCCAGGCTAGCTTGAATCCAGTAGCAAAGTGAGAAAGGGATCCACATCTAGGCATACTCTGCCAACTCAGGATGAGGAAAGAACAGTCTAATAGCCCTGTATGTGTCCGTGCTTTTCTTGTATGTGCTACAAGTGACATACAGGACATGCTATGCTTGAGGTCTCATGTACGCATTTTAAGGAGAATTGATATTACTAGCACTATACAATTAAAAAATGCATTTCAAGGCCTTAGCATCCTTGACAGATACAAGCGGGATTAAAGCAGAAGCGCCTAGCACTATAGGATAATTGACATTTGGTGTGGGGATGTTGCTCACTGGCGGAGTTTACCACTGTCCTTAATGGGAAGAGCGGCTCTATACAAGATGATGGCCCTTCTGCGCTTCCTGTACGTGCTTCAAAATAAGCCATTTAAAGTCTCGTCTGAGTTTTTTCGGAGTATCGAGCACGAGGTCAGACTATTACTAAGGAAGTCACACAGGGGGATAGACAACGGTGGGCTGGCAGTCCCAGACATCATTAAATACTACTGGGCAACACAGTTACTAGTAATATATGAATGGGTATTTTCAGACCGCCAAGAAACGGCCTATCAAGTAGATAGAAAGGATAGAGCCATACAGACCTCATGAGAAATAGCTATTTGCGCCCGATTCCAGCTTGTACAACTCAGAATTCTGCACAAGTCCTACCATTATAGGACACTGATGCATTGGATAGGCAGAGCAGACACAGCACTTAGCTTCCGGGGGTGCAGCCAAGAGAGCACATTCTTCCATATCTTTTGGGAATGTCCGGTAATACAGGAGTACTGGCAAGGGGTCACTGAGGAAATGTCCCAAGTTCTGCCTTTGGAGGTTCCCATGAACGAACGTAAAATGGCTTCTCTGGACAATATCCGGTGAAGAGACCTTGCCTCTGCATCAAAAGATTTGGCTGGTGGTGGGGGGTGGAGTGGCCAAGCACAACATATCACTGGCATGGGGCAAGACAACCCGCCCAACTAACTGTAGTAGGTCATAAAAGAGCCACCCTTAATGTATGTACAATCTTTGTCCTTGATAATGTAGATCGCTATGTAGGTCATGTGAAACTCTGCTTTTATTTCCCGTACATGCTGTAAGATGAACAATGCTCAATGAGTTTTTGTTTTTTTAAAAAGTCCCCAAAAAATTGCCATTTGAAATGTTTTGTTCCGTTCAACAGTCCCTCGTAAAAGCCCAATTCCGTCTTCCAAGTTGCCACCAATTTGACTCTTACTGTGGGGCCCAATAAGCTCATAAGCTGTGATGCAGCATATCAGTGGGGAATAAGATATTTTTTTATTTTTTTATTTTACAATAGTTCAAGGGAGAACATTCAGCTTGCCCAAATACTACCCGTTCCTGCTTACCTCATTTAAAGGGCCAAGGAGCCTAGTCAGTGGTTTGGCTGGGGTACTGATACTTTCCAGAGGTGTGCTGGGGCGTGGCATCATGTTGGACAAGGAAAGAGAAGGAGCTGGCAATCCAGGAACAAATACCTTTCCCACCTTTTCATAAAACACAAAAAACACATTGTATTAGTTGAGGCACTTCTGATAAAATTACTTTTTAGAAAGGCATCCTGCACTTTCACTTTGCTGAGCTTCTATAAACTGACAGCAGGAATATGAAGCTCAGTTTTGTCAATTTTCAAACAATACATTGCTTAGTGATAGGTCTTGAACAATATTAAAATGACAGACATATGAATAAACAGTTAACATTATTCTAAGCAAAAACCTATTAAGAAACAGAAAGATCTTATTTGATTTTGTTTACCTCAACCCATTTTAGAGCCAGTAAAGAGGGAAGCGATGGCCATTTCTTCTTATCTACTATCTTACGAAAGACCAGAACATCGTTTGCTTACGATTTGCTATAAATTATTCAATGCAATGAGTGGGATGTAATTAAGATGCCATATAGAGTAATATTTGAATAGCCTTAAATAGAATCAATCCTGCACCGTGTGGTTTAGATGTCTAAATTCTATCTTGCACAAATGAGGTTAAATCAATGTATACTGTGGGCATTATCGTGAGAAATAAAAAGGGTATCAGTCACAAAAGAAGGAAACATCTTCTGTTGTCTTGTTACTGGCCCCATTGGATTTAATAAGGCACTCTTAATGATGCCTATAATCAACTGACACAGACCTCAACCCATCTAACATGCAGCTGATTAACTCCACTGAGCAATCTGAATTCCTGAATAAAAAAGTACATACCCGCACAACTCCAGTGTACAGCACCAGACTTCCACTGCATTCCAAGACCAGAACTGTATCAATGCTCTAAAAAATAATGTAACAAACATGGCCTCAAATTAGTAATCCATTTAGTATAACCATAGCAGTCGATCTCTTATGCTTTTATTTGTTGGTGTGGCTAGTTTGAGTTACCTGAATGGGTGCAGCATCTTTCGCTGGAATGTTAGTGACAGAACCAAAAATTAGCTGAGACTTATCGTTACTTTCTTCAAACTTGACAAACCTAAAACAAAGAAGATATTTCAGAAAAAAAGCCAGCCTTTTGGCTTGAATAATCTAAGGTATTTTTGCCCTTGTTGCAATTTTTATTATATTAAACACATAAAACAATATTACCACAATAAAACGGGTAACAGCAGGTTTTTCTAATTACCGACTTAAGTGTAACAATCAACACTAGGTACGTTCCTCAAATTTACCTTGGGTATGTAGTGACATCAACTGTGTCAAATGTTATTGAACATAAATGCATCAGGTCACAAGCATGTGAATCAATTGTGTTTGAGGATTCAAATTATAGCTATAGTTGTCAACACAACCCTTATCAGAAGAGCGTGTTCTTGAGCAAGAGGAATGGGTATGCCACTGTGCAGATCGAGAAAGTCAGGGAAACTGCACATGCAAAGTTGGATCAGAACTAAGAGGTTAATAGTGGATTAAGACATTTCAGTTAACTTCCAGAGAATCCTGAAGCAATGGGAGCATTAACTTTCCTAAAAACCTTATTTTTTTTACTGATCAGTATTAGTATTTATTTTATAAACGTCAGAGGTCTAATTCTTGGGACATTTATCAAATATTCATATATTCAAGCAACCTCAGCTCCGAAAGCAAAAATTCACAAAGCTTTTCTATGAATAGCTGCGTCTTCCTCTTTTCATAGACTAACATTACACCATAACATTCAGGCCTGAGTCATAAACTATAATCAGTGTGTAGTTTCCACAAGGTAAGACGTACTTAAAGAATCCAGTCTTACTCCTGGAAATACAGAAGTAGGACACACCAATGCCTGGAGTAAGACAGAAGTACTAATAGAAAAGGCTTTCTTAACTGTGTACTTACGAGTACTCTTAAAAGGAACTTTTCTACGAATCTTGCAGTTAAATTTGTAGGCATACATTTAACAACTGTTTTGAAAATAAAAATAAAAAGTCAATTGGCTGTAAACATTGTGGTGCCATATCCTTTCAATCATGGAATAAAAACAGGTACAGAAGAAAAGAAAAGAAAAAAACGGCAGACACCATCTGGGTGAGCACACAAAAAGTAAGAGGAATTGTGGTGTATAAGAGAAACTGATTCCAGTGTATAAGGCAGAACCAGGCTTTGTATATGAACAACTTTAAGAGATGCAGAAATGTTAATCTTCATAATATGAAGCTACATATCTCAATGGTCCAGATAAGAGACAAATGTTTTCAAATCCATACAACAGGGATAAGCAACAATAAAGAAACTGTAACTTTAGAGAAAAGTGTTAAAAGAAAATACGTTTCAAAATCTAAAAAATAGTAGACGACTCCATTGTGTTACTATTCCAAATTAATACGCGGTGGAAAACCGGACCCACAGAGGCAACTTCACTGTGTGCAGCTACAGCATTTTTTTTTTAAACAAATGTCCATCCTACTTTGCTGTGCAGCAGACATGCCATCTATTTGCGAAAAGAGGTTCTTTGATAAACAAATAAAAACAATTCTTACAACTGATGGGTGTTGTAACCTCCCTTTACTACAATGGATCTCTGATCTGGAGCAAAAGCAGTTGGAAGCCATCATTCTTCCATTGCTCGTAAAAAGTCAAAGGATTCATCTTTCTTTTAATTGAGAAAGACTAAAGTAAAGGTATTACAGTAAATACTTGTTGGAGGTTCCTGAGGCCCTCCACCATTATGGGGTCATCTAAAAAGGTGAGACACAAGCATTTAACTGCCCTGAGATGAGCAGTCACAACTACCACATCCTTTGGAACTGAAAGACGTGCTGAAGCTTTGGCCTACCTAGAAACCTTACTACACTTTCCACTAGGCCACATTAAGGATTGTGATGAGGAAATGAAATCTGGACCATTTCTGACTTGGCTTAATGCATTTTTCTTGGACAAACCTTGGTAACCTTGGGGTCTTGTAACAGCTGAAGCCATTAAAAAATGCCTAAAAAATACCCAATGAACCAAGTTTTAAGATCCTAATACAAATGTTTGTTTTTAAGAAATTCGAAATGTTGATTTGTTGAAAATCAAAAGCTTTCAAAATCCCTAAAGTTTGTATTTCTGTCATACTGATAAAGGTCTGGCATTTGAAAAGAGTGCTCATCATTTACAGACCTCTTAATGCAAAAGCAAGTATATACCTGTAAAATATTTATTTTTCTTTTAACTCCATCTCTTTGGAAAAGGTTAAGAATACCTATTTAAGAAACAGATTACTTTAGTTGTGCACTAGTGAAAAAGCACATGTAGGAAAGTAGGATCTGCTTTTATGGTTGCTCCCACTTTTTGCCTGGTGCTATGCTGTTTCGGATTATTCTGGCAGGAATCCTGCTAACCAGGACCCCAATCTATGTGCTTTCTCCCATAAATTGACATGGTGGGTACTTCAGTACATCCCAGATTGGATACTGGTCTACCTTTATAAGTCCCTAGTATATGGTACTGAGGTACCCAGGGCATAGGTACACCAGTGGTCCCCCATTGGCTGAGGCATGTATTATGCAACCCATGGGAGACAATTCAAACTGTAACTACAGGCCTGCCATTGCAGCCTGTGTAAGCTGGTACTAGCACCACTTATGACATATATAGGTTTTCCTATATCTGAGGTCACTACACTTGAAACCTATAAGTCACCCCTAAGGCAGGCCTTTCAATCCTGAAGGCAGGGTGATCAGTTCCAACTGTATGGGTGCCCCTGCATGAGCAGGACACCCCTGCAACCTACGTAGCCCATTCTCCTGGGTTATAAGTGCATCAGACATTATGATATATAGAGTGGCCACACGTAATTACGCGATGACCATCTCTAAACTGGCTGTAACAAACCCTGTCATGTTTGGTACCAAACATGTTGGAATCATACCCCCACACCGTAAGTGGTGTGCGAGGTATGATTCCATGCACTGTAAAGATCCTCCAGGAGGCCCTCAGTTTTCCCGTAACCAGTGTTTTGGACCCTGACAGCACAACATGGCTGCTGCCGACCAGAGACACGATTCTGCTCTCCTGCTGCTGAGCCAAGCTTGAACATAGAAGGCAGAACAATAGGTATCCTGTCACTGGGAGGCGTGACCACCTCCCAGGCAGGGTTTAGTGTATTATGGCCGGGTGGGACCGCTTGCCAGTGCCACTCAGGCTGATTGAGAGGCACATTTGGTGTCCTCCTTGCATAGTCCAGTTCAAACCAGCTCAGAGATCCTACCCACTGTCCGGTCCCTAGATTCATAGTGGGACGAGATTCATATCAAGACACCACTTCTTCTTAGATCGTCTGGGCACTTTGTACTTCGCTGTGTGGGTACCAAAACTGCAACTGGGAAGATTTCTTGTTGGCTTGCTTACTCCAAGATCTTCGGGCTCCAAGTAGCCCCAACCTCCAGCATCTCCTGTGACCAAGATCTTCGTCCTAACTGCATAACTTGCACAGTGGGCCTGCATCTTTGGTGAGCTGCTTGAGGTCCTCTTGCTACAGATCCCCTGATTGCTCAGGTCTGCTCTGACTCCCCTGCTTGTGGCGAGTCACCTGAACCTAGCTGGTCCCGACTCTGCACCTTTTTCGCTTTCCACATTGGTTGCAGTTGCCAAGGCTTGTTGGTGCTCCCGAAGG
The DNA here is from genome assembly GCF_964261635.1 of Lissotriton helveticus. Lineage (NCBI taxonomy): Eukaryota > Metazoa > Chordata > Amphibia > Caudata > Salamandridae > Lissotriton > Lissotriton helveticus. The sequence goes on from NC_136067.1 coordinate 1,110,727,443, forward strand.
ACACCGACCCCTCAAATCTCGACATCCGACGTGGGACACCTCATGAATGGCTCCTGGTCTTCCACAGCATCGCCTGGTCCGCACAGCTGAAGCTCCAAGGTCACTGTCAGTTTTCCTGCAACTACCGACATCTGTGGGCATTTGTCTTCCGTGCCTCCTGGTCACTCCTGAGAGGCATGAACTCTGTCCCTTCGGCTTGCAGGTACTTCTCATCTTGAACCAACCTTTGAGTTCCATCTGACACTTTCACCATCTCCAGCAGTAGCATCTTCTTGAAGTCCTCAATGGAGTTCGACTTCATTTTCCGACGCAAATCACACCTATGCACCCGGCTTCCCTGGTGTAGGTATCCTGGTTCCTAGGTTATCCACGGGTGGGGTGGCTCTCCAACCTTCTGTCTTCCACAGGGTTTCTTCAGGGTCAAATGTGAAGGGTCCTTCTTTAAAATGGCAACCACAACTTACCCATTGATTTGTATTGAGCCCGCGGTCGTGTTCCCACTCTGTACAGGGTCTCCGTGGGGTTTCTGGTTACTTACCTCAGGTGGTTACCTGGGTCCCTAGCATTTCTACATCTTCTGGGTATAGTCTTGACTTAAGTCGTGTTTCGCATACCACTATTTTAGTATATGGTTTTGTCTCCCCATGGCGACCACTCTGTATTTGTGTTACTTACCAGTTTTATTTGCAAAGTATTGTGTGCATTGTGTATATCTCCGGGCAGGAGATATTTGTGTGTGTTAGTGAGTGTCTTATAATAAATACATATTTTATAAATACGCTGTGTAGTTCTTTTTCACTTAACCTATACCAATAAGATTATACTCTGGTAAAACAAGCTGCTTTACACTCCTTCTGGACTAAGCCGGACGGCTGCTTTCCACAGCTAGCTCTTAGAGAGCTTTTTAAGGTTGTCTAAGACCACTATAATCACCATAAGTGTTGTCTGGAGTAGTGCAGGGTGCCCACTTACATAAGTGTGCACCATATACTAAGCCAGCTTCTCACAGCACATTTTACATCATGCCAATTTTTTGAAAACCGGCCAGCAGGACACCTCACGCTTTAGAACCCATGACATTCACCTAAAGACATGAACGATGATACACGATTTTTAACTGAAAAAAGTTACTAAGGTTTCAATGAGCAGGGGATACATTTCGAGCGAGAAATCAAGTTCTCAATTCAAAGTATTAAAAGTTCTCGTTTTACTAATAACAGGTATTGCTTCTGCGCAGCTCAATGGTGGCTATATTTTCATATCTAAACAAAAGAAAAAAATAATCAAGTTTGGTTAGGCTTAAAACGGGTATAACTGGGATACAAAGATATAAAAAGATCAAACAAGCAGTGATCTCTTCCAGTAAACGTTTATGCAACAGGCAAAACAAAAGAGGACAAATTGCATTTTGTATCCATGTGATCCATGTGCTTACCGCAGTTGGAGCTGAGATTCAATCAGAAAGCATAAGTACTTTTGCCCACATAAATCAGTGGTGATAAATACTTTCAGAGCTTGAGAATTTTTTTCCCTATAAATGAAAACAGAAGGAAATAATTTGTGAATATACTAGTTTTTATGTATTGGCCAACATCTTACAATCTCACACACCATGGGAGTGAAAATAAATGTGGCCCAATAACACATTATTTAGTTCAACTGGGCTAACAAATGTGCATTCACACATTTATTACCACAATGCAAAGGTCAAATTCCACTTTATTACCATAGTAGAGGGAACTTGATATTTTCTTTAAAAAAAAAACAGTTTACTGTTTTATAAGTTGAATATTACAATAAATTCACAAAAGGAAACAATTCTCCTATTGGTGAGTTGGCATCTTACTCTACTATTTTTATTTATCCCTTGTATCCTGGTTTTGCTTAAATATATTTTTGAGGAAACAAATATCAAAACATATTTAAGTGAATTATTTAACATTATTTATCAAAATATCTAAAATAATAAAGTTATAGGAGGACCGCACTCACACCAATCAGGAACAACTAGCCTAATTCTAAAAAGCAAAAACACCCTGCCAAGCATTAAAAAAACTATTTAAATAAGAAAGCGTACATTTTCTTCCGATGATAATCTCAGAAAAAGCCACTCTGAGATGAGTGTAGAGTTACAGAATTGAGGTGCTGCACAAGAAAAGGTTAGTGGTTTGGTTCTAAATATATAAATACAAGTACTGAGAGCAATGGCCTGAATGCTGTCACACACCCACTAAATCCTCCATCCAGCCAGTTATACACCCACTTATTCTTCAATACACCTTGGCCAATATATATATATATATATATATATATATATATATATATATATATATATATATGAAACATATTTAAACTTTACAGAAACACAAAGTCACTGGATGATGTCATCAGTGATGTCTTTTGAGATGTCATCAGTAATGTCACTGACCATGTCATGAATGATGTAATATGTGACGTCATCAGCAGTGCATTGCGGGGGCGCGAGCTATAGTTGGCTCACAGCGGAATTTCTATGGTTTTGTACAAGTGAAATGTACAACTAACTATAACGTCACTTAAACCTATGTTTTTTTCAGTGAATATATATATATATATATATATATATATATACACACACATGCACACACACACACACAGAGAGAGCCTCGCAGCACAGTCACTATCCTAGAAGCAGGTGTTGCCATCTTGAAGCAATGATAAGTTAACTATTAATGAAGATTGTTTGTTTCACAAGGATAACTTATATGCCTTTACACAAGTGTCACCTCCTTATGTAGTTCATTTTAAGTCATACAGCCCCTTGCTCGCTGTCCTGAATCTTTCTACGTATACCGCGTCACATCGTACTAATTGTGAATCAATCGACCCTCCTCTGACATGTGGGGAGATTACAGCGAGCAAAGTCCACATTATGTCATATTTATTATGTTCTTTATCTGTAAAATGTTCAACTAAGGGTGCCCCAGTACTCAGAATTTTATTTTTGATCTGTACCCTATTATCCTCTTTCTAACTTTTTGTGTGGTAAGCCTAATGTAGTGTAGGTCACAAGAGCATTTGATGGAGTAGACAACCTTTTTAGTGTTACAGTTTGAGAAGGTCTTTTGTCAGACAGCATGACCATTGATTGCCACTTCCTTGGTGTTATTTGTGAACCACACACACTACAGTTGTTGCATTTAAAGTACACGTTCACTCGTGGTAATACAAACATAGAACAAATTTCTTGTTTTTCTCAAACTGTCTAGCTGCTTGTACCTTGTACTTTGAAGGAAAAAAGAGGTCATGACAACTTCAAACTGTGGAGCAATGTCCAATTGTTCTTACTAAAACGTTTTGCATTATTAGCACACAAGTATGTTAGGACACACTTTAATAGTATTTCTTGCTCTTTAATATTAGGTTTAAGCAAAGTTTCTTTAGGAGGTTACCATCTAAGGATATAATCAACTACGAACCCTTGGAACGGAGTCATAATCCCGCATGGGTAAAAGTTTATTAAATTGACAGAACTACTATAAGGTGGATTCAGGTTTGAGAATTGTAAATTTAAAATAGATGGCAACTGTTTATTAATCCGTTGGACATTATTTGTGCAGTAAAATGTTGCTACATGACTTTTTTCATGTCCTTATGTAGAATAGAAATTATTTATTGTACATAATTTGGAAGGTTGTGACATCTTTAACAAAAAAATAAAAGCAAATTCAACTGCATTAGCAAATATTTTTCCCATTCAATAGAGAGCAGTGTCACTACTGTTGAATCCCATTGAAGTGTATTTGATTGATCCTTTAGAGAATTACCTCTTTGTTCTTCATTTTTGCTCAGGTTCTTCCCCAATCGTTTTGGATTGAATAACAAACTTAATGAGACACTTAGTACCTTACGGTCAGAAGTACAGATGCTTATATCACCTCAATGAGTCTTTTAGCTTGACACACTCTTCATAGTGATTTCACCCCACATATCCCTTTACTTGCAGTCACACATACAGTTTTGCATATCTATGTTGCAGTTTGTCACAAGTGTGAATTAAACGGGGCCAAGGAGCAAAAGAAAACAATGTTATTGCAAACATACAAACTGGGCCAGTCCAGGACAAAAAGCAGAAAAAACTGTAAACCAACAACTAAATGGCGCAACAGACTGGGAGAGAATTCTGTACCAGGCTTGAGTGGAACCATGAGGCAGCAATTCTACAGAGTTTGTAGACAAGGAGGAAAACCAACTGAAGAAAGGACTGAAGCAAAGTACACACTCAGGAAAGACATCAATTCAAATCTTAGCTACAGGGACATAGGTAGAAACCACCAAAGGGATGTTGTGAGGCAGGTTCAGTGCTGTTAATCCCTGTGACACACTCACTTTCCCGCATAACTAAAAGGAGGAAAGCACAAGGGATGAAGAAGATTGGAGAGATGGCATTGACAAGTGGAGGAATCCATCAGAAAAACACACATGAGTTTTAAAGGTAGTACCACTATGGGCCCTATCATTATCCCCACTCTTTATTCTAAGCATAACCCCAGTGTTTTAAATGCTGCAAATTACTAGTAGTATTATAAGTGCCATTTAAGAAAAGTAGATAAGGGAAGCATTACATCAGTGGCCAACCTGTACCAACTGCCCTTTGAGGCACAGCCCCTTGGACACTTTTTTTTGGACTGCCACAATCCCCTCCATCCTTGCTGCTGCCCTCGTTCCTACTTTTTCCAGGTACTCAACCACCTGCCACACATAAGGTTCAAATTTCCCATTAGCATTCTGAGCCCTGGGTGGACCTCAGCATGGAGCCACTTAGGTCACCCTTAATAAAGGGGGATGGACTCTATGATTCTGAAATGCTGTAAGCATCCGATAACATAACAGTCAGAAACATGGACCCAATTGGATGACTACTGAATCAGTGCATGGCTCATAACCTTTGTTAGCTGTGTCACGATCATTTTCATATGTTCAAATATGGTTAGTCAGACGTACAATGTAATTGAAGGACGGCTTTGCTGAAGCAGGATATGCTGACTTTTGGACAGCCTACGTTATCAGTTCTGCAGTATGTTAATGTTGTTGAGTACAATACACATCAATAGTTTGAAGAAACAAAATAAAAAGACCATTAACTCTGCCAGAGACTGCCAATTAATAAAGAGAAGCACAAACTGAGGCAGTCATTTTTGTGCCTAACCAAGCAAAGAACATTAACAAGGAGGCTGAAAGTGTAACAAAAATACATCTGCCATCAAAGTAATACATACCTTGTGGCTGGGTTACTCTCTGTCCACAAATGGTCCAGGCAGAGTTCTGGGACGATTGGCTCCGCTTCGGCTGCCTGGAAGTCGCTGCAGGTGCTATTCGGGGAGTGTGAAGCGCTCAGTCTCTTTGGGGAGGGAGAGTGGGAGGAAAAGTTGAACCGCTGAACTCCTGCAAAACTGTGCACCCCCAATGCGGGAGAATGAGAACGGCTGTAATTTTGAAAAGAAGAAAATCTTCAGTGATGTTTTAAGAGAGTTCTCTCCATGGATGTAATTTTATTTTATCAAAAGGAGAATTTAATACAGCAAAGGACGGCATATTGCCAGTTCCACTGTTAGTTTCTTTTTTTGTAAGTTCCATGTCTAAAGGTGAAGAACAGCTGAAAATGAGTAAGATTTAAAAAAAAAATCAAAAAGCAGCAATAATATGGAATGGAATAGTTACTGAAATTTAGTAACAGTTTATAGGCCTAGTCTACTGAAATGTTCCTATTTAGCAGGTCACTGATGAATAACTGAGCTAATGAACCAGTGAAAATCATTCGATTTATGTATTAGTAGAGTGGATCACACTTGGGCCCTGATTACATGTGTAGCAGAGCACAATCCTTATGAGGACTTCTGCTCAATCATAAGAGGGCAGGTCCAGCACCCAGTTTTGCCAAGTACAGGAAGAACATCAGTGATTTTACTGGCCAGAAAATCTGGCAGGCAAAATCACGTGGGGATGGGCTGCACTGCAGCGCGGAACAGTTTTCTTGCACTCCCACCCCCGTCACTCAGTCACAGCACAGGGGAAGCAATCTGTAGCTGCAGACTGCAGTATTCCCTGGCCTCCCCCCTCCGTACCCCTACCCCCTCAAATTTACTACGTATTCACAGCAGGTGGTATATGTGACTGATAATCTCCATGGGAAAGGAAATAAAAACAGTTCCTCACTTTTTTCCCCATTCTATGTTGTGACAGTTATAAAATCGCATGGTACTGCAGGGCATTACTGCACAGCATCGTTTTTAACGGGTGGCAAATTACCACCTCTGCAGTACTGCGCAACTCATAATCAGGACATCAGAATCTTTGTAAGCAAACGGTTTACAATTTCCATTATCATAATAAGTTGTAAGAATCACAGTGGTTGGTAAAACTTGGTAATTTATGAACTTAACTTCTCACTTTGGGCCTCATGTACAAAGATTACACATAAGAAATTGCAAATTTAGACCCATAATTCGCAAATTGTGTTTTTTTGTATTTGGAAAACCTCATAATAGATTCTGTAAAAGTGGTCTCAATTTGCGCACCGATTTCTGCCAAATACATTAGTATTTTGCAAACCGTTCTATGTACTAATAGGTCGGCTCACAAAATACAGAATTGTAGTGGATTGCAATTCAACCTACCTCATCAATATTCCTGAGGTAGGCGAATATTTGCAACCCACTGCAATTGGCCACAATCCCACTGATCGTGACCTATTGGTGGTCAACAGACTACCATGTCAATAAAGCAATCTTGTATAGATAACAAAAAAATCCTTAAAGTAAAACAGGATTCATTTAAAAATAAAAAATGAAATGTTACAGATACCCTATGTATCACTGCCTATTCCTAAAAAAAAAAAATATATGGTCAATATTCACAAATGGGAAGGTGTCCCTTGGGGATGGTTTACCACCTTCTTTGAGTGGGTAGAGTATTAATGTTTTGCGATCAGGTTTTGGCCGCAAAATATGAATACATACCTTAAGGAATTGGTATTTGGAAAGGACTCTCTTAGCACTTTACTAGCAAACAGAGATTTCAATTTGTTTCACAGACCCGTTTAACGATTCTGGAAATATTTTCAAGTGGTTTAATGGGCATAGCACATTTTAAAAAGGTTTTTATTATTCACAAACTCTCTGATCTACCGAATCAGGGGGTTTGTGAATGCTAAGTCCCTTTGTACATCAGGCCCTTAAGTCTCTTATGGTCAACCATGCCACGTTTGCCATGACACAAACACTAAGCAGTTTTTTAAGGCCAAATTATAAAAACAAACTGTAAAGAGAATGCAGTCTCACATATAGTTCAATGAAAGTTATTCACAGAATTCAAGTTATGCAAAAAAAGGTGCTGTTATTGAAGCTAAAAAAGGATTTAGACTTAAGTTTGTCCAACAGAATGAATGAATTTATGGCCGAAAATATTTCAAGGTTCAAACAAAACTGAACCAACACTTTTCTTTAAGTTGTCACTAAACTAGCGACCCATGAAAATGTAAATGGAACGAAAATCACAGTGATTTAATACCAATGCTTCTTAGTAGGCACATTCAACATTTTGTGAACAGCAGAAAACGCAAATTGACAATAAATATGTTCAAAATAATTTTATTGAATCTGTTCAATATGAAAGAGGGGATGGCTCGGGGTGATCGCCGGACTACTCTACCTCCTCACGCAAGTACAAGTTATGGGGAAAGAGCACTCTGCAAAGTTGGGGTGGCGGGTAGTTGTATGTCTGTCTTGAGGAAGGCAGGGAGGAGGGTGGGGGAAGGGGAACAGTTGAAGTTTATATTTACTTTGTTCACACAGGTACACCGAATGCTGATTAAGTATATACACAGTTTGTGCATGCTAATCGTATCGCATTGCTCTCCATGCACCAGCATCAACTATACACCCACTGACAGAAGGGGGAAACTAGACCGACCTCATGCAAGCACAACCTGAGACTTCTAGTATGTTTAGCCCCCCTTTCTCAATTATATCATGGAACGCAAATGACTTATGTAACACGATAAAGAGGGGGTTGGTACTGCAATACCTTAAACGACAAGCCCCAGCAGTAGCCCTCATCCAAGAGTGGCACTTTACTGGTTCAGCCTGTAAGGCCTTGGATAGGTGGGGATTTCACATGGTGGCACACTGAGTTCACTTCAGGTTCGCAAGGTGTGGGGATTCTGATTCGCAAAAACTTCCCACTCGTAATAAACGTGTCCTGGGCGGACAAACAGGGACGATTTGTAGCTATATCATGTCAATGGGAGGGGCCAGCATTCAACTTAGTTTCTTTATATATTCCGCCTGCTCTACACAGCCTAGCCCTCCCGGCAATTGGTGAATTCCTGCTCAAACTCCCACAGGGGGAATTGGTCATAGGGGATGACTTTAACAACCCACTAGACTCTACGCTGGACAGACAACCCCCTAGGGGCCAATGCAGGACCCACCTTCGTCTGGTGGAATTCCTCGACGCCTTTGGTCTTGAAGTTCGGCGCTTGCGTTTCCCTCAGGAACGACAATATACTTTCCACTCTGGAGCACACAATAGCCTTTACAGGATAGATTATATCCTTACTCTATCATCTCGTTTGGAGAGAGTGTCAGAGATCTTACACCACCCCAGAGGTATATCCGATCACTCCCCGGATATGATAAAATACGCGTCTCACTTCCTATGGAGGCGTCGCATATATCCCATATATCCCTGTTTTCTGAAGGACCAAGCTATTTGGAAGGGTCTGCTTAACAAGAAGAGACAATACTTCATGGAAAATGAACATTCAGTAACCTCCCCAACAACCCTGTGGGGGGGCATATAAGACCGTCTTACGCGGCCAGGCGATATCCCTAATCAAATCTCACAAATGTGATAAAGTACAACAGATGCAGACACTTGAGCAGGCAGTGAGCCAAGCAGAAAACTCTTCAGATCCCAACAGCACCACAGCCCATAAGCTGAGCTTAGCAAAGCAGAAATACAGGGACTACATGTAGGAGGAGGCTAAAACCAGAGTCACTAAAACACAACACACTATTTACGAAGTGGGCGATAAGGTTGGTCACTGGGTGGCACAACTGACTTCATACACCGGCGGGCTATTACAGGCCCACAAAAGATAGTAAATGCGTTTGCACTCCACTATGAGACAATATATACTCCCAAAGCCACGAACACTCTAGAGGAGAATTTGGCATTTCTTAAAGACATACAGAAACCCAAACTCCCACTACACGAAGTTCAGGCGTTGGAGGCAGACTTTACTCCCGATGAACTAACACTAGCCATAAGTGGCTCAAAGCAGGAAAAGCTCTAGGTCCCAATGGCAGTCCCATCAAACTCTACAAAAAAGCAGCCAGCAAACTCATGCCACACTTGCTCAAAATGTATGAAGCCAGTCTCGAGGCGGGAACACTTCCTAGAGATCAGCGCACATCGACAAACGTAGCAATTCCAAAGCCCGGTAAACCCCCACACGAAAGCTCATTGTATCGGCCAATATCACTGCTTATTGCAGAAGCCAAAATACTAGCAAAGGCACTGGCTGCTCAGCTCCAAACATACCTTACAGCCCTAGTACACCCAGATCAATCAGGCTTTATGCCGGGCCGGAATACGGCATTAACTTAACTTGAAACTCCTTCATGGTGTAATGGCCCGCATTCCCATTATCCAGGTAGAGGCTGTCATACTCTCCTTGGACGCACATATGGCTTTTGATCTAGTTGAGTGGCCCTTTCTTTTCGCAGTATTACAACGCTTTGGCCCTAAATTTTGCACCTGGATCCAACTCCTTTACACACAACCTTTGGCACATGTGGTGGTGAATGGACGAGTCTCTGCTGACTTTCCTCTAGGTCGCAGGGCAAGACAAGGCTGTCTGTTGCCTCTTGTTTGCTCTAGTATTGGAGCCGTTGGCTGCTTGATCAGGAGGGATCCAATGATACGCAGGTTCAATTGGACGGAGGGATGGGAGGATTGCATTTCGTTATATGCGGACAATATCTTACTATATATGGCACCCCCAAATGGATGTTCAATTATCTCCGAATATATATTACTTCCCAACCTGCTCATTTCATTGTGAAAAACCTTTTGGAGCCCCTGAAACTACTCCGCCACAACGTTAAGTATTGGCACTTCTTGCCACTGACGCTCTTAGGTCGTACCGCCCTGTTCAAAATGATGGCACTCCCCAGGTTTCTGTACGCCCAGCAGAACACTCCATTCCCAGTTCCTCACTCCTACTACAAAGTGATCAACGCAGAAGTAAGTCGTCTCCTCTGGGATGGGAAACCTGCCCACAAAGCCCTGCACAAATTGGTAAGGGGTTGGTACGACGGTGGGGTAGCCCTAACACTGATCAAAACATACTATTGGGCCTCGCAGCTCATTGTGGTAAACCAGTGGCTGCATGCCCCGCAAGACGAGCCAGCGCTTTGCAGGGATAGAACACTCTTGGCAATGAGGGGGTTCTGGGAGCACTATACAACAAATCCCGGAAAAACACGCTACTAGGACCAGCTGCACATAAAGTACGCATTTGGTTCACTGCGCTCCGTGCGCTTAGCTGGGAGGAGGTCTTAACACAACACACACTAATTTGGGACACCCAGCGACTAGGTAGACTCCGTAACAGTAAGGGCTTCACCCGATGGGACCTCATAGGTATACCCAAGCTAGGGGACCTGTGGAAAAAAAGGCGGGGTCATTTCATTTTCCCAACTTCAGGAGATATACGAAATGGCAGCGACGGAATAACACAGCTACCTACAGATTAAACATGCGCTCATAAAAGCTATTCCACCGGGCACCGACCTCCTCGAGTCCTCTCCACTAGAGGACAGACGTCTGACAGACTACATGACCAAAAAAGCCATTTCCCTGACGTATTGTAAAATCATAAATAACCAGCGAGATCCCACAACCACCCTTCTGGAGGAATGGCAGGCTGAGCTTGAGGAGCTGGACGAAACAGACTGACAGGAAGTGCTTGTGTCCCCGCGCGAAGTGGCTATACCCTCCAAATTACAACTAGTGCAATTCAAAATACTGCACCGAACATATTACACAAGAACAACACTACACACAATTGGAAGAGCTGACAACCCATTGTGTTTGAGGGGCTGCGGGACATCGGGTAATTTCTATCATACCCTGTGGGATTGTCCCAGAATTTTACTCTACTGGGAGGCGATCATGGAAACAATCATGCAGGTTTGTGGACCCACTGTCCCCCCCCCCCGAGCCCTAGAGATGTCTTCTCAATATTTGGGAGCCGACAGATCTTAATCATGCAGCTCTGGACTGGGCGACTTTAGGTATGATGCTGGCTAAACAAAATATAGCTCAACACTGGGGAGCGCCGGCCGTCTCCACACATCGACAGTGGTGTAACGACATGGATAGTGCAATGGTGGAAGAGAAGACGGTCTTTACCCACAGAGGGCACCCCAAGAAATGGACACGGGTGTGGGGTAGTGGAATGCTTTCAGAGAGAATATATGTATCCCGCCGCTTGACGAGTCGGATCCGGACCTGAGCGACTAGGAGGACAAAATCAGAGTTACTTTGTGTAAGCTGTCATCACTGTGAGAAACTGATGGGGCATGGGAGAGAAATTAACATTGCAAATGTATACAGATGTTATTTAAGTGTTGGCACAGCTGTGTACTCTATGTGCACCTACAATTTCAGATTCCTGTAATCAGTACCGATTAATGTAAAAGAACAATAAAAATGTTTGTTTTTTTAAAAAGAAACTGCTCAATATGATGGCATTTGTATTCTTGAAAACAATTCTGCATTTGTACAATTGTGATTTATAAAGTACTACTAATGATCAAAGAAAGAGGTAACAAAGAGCAAGGAGGAATTTATTTATTGGTAAAAAGCCAAGTTGTAAACATTTTTCAAGAATTATGAACGATCAACTGCACCACAAAGAATTAAAGGGAGTTTGTTCCAAAGTTTAGCTCCCATGACTGCTGCAGGGCAGACTCCCCTCCAGACAGTACAACATTTTAAGGTAAAAATGTTGAAGAAACTTGAAGATTTAAGTATTTAAAATGGCGAATGAAACTTGACCTTTGAGGCCTGTTTGAACCAGAGTTGTGTGCGGCTCCATGGATAAGAGTCTTGAATAGGATCCTTTTTTCTATAGGGGGCCTGTGGAACTCCTTTCATTTGGATGAAATCCAACAATGTCTGTCTGGGGAGATGAAGTAATCAGCTGAAGTTTAAATATGTCTTTTTTAACTCTTAGGTACAGTGAATTTAACTAATACAGACGGGAGGTTTTTGGGTATGGATCACGTCTTTCTATCCTTAATGTGAAGGAAGTCCAGCAGTTTGTGAAGAGTTTAAAGTAGTCTGAACAGGTGATTGTGACAGTAGGAATATGGTGTTTAAAGGAAAGTTGACTGTTGAATTTTACCCAAAACGTCCAACTACTTCTGCAGATGAAGGAGGTGGGCCAAGTTCGTACGACCACCACAGGTCTTTCCAAGACTGTTTGTTGTTCCCAAAATAGGTAATTCAGTTTTATCCGTGTTAAGTTTACTACCTCTATGATCCTACTGATGAGGTATTGCTTAAATTTTTGTTGCCAAAAATCGTTGTCATTTGCCAAAGAGACAATCAACCATGTCAACTGTGTGCCTTTCTGCATAACACACACTTCGAAACCAAAGCCCCGGATCAGGATTCCCATATGGGTCATATAGATGTTAAGGGAGTGGAGCTCAGAGATGACCTCTAAGGCACTCCACAATCTAAAGAGACAGAGGCCTAGGGATAAAAGGAAGATGTTCTGACTGAAATCTATTTGTAAGAAAATCAGAACTCCAAGCACGAGCTGGTCCTTTGACACCAATATCCCAACATACTCTGAATGAGGATCGGATGTGATATGGTTTCGAAAGATACCAAAATAAGAATGGATTCCATGCTGCAAGCAGAATGAAAACCAAATTCTGAGACATACAATATATTGTTAGTTTCAAGGGACAAGGATAAGACAATGGAGGATTGATATGCATTGCTAGCAACTTTGCACGAATTAGAAACAAAGATACTGTTCTATAAATCATGGGAATATCGGTGTCGGCATTACTTTTGTTGAGAATAGAAGTGATTTGGGCTCACTTGCAGGTGTCGGGTAAGGAAGCTGTGAGAATGGAAGAGTTAAGTATGTTAAAGGGAACGGGAGCAATCATGACAAAGGGAGATGGGGTTTCTTCATGAACCAGATTTACAATAATGAATAATATTAATTTCTGAAGATTGAAATAATGTGAATTCTCCAAGACTGGGAGAATCATTGGGTTGCAGGCTAATGAGACATGGATTAAGGGAGGCTGTTGAAGAATATTGAATGTAAAGGATGTTCCTTTTGAAATAGGAAGCACGTGAATTGCACACAGCTTCTGAAAGGAAACTCTTCCAGTTCAGGGAAGTGGGATGAGTCATACATTTCACAATTGAGAATACTTACTTAGAGAAGTTTCTAGCTAATTCAATCTTACTGGTGCAGAAAGTGGATTTAATCAATCTGATTCCCTTATGGTATTTTATAATGGCTACACGATGTACATATATTTCTGCCTCACAAAGGTTGTACCATTTCATTTCCAGTTGGCGACATTTTCTTTTTAGAGACATAAGGCTTAAATTAAACCAAGGACTGGACTTGTTCTATGATATGCATTTTCTCTTGTCAGGGGAGCTACGATGCTAAGGGCCAAAGTGAGCCAGTCATGGTAGAATTCAGAATTCACCTCAATGTTGCCAGTCACCTGTGGGTGATTTACAGCTATGGTCGACTTAAAAGAGGTCTCATATTATCTGATGCTAAGGTCTATGCATCGAGGTGGCTGCCACACATGCTATTTATGGTCAGGACTCAAAAGGAGAGAGGGACTGCTAGATGTCATTACAAGTTAGAGGTCATGGGGTAGTACATTTGACATTGCCAGCGTTGGTAAAATAAGGTCAATGGTGTGGCCTATAACATGTGTTTTGCATGAGACTATTTGAGATCGATTTAGTGAGAATATATCCTATAAGAATTGATTTACCAGTCCATCAAAGCCATCGTCAGTGTGACGGTTCACGTCTCCTAGGATCCTAGAGTTGGAGTTTATAATCATGTACGGTGCAAGCATCTCCACTACATCTAGGAAATGACGCAGCACAGCCCGGTATTCTATATATCAGTGGGCAGAATCAAGTATAATTTGGAGTCCACTTTAATGAGAAATTAAAGCCTCTGCATTTATAATATTAGAAATAGTGGTAATCGAGCAATGAAAGGCTTGATTAAAAGTAATGGCAAGACTGTCTCAATTTCTTTTCTCCTGGTTTAGATGTTATATAGAAACAAGCATTTACAATGCAATGGTCTCCTCTTTGTTAAAGTTAGAGCTATTGGCATTGCAAATGTCATTTTTTTCATTTGTCGTTTTTTTTTATTTAAACTGATAAATATATGGTAGTGTCATTTACAATGGCAATAGGTAAGCATTAGAGTAGTAGAGAGTAATAGCTTAAACTGTCCCAAATGCGAGACCTATTGCATTTGCACCCACACACACACAGCCACACACAGAACCACACACACACACACACACTGAAACCCCCCACACACACAGAACCCCACACACACACAGAGCCACACACACACAAACAGAGCCACACACACACACACAGAGCCACACACACACACAGAGCCACACACACACAGAGCCAGACACACACACACACAGAGCCAGACACACAGAGCCACACACACACTCACACAGAGCCACACACACACAGAGCCACACACACACACACAGAGCCACACACACACACAGAGCCACACACACACACAGAGCCACACACACACACAGAGCCACACACACACACACACGCAGAGCCACACACACACACGCAGAGCCACACACACACAGAGCCACACACACACAGAGCCACACACACACAGAGCCACACACACACACACACACACACACACACACACACACAGAGCCACACACACAGAGCCACACAAGTTCATGCAACGGCTAGATTGCCCCACACACAATCTCCAAGCCTGCGTAGCACTGACCATCCCCAGCAGAGGAGGCAGACAGCACACAAATACGTAAGCAGACTCGCTCACCACCATGCCCAACACGACCCCAGGGCCCCTTCCTTCCTTCCTTCCTTCCTTCCTTCAGCGGTCCTTTCCTAACACGACTGCTTTGCGCTCCTCACCTGCCACATGACTGTCCAATCAGTCAACTGGCTTTCTGAAGCCTGCTCGGCCACCCACAAAATAACGTGCCCTCCACCAGCAGCTCAAAACAAATGTAAGAGATCGTTTCAAATCTAGCGGCGTCTACCTTGGAGCAGAAGTTTATAACGGGCCAGCCAACGCAGTTCTTCTCCGTGGCTCCCTCTGCACCACGGGGCTCTCCCTCACAGCACGGGAGCCCCGGGTGCAACCGCCGCTCTACTTCACATTTCAGGAGCAGGGGGTGGGCTCCCGTCCGCTTCCTGCTTCCTCCTGTCTCGTGGCCCCGCCCACCTCAGCAAGAGGCTGCCTCCGGCTAAGTCCGGACTGCGGCGGCAATTTTCATGGTGCAAAAACGAAGGGTAGGCTCCCTCGAGAGCAAAATTAAAGTTAGTATGCGGGGTGGGCACCCGCTAGGATGCTAATAAGCGTATTATAAGTTATTATACTTAAAAACGAAAGTAAACACGAGCGAACTAAGCCCCGTCCTGGGGGTTGTGTTTTTTTGATTGACTGAAGACGTCACAGAGAGAAAGAATCGAAAAAACACGCCCCCAATCCGAAAAATACGGGGCCTAAATTGACAGACAAACCTCTTCTCCAATGGCTGGCCGCCGTTTAGGAAGCCAGCCAATGGAGAACAGGTGCTGGTTTCAGCTCCCCTACTAGAAAACATTAAATCTCGCTAGCGAGACTGCACAAGCGCAGCCTACGCTAGCCGAGACCTAAAAACAGGTAGGCATAGCTTCTGCAATCACGGATGCAGAGACTTCCATTAACCAAGTCTCAGTAAGAATCACATCATCTGGATTTCAGTCAAAGACGAAGTCATGGATCTTATTTTATGTTTAGGGATGGACTGGTGTTGATTAGGTAAACTTGTAAAAGCTTTTTAAGCAGCTTTTTAGCAGCTGCTGGGCTAATAACCTAAGGAATAAACTTATTAAGAACGGGTGGGTGTGGAGCGTGGCCAACAAGTCGAAGATGTTGGACATACGAGCCTGCTGCTCCGTGCTGGCCCATCACCAATCTTGAAACATATGCGGCCCGGAGCAACCACAAAGTACATATAAATGTGGCGCAATACAGATGGGCTCATCGGAGTCCCATATCCCGGAAAAAGGGAGTGCCCAGCTGCAGGAAAAAAAACAGTAAACAGCCATTGATCTGGAGCGGCCGACACAGTTTGTCAAAATGGCGGATGGACCCGAAGAGCGCTCAGTGCAATAGCCCGGCCACCCACAAGATGACCTTAGAGGAGAGACACCCCTGGAAGCACTGTGGTGGGTGACGCCTGTCCAGAAACCTGGGAAGAGCACATAAATGGGGTCGAGCCACCTGACCAGAGGTACATGGCAAGGCACCATGTACAACTACCCGCAGGCCCGGTAAGTGAACTCGGGGCCAAAGCCAGGGCCCGGCAACTGGAGCGGTGAATCTGTAAACTCAGAGTGGCCACCCAAAAGAACTGCTGGGCCCCTCCTGGTGTTGTTTAGAGTGGCCAGATCGGTAGTATGTGAGGCTGCCAACACTGGGTCACATGGAAGCATAAAGCGGCCCCTCCCATCTGATGGGTTGTGTTTTGCCAGTTCCTGCGCCCACCCGAATGGCAGATGCTCACCAAGGCTGCCTACTGCCAAGACACTCTACATACCTACTTGAGGTCCGGGGGCCCTTGCTGCCGGCAGAGGTGCACATGCAGGCCGGCGTGCAGCAATGATGGAGGTCAGAAGGTGTCGGGCAACCTCATTGAGGGTCTCGGGCCTATGTCGAGACCCTACATGAGAGGAGACGGCAGGCCCGAGTTTTAGGGCTGTGGGCTACTTCAACATTCCAGTCCTCCATTCCCCCCCCGCCCCGAGACCAACGGATATAGGGGATCCAGATGTGGAGGCACCGTAGGGATCAGCTGATGCCCAGGAAACCCCCAGTTGAGACAGCATAATGGAAGGAAGCCCATTGTAACTTCCCCCCTTGAGGCCTTTGTGAGGCGACACTGTGCCCACTAGAACTTAAACTTCCTCATTGTGGGGGACTGTGCAGGGAAAGCCCTTCATCAGGTACAATGGACCCAGGTGACTGTACACCTCTCCAAACACCCCCTGCCTCACCCCAATTGCCTCCCCTGTGTGCCTCTTCTCCTCTGCCAAGATCTTATGGCCCACACCACCAACTGGGGCCGGAAATGGAGGCAGCAGACAATCACTGCTTGGACACACTGTGGACCCCCGCCCTCTTTTGTGCACAAGCATTGTTGGGCCACTGCATGGACTAGTGGCAGAACTTGTGATGACTCAGAGGTCGTACTCGGAAACTGATACACCTTCCAAACACAAATCTGTGCTCTCAAAATAGGAATCTTCCAAAGTTGATGGTACCGTCCTGCCTTTGGTGACACCGCGATTTGCTGAAGACTTGATTTGAAAACTGTTTCCTCTGGCTCTAAGGTTGTTGAGAAGAGCCTCAAGCTGTGAACCCGTAAGAACTTTAAGTTACTGATTTGGCGGGTGTTTCTGCCATGGGACCATTAAAGAAGTAAAGTAATGTTGGTTTGTGTGGGATCCAGGAATGTGGTAGCGTTAATGTCGACTTTGGGGTTGGTCTAAGTGCCCGGAAAAGGGCCATGTATAGGGCCAGAGTGACACATTGGTATTGTTTATACACTGCAGCCCACTCCCTCCCAGATAGACCCTTGCCAGGAGACTGGTGGAGACACTCTGTGGATTAAGTTCATATGTTTTAAATTTGGGCGGCCAGCCGTTGCTGGCCCACTCTTGGCTAGATACTAGTTGGGGATTGGTATTATTTTTCACACTCTACATGTTGAGATGGGGGAGTGCAGGGGGGCCCCGAGTGGTCTGAGTGGACCATATACCACGCACGTTTAAATGTAAGGACGCCACTTACTGACCCTCTTGTCCTGGAATAGCCGGAGAATGGGTTAAGCCTCCAAAAGCCACAACATGCATAGATATTTAAAGAAGTGAGGAGTGCAGATAGCCATGTTACAAGAGACGCACCTTACCAGAGAATAGATTGACCGCCTGATTATAGATGGCAAGGTCAGTTCTCTGGCATACATTAAGGTGCACGGACGGAGCGCGCATCAGGGTCGCACACCAAAACATTGCCGGTGAGCATCACAAACTTTATGAGGTTGACTTTCGGAGTGCATTATATCATTTATTATGTATAGAGGTCATCTGTAAGCCACTTCATCTTTGCCTGAGGATCTCTGATGTGCATCAGAGCAGGGACACCATTTGAGCTCAACCACTCCTCCATTGATAAAGAAGGCCGGTGTGTCCTGATCAGGGGTATAGTATTGGGCAGGGATATAACCCTGGGAAGTATTTATGCCCCAAATCATGATCAGGCGGTCTTCCTTCATTCGCTATCAGCCACCCTGGCATCTTTAATGACAGACAACCTCCTATTTGGTGGGGATTTTAATTGTGTGGCATATGTTATCCTTGACTTCCTCGCAGATGTTATCCTTGACCCCCCGACCCCTGTTGGGCACAGCCTCCCTCAAAACTGCAAAAAGCCTTAGGCATCGGTAGGGGAATTGGAGCCTGGCAAATGCTTGGAGGGTACAACATGGGGAGATACAGGATTATTCTTATTAGTCACACATTTACAAATTACACACCAGGAGAGATACATTTGTTAGTTCCCTCAGGCTCTGTCAATTTGTGGTGTACAATGAATAATTAGGGTGCACCCTTTCGGACCACGTGGTCCTCGGCTGTTAGGCCTCCAACCTGTTGGAAAATGCCCCAAATCCCCAGGTGGAGGCTTAACCAATCGTCTCTAGAAGACACTTTCTACCGGGACTTTATGGGGGATGCACTCTATGGATACTTTGAACAAAATCAGGGTTCTGCGTCCTACGGCCTGGTCGAGTGGGAGGTGTTCAAGGTATTGGTGGACCGGGTTCACTGCCTGGAGCTCTCAGTCGGGGTCCAGAAGAAGCTCACTGGGGAACTTAGGGTACTAGATATCAAACTGCATGAACTGGATAACACTCTGGATATTGGAGCATCTGCAGCGGATAGGCTGCGAGAGGCTCTGGACTATATAATGGCCACCCTAGAAATACTATGCTGTCCCAACTACAAGAACTATGTAGCCAGGGCACATAAGGAGGAGGGAAAGCGGAGGAAGATATTGGTCTGGCTTATCTGGCCTGAAGCCTGAGAAGCTCCCATAACCCACATTAAGATGAGCAATGACGAGTGTCTCTATTCTCCTCAGGCCATAAATGCCTAATTCCGAAGATATTATGAAAAGGTTTATGAATGACCTAGACTCGCTCATACCATGGATCCAGACTGCCTTTATGGCCGACCTGCCACTAAGAAAGCTTCCCTGGGACGGCTTGGGGGGACCAGTAACAGTGCAGGAAATCCACATTCGCTGGGACACTGGCACTGAGACTGGAGTTGCTCTATGCCAACACTTACAGACTTGGGACACTGCCTGCTAAAACCTGAGATGCAGTCATGATCCCACTCCCCAAAACGCAAGGGCCTCGAACGTCAGACTTGCGTCCACTCTCGATGCTTGATATGGATTACAAAATCCTTAGTACGGTATTGGCCCTTCGATTGCTCCCTCATATGCCCACTTTAATTCATGACGACCAGAACGGTTTCACACCGACCTGCAATACCTCCCTAAGTCTCAAGAAACTGCATCACGTCCTTTACCACCCAGGAGTGCAGTCCTGTTTCAGGGCCATGTTGATGTCGGTAGACCTCGAGAAGGCCTTTGACTTTATACGCTAGGTTTTTTTATGTTTGAGGTTATGCGTCAGATGGGTTTGGGAGAACCCTGGGTTAACTGGGTCAAATTACTTTATACTACCCCAACCACATGAGTCACAATGGGTACTAACTTCTCCCCCCCAAAACACAATGTGCACAGGAGCACCAGGCAGGGGTGCCTCCATGCGCCCTTCTTGTTCGAGTTGGCCATTGAACCCTTGGCTCGATTTTCCACCTGAAGGGAATAGGCACGGGTGTAATGGTCGAGGGCCGAGAACACATTATTTCGACCTCCTACTTTATCTAGCGGATGGCTCTACAGGCTCAGCGCCAGCACTGCATCTTCTAGGTGGATTTGAAAGTGTTCTGGCCACTAGGTTAATAAAAACAAAGACATAGGAGTTCCCCATGTCACCGGATGCTCAGCGGCCTCTGGATCCCACATTGGACCTGGCGTGGTCTCCATCCTCCTTTCAATATTTGGATATACAAATATTTTATTCTCTTGAGGACTTACGGGAGGGCGATTTGGGAAAAACCCTTCACTCACTGCGGTCAACTGTCGCCTTCTTGCACTCCCTCAAATGACCAATTATGGCCAGGAATTCCCCTTTTAAAATGGTCATGCTCCTGAGATTGCTCTACTTCTTTATAAATCTGCCGGTAGAAATGCTGGTTTCTAGGTTCCGGCAGCTGAAAACCTGCAAGAGCTGATATGGGACGGGTGCCGCCAGAGGGTATCACTTGAGATTCTTTGGCGCCCCCCAGACTAGGGTGGGCTGGGTGCCCCTTATTTTGAGGTGTACGTCTTGGCTTCGTAGCTCCAGTGGGGCACTCAGTGGCTAGACGGAGTCCACCAGGAGGAGTTGGGGCCAATGGGGTTGTCCGCCCACTTGGGGGCAACCGTTAGCTAAACTACTTAACGCGGTGGTGGTGATCACACCACCTAGCCTCCTTTTGAAGGCAGCGTTGAAGTGCTGGAGGCGCTGCATGGGGAGGTCGGCTGGCACACTCTTCTATGCCCCAGCGCTACCATTATGCTACTCCCACAAGGAGATTCCCTGTCCTTTTCTACAGCTGGACAGCTGTTGACCTGGACTGATGCAGGATTGGTGACAGTAGGAGGCTTCTACCAACAAGGGGTTCTCCAGATGGACGAACTGGCAACACAATATGACTTACCCCCAGGCCAATTCCTCACATACAAGGCCTTGGCTAGAACTTTTAAAGACCTGTGGGCTGGGGGACATGACAAACCATCGAAACATGCTGTGCTACAGCTGTTGGTGTCCTTGGGCACTGTATAACACTTAATTAAATGGTTTCACAGAGCACTATCAGAGATGACCAGCAACCCACAGCTGGCATACACGACAAAGATGGGGGGGTGACACTGGAACAGGAAAACCTGACTCGGAGTGGCGTAAGATACTGGAGTACCCTAAAAAAAGTCTCTAGGAATATGAGGGTAAAATACACACAATTTAATTACGTCCATAGTACTTATATGACCCCCCCCCATAGACTACAGGTGGTCTACATGCAAACACCTGGATACAGACTTAATAAACATAACCTGGAGCTGTCCACGGCTAAGGACATACTGGAAGACTGTAGTAGACACCCTAAATACCACACTAGGGCGCTCCATAACTTATACCCTAGAGGTCTACCTGCTAGGATAATACCCTAGACCCCGCACACGGAAGGGAGGCTCTACATTTTTAGACCTGGACTTAGTATTGGCCAAGACGCGAATAGCAATGACCTAGAAGTACATGATGGGACCAGTGGTGGGAACATGGGTGAAAAATGTTACTCAATGGGCTAGGGCTGAGGGGAGAGCTCTGAGTCGGATGGAGGCCTGAGGGATACAGAGATGGCGATAGCTAGTTTGTGGATAGAAGTCTTAGTAGCCTGGGAACACCCAGAGCGGGGTGGGGGTCCAAGGATGAATCTGAGGGTCAGGCGAGCCCAACCGAGGGGGATGGGGTGACCTCCCCGAGGGTGATGATTAGGGCAGAGGACACACACTGAGTAAGGAACCAGACTGGAATATTGCCGCCCTTGCCTACTTGAGTGGGGTACTGAGTGGTACTGGACTCACTCCACTATCTTGGCGCCCAGACGTGCTGCACAAGCCATGGGACAGCCCTCAAATGAACCACAGGAGGGCCCCGTGACCGCCCACCCTCCCCCTAATCTCTTTTATCCTACCAGGCCTAGCAAGTTTGAGCAGTCCCTGCACTGAATTGGTTATTTACCCCCCTTTTTTCCATTTTATATTTTACATAATGGTTATTGCAGTTCTGCATGAGATATTAGACCTTCTCCCTCACTGCAAGGGTTGTTGCTGTGAATAATTTGCCGAACCGGAAATTTTGATTATAGAAGCAATATACATCTTTGAGTGGAACCTTGATGACAGATCTCTGCCTGTATTTCATTTGACTGTTGTGGAACTGTTGAGACATGCTGCTGGGTACATATATGTGTCATTGTTATTTATCTTTGGGTGCTGTTTGCTATAATAGTTAATAAACATATGTTTAAAAATATAAAATAAGATGTGGTGGGTGATAAGGAACTTGGGGCAGACGTACAGTTTATTGGGTAAGATATCATCTGATGAATTACACTTCCCTGAGGGTGAAACAAAAGGTCACGTCATGACTAATAAATGAGGTCAGACTCCAACCAGCCAGCCGGGGGGTGCAAATGAGTTTGACTTTGGGCCAACAGCTGCGTGCCAGCTGCGAGTGTCCACTCAGTCCTGGCGGGGACGTGGCTTGAAAAGTAGAGCGCCAACACAGTAGTAACGAGCAAGGCGCAACAGAGAGGAGAAATTAAAGTGAAAACTGGATCCCAGCAGATTCAGTGTGCGAGGTCAAGCTTTCTTGCATCCACACACGGCAAGGAAACAAAATTGTAAATAAAATAAAAGTGAGACAGTGAAATAATAAACATAAATAAAAGACCAAAGTGAGTCCAAGTGACCGGTGGGAGCCAGACACCTCGGACATACAAGAAAATAAAAACCCATAGTGGCTGATTCAGACAGAGTAGGGATGGCTTATCCTGGACGGATGTTCCAGTCCAAGGTAACACCCGTATTTTCCCGATAGTGGAATGATGTCACACAACCCCACAATTGAATTATTTTGCATTTAGCTGCTAAATCATATTTTGCACGCAGAGTGCTATGGGTTTAATACCCAGACAAATTGCATTGAACAATTTCTATTATGATACATCATTTCAATAATCGTCCTACTGTTATGTATTTTTTTTCTGCTGCAGGTAACGGGTTTCACTATTATACAAGTTTTTTGCAACCAATGGGTCGACCTCAGAAGGAAGAGAGGTTCAGATGGCCCTGCAGAGATTCAAACTTGAAACCTACTAGTCACTCAGAGATGTCACACTAGCATTTCACTCTGTAAGAACAACATACAAGAAATCGGGCAACACTATTTTCAGAGAATCTTGGTAATCTAGTGTCTAAAGAGCAGAGGTGCCAATAGGTTCATTCTTATATCAGTTTGGCGAATGTAAGGCAGAAGTCAAACTCATCAAAGATGCATGGATGTGGGACATGTTTCAATTACACTGTGATTTGTGTAGGCAATCGACAACAGGTCGCTTCAAGATTAAAAAGAATATATACATTTACTGATACGTCATAAGTGCTACTAAACTTGTGGCAGACAGCTCAAGTGCTCAAAATGTAATGCACATTTGTTTATATAAAAGAGTTTGTACAGCACGTTACAAAAGGTGTGGCTAGTCAGTACCACTTTGAGCCAGATTCGTCTTCTCTCAAGTACTTAGTAAATAATTTTCCAACACTAGACCCCAGAGATGTTCACAGAATAAGAGTCTTAGTACTCACTACAAGAAGGCTGCCACTATCGCTATGATGAGGTGGCCATCTTGGAATATATACTTGTTCGGCAACAAACAGTGATTTACAGTTCAAATGTACCCGAACATCTTCAGTTTGGTAGGTTTTTACTAGGTTTTTATTTAAACCTAAAACAGGAAACAGACAGGCCCTTCAACACACTCCTGGCATGAATCGTGTTGTATGGAGAGTGACCTTGGGGCATTTTGCTTTTTGTCATTTCCTCATTCTAGTTGACCCAAAATGTTCTCCGTGCTAAAAGTCCTATGTCGCATTCTATGACGTATCTATACTACAGTCTGCCCAACAATAACAGAGGTACAGCGACTGTGGTACTCCTTTAATAGTGACTACTGTCCCCAAGACCAGTCCATGACACAATTAATGTGGATGTGGTACTTGATTAATAGTTATGAGGTACATGCTGTTTTATTACAACAGTGGGTAGGCAGCCTACTAGATCTCGCTGTAGAATTAAAGTCCTTCATCACTGATCCTTCGAATTATATATGTTGTAGTGCTTGGAACACCGTGGAAACATATGAAGTACACCCCAGGATTGAGGAAGGAGACGTGCTGCTTCTACAGCTGAAGCAGAGATAATGGCGGCTGCCACCGTAAATTGCATGAAGGTCGCTAGCGGTCAGGTCGAGTGAAAGCATTCCGGTCCAATGTGAAGGCGGCAATGGAATACAAAGTGCAGAGTACCCCATAAGGTGAAAAACAGAGCGATTGTGAAAGCATCTGGTATGAGGAAACACACACACAATCCTAGCTGTTCACTCTCGGCTTCTCCACTCAATCAGCATCAAAGTAGCGTTGCATGCTGCAGTCCAATGAATGATCCTTGTCTTGTTAGACCCCTAGACTTACAGAGACAGCAATGACCTCGACCACTTGCAGAGCAATCCCCACTGTTGACCAGATTTCAACAAAATGATCTGCACCTCTGAGCTGTAAACCATACATCTACAATGATCCCCTGAGAGCCACTCATTCTTCCCACCACAGCCTTACTGATGGACTGTCCTGCACCGCAGACAGCTGTGGTCACACCTCGGGCACATCTGGACATCTCAGCTACAGTGCTGCCACAGAACATTCTTTTAGCAAATTAGACATGTTCCCAATTCTCATATTTCGACTATAATGAGATGCTTACCAAGAAAATTGCAATGGAATTAGAAGATGCTAATATTTTCTGTCTGATATGGATCTCACTTGAATTACCAATTCTAAGAGTGCACATCACCCTAGGCTAACAAGCTCGCTTATCCTATTCTACCTCCCCTGTCAGCACATTGATACTAACCTAAGCAGCGATCGACAGAGGGCTGTCAGACCACTGCATCTTAGGGCCCACTAGAGGACAGAGTCAGGACCCGCTAGAGGACAGAGTCAAGCCACCATGTCAGACTACTCAACACCATAGTGTTTAAGACAATACCAGTCCTATTCCAGGCACCCCGGGCCTGGAATGCACTGCCGCTGTCACTAAGAAGGAGTGAGAATCTACTGTCTTTCAGGAAAGATCTTAAAACGTGGCTGTTTAGCAAATAATCTTCCTTTACCGTGGAGGCTGTGTTGTGTTGAGTCTGATAGCGCCGGGACACTCTGCTTGAGTAGCTGAGCGCTCAATAAAACTCCAAATAACATAACATAACATCTATGCAGTGGCTCATCATAAACACTTGAAGCATTGCTGGTAGTATGCTTCTCGAACCCGAGTGCATCTACAGCACAGTTTGGCTTTCAAAGAGAGGAATATTAGAGGCAGCATAGCCCTGGGCATATGAAGGCACTTGTGAGTGTCACTGTGACTAAATAACCGCTCACTGCTGACAAACACACCATCAGGTTTTTTTGTTTTTTTTAAATCATTGTTCCTCTTTCTCCGGATTAATTTTTTTTATCTCACCTCTCTTTTTTCCTCCGTCTTTCTGTCCAGATCCAGGTTATTATCATATATCATCATGCACTGGATGATCATTAACATTCAGCCAATGTGTCTTCTCTTAGGATCTCAAGCCTCTAAAACTGTCATGTTTACCCGTCCTCTGCTAGGATTACCACTCTTCTCGTCTTGACGTTTCTGCCAGCTTTTTCCTAACTCGCTAATCTGTGCTCAACTCATACAACCCTTTCATCTCCAAACTTCACACAGCTGCTTACATCTCTCTCCATGTCTTCTATTTGATGGCTCCCTTTCCACTCATGTATTCTATATTGCCTCCAAATTATTATTATTAAGTAGATGCATGGGCCTGCCCATTATTTCTAGCTATCTGTGCTCCCATTCAGCGGGGCAAGTTCAACTTCTTGCACTATTGCATTCACACCCATTTTCAATCTTTTCTCTCCATTAGTGCCTAAATGTTGGCCCGCTCTTCTCTTCCACTCTGCATCTACATACACACTTTGACTCCTCAGTAACACTTGACATTTTCATGATACAGGCCCTCATCATAAATGCCAGATCCGGCTAGTAAAAAAAAAAAAAATTATCAGCAGTCTGAGGATTTCAAGATGTGTGGTAATTCCACGTGCGTTATTACCACATGGGAATTTTTGAAGAAACGTGCGATGATTTGGTAACAGCTCACTGTAAATTAAGACAATCCACTGTATCATGATTTCAAGGTGCAGCATCAACAGTT
This sequence comes from Lissotriton helveticus, assembly GCF_964261635.1. Lineage (NCBI taxonomy): Eukaryota > Metazoa > Chordata > Amphibia > Caudata > Salamandridae > Lissotriton > Lissotriton helveticus. The sequence continues at coordinate 1,110,754,068 of NC_136067.1, forward strand.
GAGTGACTGTGAGAATGAGCGTCACAGTGTTTCTAACAAGTTAAAATCAAGGCCGCCATTGTTTCACCATACCACAATGAAGGACATACCTCAGAGCAGCCATGCTGGATATAGACGGTGAGTGTGAGCGAGAATGTATGCTAGGAGAAGACACAGATCTACTCTGACTATGAATGGAGGAATAATTCTGGAATGGCGACACCGCTGGTGAGTCTCCCCTAGAGATGCTTCTCAGGTGGGCTGTCAGAGAGCTGCTCGCTGCTGTGTGCTGTGGTGTGCCCAACTGATCTTGAAACTTCAGTACCACATTCTGCTCCTGCAAAGATGAAACATTGACCTACTATTAACATTGAATAGCTAAAATGATTGCACATTGCAAATAATCAGCTAAAAACAGATGTCCTTTATCGAAAATATTAGGAACCCTGAACACCATGATATAAACGTCACTCATGAGAGAAAAAAAACCCTCTAACACGAGTAGCCACTTCACCTTTCCACATTGTAAAGGTACCATACGTTTATTTCAGGGCTCACATAAATATCATTTTTGACCGTAAAACACTGAGACTAACATTGAAGTGAATTTTAAAACTGGGAAACAAATTGAAACTGCTAGTTTGAAAGAAACATAATGCTTTTTCATGAGATAATACATTCACAAGGACCAACACTGTAAGCAACCCCATTTTTTTTTTTTTAAGATGGACTCCATTCATCAGCCTTAGACAAGGCCCTGCGCACAACCCCGGCAGGCAGCCAATTCATACTACACTTGGCTGAAGACTGTGTGCATCCCTGGTTCACTGCAAGACCGGAGCTTATTAGGCACCAATCCTGATTTTTGTATTAATTTTAGGGGGATCTGCAAACAAGGTCACAGCATTCAGAAATCCAGACTAGGGCAGTCCTTTTGGTCCTACTGTCATGTACCTAGGGATCAGGCAATGCCCCCTCTATCCCCTATATGGATCTGTTTTTTTCTCTCTGAATTCAGGGACAAGGCGCCATGTAATGGCAGCTAAAGCAAACACAAGGAGATGATGGACGGAGCACTGAAACTTTTCAGACACTCACCCCCAGTCACAGATCTGGGTTGAATTCATCATCATTCTTTAGCCCACTCCGCCACGCCAGCCACCAATTTCCGCCTTCAGGTTACGGACCCAAAGTGGGCAGCAACAGTAAAAAGCTTCCTTGTCCAATCACTTTTTTGAATTTGGGTTCTAGGACAGTTCAAGTAATCAACAGCCAGGAAATACAAATGTGCTAGTCCGACAAGCCGACACAGTACCTTTTTGTAAAGCAAACATTTAAAGATGTGCTGAACTGAACTACACTAAACCACAAAAACCACACTTGCTGTTCAAAGTTCTACATTCATGTCAAATTTGACATAAATCTTTCCAGCAGTTTTTGGTGTAGCGGAGGGCAAACTGTCATATGGAAGCTACAATTGGAAAATAATTTTTCCCCTCCCCTAACCCCAAGCACCGCCCCACCACTTCCACCCTACATCATCTCAATTTACCTTTTTCGCCCTGCAAGGAACTGCACGAAGGGAGTTCGACATTTTCTGCAGATCTCTCTAGGGAGACCAAAGTTATAGGAAAATCAAAAGTTGCTTCTCCAACGGAAAGGGTGGCTGACCCATCACTACAGTGTTGGGACTTCCACTGTGCAATGTATAAGCATTCGAAAAATGTTAGGAGGAAACTGGATCACTGACTATCCTAAGGAGCCAGCCAGACAGCTGATCCTTAGAGTCACTTTGATTACAATTAATGATGGACATGAAGTGTTTTATAACACAGTGGGTGTTTTATCTCAATAATTCACTAATGCTGCGGTTTCACTTTCTTCTAACCAGTGGTAGCGGGTGATCTGTGAAATTGCTAGGGTAAAGAAATGAATGCCCAAAAATGCAATGAGTGAGGAAGTGCATCCTGCAAGCTTGACTTAGCATAGATTATTTCACAGATTGTTCTCCCCTCAGAGAAATATGAACAATTGTGCCAAATTTGGTATATTGTCAAGATTTTTTAATAAAAGGTCACAAAGCTGTAGGTTTTATACACGGTTCTGTAGGAGCTCTCATGAAATATTCCAATAATTTGTGTGACAAGAAAATGTTGTCAACATGGTACCAAAACAGGGCTTTTTGCAGCAGAATTCCATACGTTTTATAAGTCATTCTGAAACCTTTGTATGCAGATTGCCATAGTCTATCAGTTTTAAATATGTATGCATCTCCTTTATTGACTTTAACCTTCCACTTTACAATGCTGATCTCTCAGGGAAGATTTTGTATCATATGTTAGAACTAATACTCCAGTTTGAAGGAGCAGTATGGGAAATACAACCGTTACAGAGGTCTCTCAGTCTCAGGATGTACATAGCAGAGCTATGCTCCATCACAGGCTGGGAAAGTACAACAGGTGGTATACAGATTCATACAGCAGGTTTATACATCCCTCACGTTACTCCTTTTTAGTTAATACACAATAATAGTTCTCCTCCATATGCTTCTACCCTGTGCTTCCCCACCATGGACAACCCTCTCCTCTATTCTTTATATCATTATCATAATGCCACTTTGAGCCTTTCTGTGGGATCGTTAACATTTTTCTTGAGATAAAAAAAAACTCACAATTGAGTCTTATTGGTCTTGAGGTGGGAGATCAACTGGTCAACTAGTTCTGGTTAACTGAAAATATGCATCTCATTATCATGCACGACATTTGGCAGAGCAGGACATTTCATTTGGACCTCTGCCTCCAGCTTTTTTAGCTCATCTATTTGTTTCCTAGCTCCCATTGGCTTTCTTTTGTAAAGCATGAGATATCTGACCGCATACGAAAGGTGATAGTCTGCATCTCTAGTGATTTAGATTTGAGAGCAATATCTAAAATCTGCTCTTTCACCGTGGATGTTAAAATATTACCCAACATTTGACTTGGTCTTTTCCAGGCTTAAAAGGATCACTGTGTATGTTCTAGATTTCTTGCACAAAATCTAAATATGAATCTGCAGATAACACAGACTCCTTTAATACCTGCATCTTTGCATTCACCCAACACACATTATTTTTTACAGTTTCCACCGCTCTAGTTTCTCCTAATTTATTTTCTCTTCAAGAGGCAAATTTCTGTTGTATTTGCTTCTACTATTGTGTTAAGGTCCTAAACTGCTTTCAACAGTGCTTCGGTTTAACTGTTAATGTATCTATGTCTTTCTCAAATGCAGCATATGTTGCATGTATCACTCTTTGATTTGCCTCCGAAACCTCAAAATGTTTCTTCATTTCCACTGAGAGATTTAAGAGCGTTTTGTGAATGTTCATCACCTCACTCTCAGTAGAAGTCTGCTGTGTTGCCCCACATACTAATTGATGAAGTGATATTTCTGACAACTGTGTATACCACAGATTGAGATAAGTTGCTCAGGGTTATTGCGGTAATCAAGGGTGAGGTTTGTTAGAACTTCAAATCTATTAGAAATGCTAGTTCCATTACCCAACATGCACATTACTTCAAATTTCCATACCAGCTATTCTGTGATCTCCCTGCCCTGTTCTTGATCACAGCGTCAACATCAGCTCTTAGACGCTCTTCCTGATATTTCCTCTGATTCATCGGGTTATTCTTATCTGGTCTATCCGTTTTACTCATGATACATGCATTAACCTTTCAAAAAAAGACCTACTTTGGGGGGGGGAGAGGGGAAGCATTTTTTTTAGGGTTCTCAATATTAAGCCACTTAGCATTTATTTTCTCCAAATTTTTATTAATTTCATTGTGGGCTTTAAGTGCCCCTGAATGTTTTTTCCAACCTCAACTCTTGACCTTTTTTTTTACTGCTTTGACAAGCATTACCCCGATTCATGATGACAGAGTCTCCTACACTACTTAGCCTTTTGTGAGTTCCAAACACTTCTGATCTCAAGCTATACCTAGAAGCTTTGCTGGTTTCTTTAAAAATAGCCTTTTTTTACAGCGCTAAAAGAGTCAGCGTAAGGGGTTGACAAATCAATCACTTCATCAATTACTTTGGCATTATCAATTACTTTGGCAAACAGCCAGAATCTTCCAAGTGTTCTAACTACTTGCCATTAGAGTTCCTGGTGGACCACTGGCCCTGTTGCCATCATTGAAACAGACTTCCGTAGACTGCAGGCTTCCTGCACTGAGAGGACACTGCCGGCCTTGCTCCAGGTGGGGACGAGGTGAAATGCCATCCGTGCCCACCTAAGTTCTCGAGGGGAAGAACTCAGATATGCATTGTTTACAGAGATAATATCAGGTAAACCACTATTTAGAATCAGCTATGTAATTTAAATGGTAGCAGCTCTCTATCTGGTAACCGCATGTTCCACATTCCGTTGAAAAGAAACAAAACTGAAAAGTCACGCTAACACCCCGGCGCTTCCAGAAGGTACTCAAGTTATTTAAGAGTGTGGTATAACCCAGGGAGTCTAGAAGGGGCATAACAACTGCGTAAACTTATGATAGATAAAGAAAAGTGTTCAGACCAAACAGTGTCAATTTGAACATGAAATGTGAATGGGCTGTGAGTGAAAGAGAAACAGCATTTAGTTATTCAATACCTTAGAGATTATGGTTCATCGATAATGATATTGCAGGAAACTCAGTTATTAAAGGCTGGACTTATGGCTTTTTTAAATAAGCAAAGCTGACTTTCTCAGAGTAGTATCAACAGAGCAGGCAAGCTGAACAAAGGGGGAAATCATTTTATGAGATAAAAATCGTAGTGGAGAAATAGAGGAGATGAATGAGGGAGATGAGTATAAACTAAGATCAGAACCCGACTAAATATTTTGATTTATGTTTTGGTTTTTTGCCCCAACAATAATGATGATCCAGATCAGTTGAGGGGGGTCTTCTTAAATCTATTAGATTATAATTTTCCATTTATTATTGAAGGTGATTTTAATATTGTGCTAGATAAAACCTTAGATGGAACAGCGAAAAGCAACCAAGCAAGCTCTCCAAAATCACACTTATTTATCTTTTTTGATGAAAGAGCCTGGTCTTGTGATATTTGGAGACTAACGGTGGGAAAGTAGACAGAATACATATCATTGTATGAAATAGGGGCACTATTCCAGGTTAGACCACTTCTTAATTGATAGAAAGGAAGTAGAAAATGCAAGGAGTACAGAACATCGACCCATTCGCATACCCAATAATGTTGCAGTATTTTTGGAACTTAGGTTAACATATTATATGGTTTATTTGAGATGGACTCTAGTCAAGACGATCCTCCAAAAAAAGAGGATAGAATTATTATTATTTTTTTTAAATCAGAAATCTTCTTTAATCCAAGGCTATGCTCAACAACTACACGCATGGTCTGGGAAGAGTACAATGCTTTCTTACCGGTAAATTTTAGCTAAAAAACAGGAGGAGACAGAGAATATAGAAAAGGATTATTTATGTTTAAAAGACTCTAAAAAAAACCAACTTAGATGGACTGAGAGGCAAGACCTATTACGTAATGTCCAGACTGCTATAAAATACATTTAAAGCCCACATTGGGGGCCATATTTATAAGAAATAGGAAGCTAGTGGGGTCAGCCATTTCCAGTATGGGGGGGGGGGAATGTGGCAATACGTTAATTTGGAAGGAAAGGGCTGATCGAGGTAGAAATATTAAAGAAATTCAGGATAAATTCTTAAATACCAAACTGATTATGTGCAAAGATATTGGAAAAGCTTTCTAGAAAAAAATGTTTTAGAGATTTCTATTATGAAGATTGTCGAATAAAAGTGCTGGTTAGAAGAGAAAAAGTAGCATAAACTAAATCCACCATAATCATTACTGAGCCAAGAAATTAATTAGAAAGAAATAGGCAGAATGTTAAACATGAAAGAAAGGGAAGGTCCCCAGGCCTGACAGCATTCCAACAAAGCTATATGTCAGCTTAAAGAAAACAATAATCCCAATCTGGAAGACACTGTTTAGTAAAATTATGCATAAAATTATGGAGGGAAAAGTTCAGTTACTCACCATCCTGGCATGAAGTAACCATCAGTTTTATTTTATAACCTAATAAATGTCCCAACAAAAGTGAATCCTATAGACCAAAATCTTTATTATAAAACTCTCACAGTTATATTGGCAAAAAGATTGCTCTGGGTGGTAAACACCTTGGTTAAAGAAAATCAGAAAGGGTGCATGCCCACGAGACAGCTACATGAGCTAACACACTCACTAATTCACAGACTGGGTGTACTGTACTGGCCACTTCTAATCCACCTAGAAGTTATAACATTAGATGCTGCTAAGTCCTTCAATCATTTTGCTGTAGCAGGGATTTTTGTACCTCAAATATCTGGTATAATCATCAAATAACTCCCGGCCTTGGTCGCTTGGACCTTTGTTAGTCAACAAGGAGAGGGGATAAGGAGCATCATCTACTTTAGTTACCATAATAGTGAAGCCAAATGAGGACTTCATAGGAAACAACAAGGAGAATTAGAATGAGCTTAAAAGGATTCATTTAACAAATTAGTTCAAACCAATCCTTAGTTTATTAATTATTCAAATTTTAGTATCACTATTATAAATTCAAATCAACTAGTAATCAATATTTCAAAAAAGTAAAATAGTACATTGGTAAGAATTACAACTGAAACTCAGAATATGCAGCAAGTGTGTTCCATAAAGGAAAATCCCTAATCTTAATGATGCCCGTATCCATATAGGATGGCATTTGAGTTAACTATTCAACACTGTGACAGCTCTCTCCTCCATCTTTTGGCCCACCATCTCCATGCTTGGCGACAGTCTTCTGAATGATTTGGCAGTGGCTATTTTTCTTGCTGGGTCCAATAGCCATGGTGTTTATAATTATTTTCCACCCTAGAGGTTACGGCTTTTTAAAAGGCCACCTCCATGAAACGTCCTTCCCATAAGCCAGAAAGCTTAGCAGCATGGGAAAGAAATGGTTCTTTTTCTGTAAGTGGAGAACGGTTTCAAGAAGGAAGCATGGTGTTGTTTGTTATTAGTCTATGACATGTTCATATGTGTATGCTGTTCTCTTTATCAGCACCTTGTAGATATCGATTGTAAGAAGGTGCCCTTTTTTGACATGGTCACTCCCACTTTTTGCTTGTTATAAGATGCAATTTTGACTGGAAGTGCACTGGGTTGCTGATGTGTCCCCAGTGCCTGATCTCTTTCCCAAACACTACAATTGTTCCCCCAATTGGCAACACGTCTGGCACCCCTGTAAGTCCCTGTTAAATGGTACCCTATGTACCTAGGGCATGGGTACCAAAGAGGGTCTCTAAGGGATGCAGCATGCCCCCCAAAGTGACCCCTCACCAAACACATGCAGACTGCCACTGCAGGCTGCGTGTCCTGATGCAGATGAAAGTGAAAACACAACGTGGCACACAGCCCTGTGTGACATGCCTACAGACACTGCATAAAGTATATGTAAGCCGCCCCTACAGCAGGCCTTGCAGCCCTAAGGCAGGGTGCACCATACTGCATGTGTGGACATATCTGCATGAACAGATATGCACCGGTGCTGACCAGCTTATTTTCTGCCAGTACAAGTGACCAGGGAAGCCATTTTAAGTACATGTGCTGGACACTGGTAAAAAAAGAATTCCCCCAGCTACTTAAGGGCTTCACTGAAACCAAAGATGTTTGGTATCAAAATTTCATATTAATAAACACACACTGATTATTAATATACAAGCGCCCAGAGGGCACCTTAGATGTGCCCCCTGAAAATCTACCAACTACTAGTGTTCTGACTGACTAGTCCTAGTCAGCCTGCCACCAGAGACGAGTTTCTGACCCATCCAGGGTTGAGGGCATTTGCTCTCAGGAGGTCAGGAACAAAGAGTGCTCAGGCAGAGGGTGTTCACACCGCCTCCCACAAGATGACCTGCTAATTAGAATTCCAAGGCAGGAAGCTTCAAAGAGCCCACTATCTTTGGTATGCGAATCTTGCTTCCCTCATAGGAGAGGAGGCCAACCCCCCATGTACAGGGCCCATTTGGCTTTAGAAAGGCAGGAAAATTCATAGTCAGAAAGGCGTGTTTACCTTCAGGCTAGTTTCACCCCTAAGGTGGGCTACCTGAAGTGAATACGAAAATCAGAAGTCTGGTATCTTTGTGATGGCACACTTAGGAAATCTGGGACAGAGTTATGCCCACTTCCCACAGGAAGAGTTCATATAGTGTAGTGGCTAAACGGGTAAGTAGCTCATTTGCTACTACCCTACACACCCGTAACACCCTAAATTTAGTATTTAGGGGAGCCCCTGGAACCAGTAAATCAGATCCTGCGGACCTAAAAGAAGAGCAAGGACCAAAGAGCAGAGAAAAGCAAGAACTTTGGAAGAAGAAAATGACTTGGCACCAACCCTGCCGGCCTGTTTGCTGTTACCGACAACCGCGCCAAAGTCTACTCCCCCTGCAAGCTGCTGTGCCTCCAAAAGACTGGGAGGACTGCCAGCACTTCTGCCAAAACTCAGAAACTCCCAAGGAGCAGCGGAGCTGCTTCCCTGCCTCTCCTGCATGCATCCCCGGAGACCTGTGAGGACTCTGGATCGCCAAAACCTGACACCAGAAAGCACCACTGTACCTGAGCAGCCTATCTCAAGCTGAAGGGTGTCAACGGTGCCAGTGTGGACCTCCAGCCCTCCAGAGACTAAGGCCACTTTGGACTTGCCCTCTGTAGATTTCTTGGCGGTCCCTGCAGCATCTATGTGCAGGCCCTCTCAACCAGGAGTATCTTCGGGGACAAAAACCCAAAGCCTCAAAGTACCTCTGCACCTGGCAGCTCTGGCCAGAGGAGAAGAGGAATAAAGGTGTCCACAAGCATCGCAAGACCTGAGCCCCCTTATTGGTTCAGACTGAATGGCCTCCCAGTCCAAACCTGCAGCCTCTTTGTGACCAGACCGATCCCCATTGACTAACATTGGGCACCCAAAGGTGTATTGCACCCCTGCACCCAGCCGCCCTAGTGCTGCTGGAGGTGACCTGCTGGTGCTGTCTTGGACCTTGCCCTGTACTCACCTTAAGTCCAGAGGATTGGTCTCGTAGGTCTCTGTAAAGAACTTGTATGCAACATTTGTTTTTCCTCCATAGGATAACGTTGCTGCCTCTGAAAACTGCATTGTGTCAACTTTTGAAAACTAAACGTATTTCTATCTCAAAACGTACTTATCTGATTGTATTGATTTTGGTGCCAAATATTATATAAAGATACATGTTATTTTTATAAATTGGTGTGGACCTTCTTATTGAGCTGTGTGTACCATTTATTGAATGTGTGTGCATATGCAATTGTCTAACACTCCTTTCTGATAAGCCTAAGGCTGCTCGACCACACTAACCCCTAAAAGAGCACCTTGGGATTGCTAGAGCAGTACATGGACTTTTTGCACAGTATGCCTCTTTTTCATATACTATATAAAGAGCAAGCTTCCTTCATCGATGTTGTCTAGTGTTGAAGTCCTCAAGGGGTAGGTGTGAATATCCTCTTCTGGTAAGTCAGTGGTCATGGTCTTATAGGTCCCATTCTATTGATTTGGGGTTCTGAAAGGAACCCTGCTCATATTGCTCTTACTCTAGCTAGAATGGTTAATGTTCTTCTTCTTGAGGTTTGGGTGCTGGTGGAGATTCAAACTTTAGGTGTTCATAATCTTCTCTTTTTTTAATTCTCTGCTCTTACTGGGATTCAAAATTCATTGAGGGAGTCCAAGTTTATTTATTTATTTTAAAGCAGCAGTGCAATTTTGGCCTCGAGCTAATGTTTCTTTCCTTCGCCTTCAAGTGCCCGCAGCTCAGATTTAAGGGGGTCTTCTTCTTCAGTGTAAGGGGCCTCTTTCCTTTAACCCTCTTTCCCTCATCAATGCCCTTTCTAAGGCAAGCTGGAGTTCTGACCTTTCATTTTCCTTCAACTGCCAAGTCGTCTGCTCAAGGTGTTTGAGGGCTTTGAGTCTAAATATTTTGGTTTGATTGCAGCATTGTGGATTTGTGGTGTTACCTGTGTGCACTTTTTAGGTTCTTCTACTTTCTGGGTCTTCTTCTTAAATTTTTCTCTTTCGGAGGTCAATGAGGCTCTCCTCTGTGTCACATCCTTGTCCTTGAGCCACCTCGATTACTTTGGAATCTTTCTTGTCACTTACCAGACCCATGTCTTTGTGAGAGGAAAGTTTCTTTTGAAATTTCACAATGGCGTAATGAGCCTAACTTTGATTCTCCCTGATTTTAAGGGTCTTGGGCAGAAAATCCGCGCTCGACTCACAACCCTTTGATTTGTGATCTTTAATCAAACAGATGTTACAGACCTTGTGACTTACCTTCTAGGCAAACCTGTAGGGATACTTCATATGAATGAAGGAATAGTTTTGTTAAGCGCAACAATTGCGCCAGAGGAGTCTTGACGCTGTGCAAGATAAGTGTAACTCAGTTGTTAAATTTCTGGACAAAGAGCCAGGTTTTTACCGATTTCATGAATAAAGAGATGCAGCTGCTTTGAGATCATGAGGGAGATGGATCCAATAGAATGCTATGGACCTGAAGAAGCTTCTGCCATCCCAGGAGGATCATGTTAAGCATGGCACCAACACATGCAAAGCGGAAATAGAGCGTAGAGTTCTGCCAGGTGCATACCACCTCAGATTCTTCTTGAAGTAGGAAGAGCCCTGCCCATGAAGGGTCTTATAGGCCGTGCATAAGGCCTTGAAGACAACGCATTGTTTAACCGGCAGCCATTGCAGTTTCCTGACCGATGCTTTTGCCAAATTTAAAGTCTGAGTTTTTAAGAGGAATCACGCTGCAGCATTTTGAAGAGTTTGGAGTTTCCTAAGGGACCCCTTGGGCAGATTCAGGTAAAGACTGTTACAATAATCCAGTCATGTCAGAACAAATGCGAAAGTCACCGTTTTTAGAAGATCAAAGGGTGTGACTTTTTCAATCACTTTGAGAGCATGAAAAGAGGATAGGGTGCCCTTAATCACCTGAGTTTTGCAATTCAGGTCACCGTCCAAAAGTATCCTTTCGGGGTGGGAGTAGGAATTGTTCCCAGATCCGATGGCCACCACGCCAGGGATCAGAATGATGCGTTATTCCCAAAAAGAATAACCTATGTCTTTCAGGAGTTCCGTTTCAAACAACTGCAGTCCATCCACTTACTTAACACACTCATACAGTTCATAAAAAGGTCACTGGAGTGACTACAGTGCATTTATTTAAGGATGGTGATGTTGCGTCTTAAGTTATCCTCCTGTCTATCTCTCTCTCTCTCCCCTCTTTCACCCCTCCTTCACATTACGTCACCAGCTGGAATGTTGACAGCTGCCAGTTCTATCCCTACAGTTGAGCACATATTCCAACTGTCAGTTAGATCCACTCTGAGGCTCACACACACCACTCCTGTTTACGGTGCGTTGTTCACTTAACATAAATAAAGACTTATGCTAATTACCTCTGCTTCCGGAGTTGTACTTAACAAATTTGGCGACGAGGACGGAGGACAGCGCACCGAAGGACCCACCAACAAAAGAATAATAAGGAGGTGGAAGCAGAAACGAAAAAACAAAGATTTAAAAAAGTCATCTATAAGCAGGCAAGTGCACCTGGAAAAAAATGAAATACGGATGCTTGCAAAGATGAATGATTTAAGAAAGAAATAAACTAAACTCTTGTAGAAGATAATGAACAGGAAGGTGTACTACGTGAAATTTTATACACTTGGGGCCCGATGTAGGTCGGTCGGTAACGGCCGAAAATCGGTATTTTCGGCCGTTACCGATCGGTATCGAGCCCTCGGGATGTAGCAGTCAGAAAACCGCCCGAATCGGTAAAAATTCCGATTCGGTAAGGTAACCGTTTCGGTAGAATATCCCCGATTCGGCAAATATACCGATTCGGTAACAAACCGATTCGGTCAAAATCATGGAATCGGAAAAATCTCCGAATCGGTATAATACCGATTCGGAAAAACTCCGAATCCGGATAAAAATACCGATCGGTAAATTTATCGCTTCGGCAATTTTACCGATTCGGTATAAAACCGATTCTGTGTGAAAAACTGAAGAGTGAGATGTAGGAAAGCTCTGAAATACCGATTTAGCGTCAAAATCGGTATTTAAAAATCGGTATTTACCATGGATTGGAATCAGGTGGTAACCAGGTGCAACCTACAAAAAAGGACCCAAAATGCATTGCTGCTTGCACCATGGCAGCTTTTTATGTCATAGCAAGACGGCAACGGCTACAGCAGGAAGGAGAGAGGGAATGGCTGAGACAGGAGCAGGTGTATAGACAGCGGATCACCCTGTTCATGCTGACAGATCCAGAGATCCTACAGAGGTACAGGCTGGACCCAGAGACCATAATGGAGCTCATTAGGGACCTCAAACCCCTGTTGCAGCACCCCACCCCAAGGGCACACGCAATCCCAGTGCACGTGCAGGTGCTATGCAGCCTACACCTGCTTGCGTCTGGCAGCTATCAAAGTGTAGTTGCTGTGGCAGGAGGGGTGACCCAGAGCAGCCTGTCAAGGTTTTTCCATAAGTTCCTAGACGCCATGATAGAAAGGATGGACCACTACATTTCCTTCCCTTCAACCCATGCAGAACTGGTACAGACAAAAGCAGACTTCTATCAGATGGCAAGATTCCCCCACATCATTGGCTGCATAGATGGCACACACATTCCGATTTGTCCCCCTGCTGACACAGAATATATATACCGTAATCGGAAGTCAACGCACACCATAAATGTGCAGGTGATTTGTAATGCCAAGTGTGTCATCACTGACGTGGTAGCAAAATTCCCAGGGAGTACCCATGACGCCTACATCTTTCAAAATAGCGGAATTTATGCACGGCTGACGGCAGGGGAATTTGGTGAAGGATACCTCCTAGGTAAGACACAGTGTCAGACCCCCATGACCCAAATAGCTGTGTGAAGTACATGTATGCATGTGAGTAATGTTACCCCTTTTCCTTCTAGGCGACAGTGCATATGCCCTCCGCTCATTCATACTCACCCCCTACCTCAACCCCTCAACACCCAGCCAAAGGAGGTATAACCGTGCACACAAAAGCACAAGGAATGTAGTAGAACGGACCTTCGGCATCTGGAAAAGCAGGTTCAGATGCCTGCACAAGAGCGGAGGTGCTAGACAATATACCCCCATCACCTGCTGCAAGATGATTGCTGTCTGTGCAATGTTGCACAACCTTGCGGTCAAGAAGGGCACAGAGGTAGAGCTGTCTGACTACGAGGACCCTGACGATGACACAGCTGTGCCACTAACACAACCTGCAGGAGTCTCTACACCAAGTGATGGGAGGTACAGACGTGAGGAGATAACAGACAACTATTTCTGAGTGAGTACAGATGCACAAACATGTCGTGAAAGTGAAGAAATGCTATGTTTTAATGTAGGAACAACGTGACAGCACTGATGTGCAACAATTGAACAAGAAGAAAACAATAGGTGGTCAGGAACTGTGCATGGTTGCATCACCCACACTGGCAGTCTTATTTCTTGCTGCGCTTGGCTGACCCACTGGGATGCGCCTCCCCCCCTTCAGCGTGTCCGGCTGCCTCTGCCGAGCGCCTGGTGCTCCGGCGCGGCTCGGACAGTGTGCTGGCAGGACTGCTGCGGCTGCTGCTGTCCCCAGCCTCTGCCACGTCCAGGGCAGGATTGACTACAGTGTTTGAAATAATTAGTGCCTCCATGGCACTGGTGATGCGGGCCATGCCCCTGGTCACCTCAGAAGTGTTATTAGTGAGGCACTCCTCCATATTTGCCCCACGGCGGCATAGCAGGGCTGTTGATGCCGCAAGCCTGTTGATTCCCCGGTTCTGTACTCGGGCATCCCTGCGCCGTATGTGTTCATGTTGGTCCAACTTTGCACACAGCTGTGTCATGGCAGTTGTCATTCTGCCCATACCTGTGCCTATTTCCCGGGTGGTTGCAACTAAGTCAACAATCCCCTTTGTTAACTCCCCCATCTGCAGGTTGTGCTGTCGCAGTTGCCGGTGACAGGCAAGGATGTATTTGGCCTGCAACCGCTGTATCCGGACCATGCTCCCCTCTAGCCCCTGGAAGACGCTGGGCTCCCGTGATGGTAAAGCACTGCCACTGCTGGAAGTGCGTGGACGGCGGCGTTCGGTGCTGGTCTGCTGTATGGGCTGCTGTGCCACAGGTGTGACTGGTGTGGGATCTGGTGCCTGACCCGCATCTCCCTCCATGATGGACAATGGGGCCACTATTATCCTCCTGGCTGTGGCTGTGGCAGGTGCTGGCTGGGATCGTGTGGGTGAGTTCTCAGGGGAGAACAGGAGTGTTGGGGATTGGGACAATTGGGGGGAGTGGGGAAACAAGAGGGAATGTCCAGAGTCATCCTCAATTGCAGTCTCGCTGCTGTCCTCCACCTCCTGCGACTCAGGCATGCTGCTTGGCCCTGCCACCACACTGTCTGCTGGTGCTGGTGCTGAGGCCTGTGCAGCTGCTGCTCCACTACCTGATGGTGGCCCTAGGAATAAAGTAGATTTTGTCAACTGAGTGGAAATGTCTTACTGTCACTACAATAAATGCATTGCACATGTGAAGTTCATTACTCAGATTATTTCTTAAGGTGCATTGCTGTGTCATGTGCAAAGTGAAAAGTTCCTACATTAGCTGGCTACATTTCACATCATGCTTTGCACATTTAAATTGCTAGCAGTACTGGACTGGGGTTTGGCTGTACACGGGGGCCAATGGGGAGGTGTCTGGTAGGGTGTGTCATGCTGTGCATGCTTCTTACCTTTAGCTTTGGCTCTGGCTGAGCTGTCCAGGTCCCCGACTCCGACCACACTCTCCCTCTCGATAGTTGTCGATACCAGTTCCTCCAGTTCCGTGAGGGGGGCGCGGGGTTCCTGCCGCCACCGGTCAGTCCTGCCTGCTTGCTGATCTCCGCCAGTTTCCTCTTGGTGAGGCTCCTGATGTCATAGAACCTCTTCTTGAGGTCATCCAATGTCCTGGGGGTCACACCAACTGCATTCACCCTCTCGCTGATGGCACTCCACAGGTTCCTCTTTGTTGACTCTGGTACACTGAGGGACAGCCTCCCATACAGCTGCCTGTGTACCAACACCACCTCCTCCACTAATACTTTCAGCTCCGAGCTGCTGAACTTCACCTTTCTCTTCCTGTCAGCCTTCTGGCACTCTGAGCTGCTATCCATTTTGATTGTGTACTCAGTACTCCCAAATCTCTCTCTGCTGCTCAGTCTCCCTGTTCAGCTCTGGCTTCCTTTCCAGAAAGTTCTGATGAGTTGCACCTGCATGGGTAGCCACTCCCTGCTAGGGTGGGGGAGGGTGCTTCCACCTCATTGGCTGGTTTCACTTCCTTGTTTCCCCGATCACGTGTTTACCGAATCGGTATTTACCGATTCGGTATTTACCGAATCGGGAATTACCGATTCGGTTTTGACAATGCTTTCCTATGGGATGCCATTTCCGATTCGGTATCTACCGATTGGGTATCTACCGATTCGGGAAATACCGAATCGGGACATACCGATTCGGTAAATGCCGATTCGGTAGATACCCAATCGGTAAGTGTAGGGACACGATACCGATTGTTACCGATTCGGTAGCAGGAACATCTGGATGTTCCTACATCTCAACCCCTTAGATTTACCGATTTTTAATTACCGAATCGGTATGATTCGGTAATTTAAAATCGGTAAATCTATTTTACCTACATCGGGGCCCTAGGGTGTAGTGTGGAAAGCCAAAAAGATAAGAACGTTGTGTGAAATAAACGCATACACCACAGTAAGCTTAAGTGTGAGAGTTATGAAAAATAAAAACTACCCACACACGGAACGGCAAATCTGTTTGAAGTAAAAGAAGCGGAGTGGCGTTTGAGAACTTTTCGAGTTGTATATAATGAATACTTGTGAAAAGGATGCTAAAAGAGAAATTTAAAGCGGATGACAAGGGAAAGTAAAAAGTACCGGGAGCATTTTGTGGAGAGTTCTCTTCAGCGCGAGACGAATGTAGACGTCAAGTGTCACTGGAAGCACGTCTTAATTTTGGCGCGCAGAGGCACACTGAGTGACGTAAAATGCATCAGCGCCATTTTGAAGTGAGGAAGTTGCTGGTCTAGTCTCTCCACGCACACTAAACGTGCGTCAAGGACGGCAAGCTGCAAATGTGACTGGCAGTAATTAAATAAAATACGGAAATAAAACTAACCACTAGCGGAAGATAATAGAATCTCTTTGCGGAGCAGTGGGGTTTGACTAAATGGACTTACTACAGGTGATACATTTATGGAACTATACTCGAATTGTGTAAACAAAATATAATAATAATAGAAACTAAGATAAGTATCACGTTGAAGGACCACATTTGTAAATACATTTTTACCTGGGTGGCAAAGGAAAAAAAAAAAGAACATTTTAGTAAAAAATGGCAACAGGAAACATTTACAATTTGCAGCCACCAGAAGCGTTTTTGAAAGGTACAGGAACACCATTAATAAAGTGGGAGGTATGGAAGGAATACTTATGTAATTACATCACAATATTTGATAAGGAAGATGAACCACTAAAACCTGAGGAAAAAAAGAAGATATGATTACATAGTTTGGGTGCAGGTGGTTTGAAAGTATACAATAATATTACTAAGAAGATAGGAGAAGGAGAAGGAAGAAACGTTTTCAATGAGGCAATAGAAGACTTAGATTGTTACTATAAGCCAACGGTGTGTGTTGCAGTGCACAGATACAAATGTTATAGAAGGAAGCAAAACAAAGAGGAAAGTATAGAAGACTATGTGTTGGAGTTGATCATGCAAATTTGGAATAATGCATGATGATCTTATTAGGGATCAGATAGTTATGTGTGCCGCAAACCCAAACATTCAAGATGCTCTATGGTCAAAGGGTGAGAAACCACTACAACATGTCATTGAGATCGTAAAGAAAGCAGAATTGAATGGGCGATGCGCTAAAGAAGTCATCTGTGAAACTAAAAACAAAACGGACAACGTAAGCGTAGTGGCAAAAATTAGTAGAAAGAGAAACAAGGAAACAGGTTACAAGTACAAAGAAAGTGAAGAACAAAAAGAAAAAGGAAAAATAAAGGAAAAAGATCAATTGAAATGTTACCGCTGTGATAGCAACAAGCATCTAGCTAGCGACTGGAAATGTCCGGCTAGGAATAACAAATGTACAAAGTGTGGACTAATAGGGCATTTTCAAAAAGCATGGAAAAGGAAACAATGGGGGAATATAAAATATGTAAAGGATGAAGAAGATGAGGAACAGGAATCGCCGGATGACTCAGATTACAACCTGTGTGTATTAAACGTGACGGAAGAAAGTGATAGTGAAGAAACAGGAATGGTTAAGAAGAAAAAACCCAAGTGCTTTGTGGAGATAGGTGGTGTGAACATTGAAATAGTAGCAGACTCCGGGTCACCCTGCACCTTAATCAACCAAGATGTGTGGAAAAATAAATTCGAAGGGAAATTAGGAAGACACATGGAAAAACCTGATTTAATCCTAAAAACGTTCACGGGCGAAAGAATTGAACTATTGGGTTTTAGAGAACTAAACTTTAGATTCAAAGAAAGAGTAACAAGCAGTAAGTTATATGTGGCTGCCACTGGCCCATCGGTGCTGGGATGGAAAGACCAGGGTAAACTGGGAATCACCCTTAATCCCAACAGATCAGAACCAGTACTTGTAATACAACAGGACAAGAACAAAACACAAGCAAATCTCAAACCACCCCTGCAACCATTAAATTACTCATACATGCCATGGAAGAGAGTAGAAATTGAAATAATTGGACCCATACAAGTTAATGAGGAACAAGTGAACATATTGGTCTTAGTTGATAATTTCTCGAAGTGGCCAGAACTGAAGGTTTGTAGGAGAACGGAGGCAACGGACGTGGTCAATTTCTTGGACAGTATATTCACGAGAGAGGGTATACCTATAACAATAGCAAGTAATAACGCAAGGCAATTCAAGTCTGAAATTTTTAAAAAGTTCATTGAGCGAAATGGAATTACCCACCAAAAAACGTCTATTTCCCGACAGAATGGCAACTGTGCCATGGAACAAGTAAAAAGGACTATAATAAAGACAATCCAACGAGCCATCAAAAGTAGACGATGTTGGAGGGAAGAAGTCTACAATATGATATGGAAATACAGAATAACACCGGATGTGAATACTCTGGCAAGCCCATTCGAAATGATGAGAGGAAGGACTCCCATTTTCAAGAACCATATGGGATGGCTCAAGAAGGGAAAGAGAACAAAATGTTCGGAGGGATCAGTCAGAGGAAGAATTCAAAAGGCACAAAGTGGGTGCAAGAAGGATTTCGACAGCAAACATATGTTAAAGGAAATGAAAATAAAGGAAGGAGACAGAGTGAGATTAAAAAGAAATGGACAAATGGGAATGGGGCAGAGCAGGATCACAGATTCCCTAATAGTAGAAAAAGTATTTAATAACTCTGCACTCCTTAGCGATGGTAGAATCTGGCATGCTAAATCCATTTCTGTGTGCACAAAACTGAATGTGATTCCAAAGAACACCAATATGGATACACGTGTGGAGAAGGAGGAAAGTGACAAGGAACCGGGCATCTTTGGATGTTTGGGTGAAGAAAGTGAGCATTCCGGAGAAGAAAGAGATATCATATCCCGGCCTACAAGTAGCAAGACTAGCAGAGAAGGAACTGGCTTTGAACTTATAGAAACAATCGGCGAATACAGAGACATTAACTCTTCTGGCTCTGGGATGTCACCCAACCCTGATGTCTTTACCACCACTTGTGAAATACAGAATGGTGAGGAAACTTTGAGTGAAAATATTGACATTGTCACTACAGAAGCAGGCAGCCTTGTAATCTCGGAAGATTGTCAAGTGACAAAAGAGGACAATGAGATGGAGAAAGACTTTATGGAAGTAGCATGTACCAGCAAATGCAGAAGCAAGTTGGAAGAAACCTAGCAAGCACAAGGACCCCTTCATGCGACAAGTTATCCAGGTGTTTTCTTACTGTGACTAATTTAGTCTCGTCTTCCTTAGGGGAGGAGATGGGTTGCGTCTTAAGTTATCCTCCTGTCTATCTCTCGCTCTCTCCCCTCTTTCACCCCTCCTTCACATTACGTCACCAGCTGAAATGTTGACAGCTGCCAGTTCTATCCCTACAGTTGAGCACATATTCCAACTGTTAGTTAGATCCACTCTGAGGCTCACACACACCACTCCTGTTTACGGTGTGTTGTTCACTTAATATAAATAAAGACTTATGCTAATTACCTCTGCTTCCGGAGTTGTACTTAACAGGTGACCGCGCACAGGGACTTCTAGAGGAATATGTATAATGTCATGCAGGGATGAGCATCCCACCAAATGGCCAACATCGTCCAAAGAGAGGAATTTGAAAGATATAATTCCAGATGCAACCACTAGATGGCGTAATAATGCAATGCACGTGAATCCAGATATAATTCATGCTGCAAAACAAAGTATTACCTGAACCAGTTCATTCCCTTGGGGGGTTACAGTTTACATGTGGTGCCCGATTAGGTCTTAGGTGTATATGATCTTTCTTTAGCGCTGTCTTATTTGCACTACATATCATGGCTAGTCATACAAGGGAAGACCTTACGTACGCCCTATAATGGATCAATTTGGGTGTGCACTATCTTTGACAGTATAATGCACATTCTAAAGGGTGGTTCCCCCTGCTAATTGGGTGGATTACGCACAGCACACACCTGGGCTAGTTACCGAATGCACCTCCCTATTGGTTGCTCCCCAAACAATCCTCTGTGAAACTCTACAGCACAAGATACAGTTAAAGCAAGACTGAATCTTTAAATGTAGGTCCTTCAACCACACGGATAGTAGTATAAATTGTGGTTCATAGAGAACTCTATAGAAGGTAGGTATCAGCATGTATGACCACATTTCTTCTCACACTTCCCCTCCACCCACAGGTAGGTGCAGCTACATACTTGAAGTGAAACAGCTCCAATGTACTCTCATATGTATTCGCACACTTTTTATTCATCTTTACACCAGCATCAAATGCTAAAACTTCTTGTCTATCATTCCTTTTCACTTAAAATTCACAGAAAAGCACAGAGACACAGACACACCACAAATTAACCTGTGCTCACCCTCAGGTAGCTTGACAAAGAGGAGGCAGGATAAACTTAAGAAGCAATGTGTAAAGTATTTGTGCAACACATAAAACAGTAACAGTGAAAACACCACAAAGAAGACTCCACACCACTTTATAAAAATAAAGAATACTTTTGTAAATAATACAGGACCAAACTGACAAAAATCCAATACGTAGAAGTCGAGATAACATTTTTTCCAAAATATAAAGTGAAAAAAGTGCTTAGAAGCAATAAGCGCCTATAGGGATTATCTTGTCGCACTGGACCAGGGCAAAGTTAAGAGTCCAGGTCGACCGCGATGGAGCGCAGGACAGATACAGCAGGCACGCAGGTCCACTGAACACCCTTGATCCTGGCCAGAACAGCAAGATGCGGGGTGTATCTGAGCGATGCATCAATGTCGAACCCGCAGTGGAGTGATGTGTCGATTTTCTTAACGCAGTGGTGGGGGTGCTTCAGTTCCGTAAGCAATGCGCCGAGCCCAGAGGTATTGATTCCATAGACGATGCGCTGGGATTCTGCACACAATCGAGGGGATGCATAGATATTCCCACACTGAAGCGGCGGAGATGCATTGGTTCCGTTGAGTCGGTTCTTTAAGGCGATTCGCTGGTTCTGCCTGCGTTGCTTCGATTCTTCTCCCACAATAGGGTTGATGCACAAGTTTGGCTACACCTGGGTTGGATATTAGTCGATTTCATTGGAGCAATCACCTGGGTCTAGTTCTAATGGAACAGGCACAGGAGCAGGTGCTAAGACTTTGATACCCCCGAGTCTCAAGCAACAGGAGGCAAGCCAACAAACAAGCCCTTGGAGATCACTCTGGGTTCAAGGCAGACTCCAGCTTTCCTTCAATAGGATCAGAGGGCAGCAGGCAGCACAGCAGCACAGCAGAAAAGCAGTTCTTACAGAGCAGCAGTCCATCAGAGTGACCGTCCTTATAGAAGCACAGTAGTTCTTCTGACCAAGGTTACTTACAGGTCTAGAAGTGGCTGATTTGGTGGGGTCAGAGGCCTAGTACTTATACCCAGTTGTGTCTCTGAAGTGGCTGTGGCTTCAAAGAAGGGTCTTTGAAGTGCACAAAGATCCTTTCTTCCTAGCTCTGGCACAAGACTCAATACAGGGAGGTAATCAACCCTTTGTGTGGGGGCAGGACACTGCCTATTCAGATGTGTATCCTCCTTCCCATCCTGCCCAGGCTGAGCCATCAGGGTGCAGATGGGCACTAAGACACACTTACCCTTACTTTGTGTGTGGCTGTCTAGAGGGAATGCACAAAGTCAAGGCGTGTATTGGAGACAGGCTGCAGGCACACGGAGCTTTAAGAGCAGAGAAATCAAAATTTTCTAATAGTGGCATATCTAAAACAGTAATGTTTAATCAAACTTTACCAGCAAAGTGGATTTATCATTACCATTCTAATGATCTAAAACAAAACAGAGCTACGCCTTCTCAATCAGAAATTACAGCTCAAATGTGTAATGAGGAATTCCCATGCTAACCTATAAGAGGAGTAGGCCTCACAGAAGTGAAATACGAATGAGGTGTTTTTCACTAACAGGACAAGCAAAACTTAAAACTACATGTCCTATCTTTCATACACAGTACCCTGCCCTATGGGCTATTAAAAGCCTACCTTAGGGGCGACTTATGTGTAATAAAAGGGGAGTTCAAGGCTTGGCAAGGGGTGTTAAATGCCAAGTCGAAGTGGCAGCAAAGCTGCACACACAAGCTCTGCAGTGGCAGGGATGAGATATGTTTAAAGGCTACTTGTGGAAGTGGCACAATCAGTGCTGCAGGCCCACTGGTAGCATTTAATTTACAGGCCGTGGGCAAAGGTAGTGTACTCCACTAGGGACTTACAGATAAAATAAATATCCCAATTGTGGATAAACCAATGTCACCATGTTTTGAGGAGAAGCACATGCACTATAGCACTGGTGGGAAGTGGTAAACTGCTCAGAATCCTAAAGCCAATAAAACCAGACTTCAGAAAAAGAGGAGGAGGAGGCAAAATGTTTGGGGTGACCCTTCATTGAGGGCCATTTTCCAACACTCGGGGACTATTACCCATACGTGACACAAAGCAGACAGACACGCTTCAGTCTAAAGCACTCAAATACGACTGTGCTATCAATTTAAAAAATGGGCTACAGAGACTTGTAAGGGGTACGAAGCACTTTAAAATTTAAACAACAATACAATATGATAAAATACACTGCTTACCTCAAGTTTAACTTTTCTAAGAGCCCAGACTGTGTGCACACCATGAAGAGTGTCGTAAGTCATCACAATGGAGGGGTCCTCATTGGTGAAAACAATTTTCAGTGTATGGTCTGCAACATACTGTACTCGAGAAGAACCAAACATCCCTGAGGACAGCAAAAGGGGACAACATTCATTAGTAGTTTAAAAGGATGAGCACACACTTTTAAGAGCCAAAACAAACTTGATGAAGCAAAGATTTTGATGGCGTAAACTAGCAATCAAATATTTCATATTAAAACCGTGATCATCATGCCATACCCCGTAAAGCGACCATGAATGCAGAATTCAGATTGGAGCAAATCAAGATACTACATAGTGTTTAATACATAGTTGCACATATGTTTTAGTTTGGTAGGGACAGCAATGATTTACATGCTTGGGGTTGTAGTCACATTCAGGATTTCTACCATACACTATGGATGTGCCCTAAACTGAATCCGTTCTGTGAAGGGGGTGGTAAAATTGACTAAGGACTCACCTGAAATCGGGGCAAACCCTATGTTATTAGGCATTTGAAAAGAACAAACTCCATTGATTTATGATTTACTTTTGAAGACAGTACATCAAGATATTACCAGGAAAATGGTGGTACTGAGGCTCTAAAAACTAACTGTGAAATGGTGAAAAAATATGACCTAATGTATGTTTGCCAACCAGTTTCTATAGGAAGCAAGGGGTTACCCTGGGCAATCTGAAATGGTTTGGGGCCACTATATGGTACCATGGATTTTCTTTATTTGAGTGATAGTCTCTTTTCCCCTATCACCTTTCTCCACTTTTTGCTCGCTTTGCACATCTGCACTGTTTCATTCTCTTACTGATCATCTTCTGTATGAATGCTCTCCAGGGGACTGAAGAGATTACTTACTATGCTGCATTTACAAATGGGTTCCTCTGGCGTAGAACATTAATTGTACAACACTGTTTAATTACCTCAATCCAATTGTGTTTGTTATTTGTTTGCTGATGTTTTAAAGCCAGAAAGAAAAAGAAAATCAATCAAATTGTTGTAAAAAGAACAACAAAAAACTGTGAAATGTCACCAACATGTACACTATTCAGGATAAAGTATCTGTAGCCATGTGGCTGTATGTTTAGGAAAACACATGCTCTTTTCAGCAGTTTCCAATACACGTCTGATGTGGTAAGCAGCCTTGGCTGTCACTGGCCTTTCTGCAGCACATGCCAAAGTCACAATACTTGAGCTCTCTAATGAAAGCCATCTTTTATCCATAGTTGAGCAAACAAAAACACATTGAGTTGTCTGCATCATTCGTATGTAAATTGTGATGCAGGTAATCACAGGAAAAGTCTTTGTGACACAAATACACGACAGCAGGTAAAATACCACATGTAGGCTGATGAGATCCACAACTATCTGGAGAAGATCATGGAGAATCATGTGAATAATGTAGAGTGGTTGAATGCATCAATCATTGGATGAAGGGCAGTTTCCTCTGGTTTAATGGGTAAAAGACGGAAGCCTTAATTATGAAGAAGCTGGTCTAGATTGATCTCCATTTGAATAGTCCTACAGTCTAGCCTCTCCAATGACCCCTCTACAACCGGGCAAAAACAAGGAGGTAATGTTTTATTCGGACCTTAATTTTATTCTTTAAATTTATGTAGTTGTGAGGAGGAGCTACGCGACCACACAAGATGGCCGCGTAAGCCCTCAGCTCCATGAGACCCGCGCCTCGCTCGCACTATCCTGCCGATATCCTGTGGCGCCGAGGTCGGATTTGTCCGGCGGAGGGGTAGCGGTGCGGACCGGTCCAAGTCCGGGCTCACGAGGTGGAAGTGGAAAAGAGCCGGAGTTGTAGACTTGGGCAGTCTGGGCCTTCACCTGCGGTGAAGCGGGGGACTCGAGTTGTCGTGGTGGCCGGCCCGAAGTGTAACAACACCGGGTGGGCAGACCGGAAGTTGCCGGCCGCGGCCCGGTACCGATCAAGCGGACTGACCGGAGAGACTGCTGTGCCCGTGGTGGTACTCCTGAGGGATATTCTGCCGGCGGAGTGTGGAGAGACGGCTCGGCCGCGCCTTCCCTGCAGGATCGGACGTTGGAACCCGGGCGGGGGGGCCCGCGAGAGTGCGTCCGTGGAGGCGCTGGCGTTTGTGGTAGTCGCTGGAGCTGCAGCTGATCCGTGCGCCTGTGAGGTGCAACCGGTTCCCCCCTGCCGGGTTGAGCCCTACAATTGTTGGTCGTGAGGCGGTGTGAGCGGACGGGTGGTGCTGCTGAGTGCCCAATCGTCGGGGCAGAGGACTGCCATGTTTGGAACTAGACCTCCAGCGTGCACGAGCTGACAGTGCACTGTCATACCCTGGACTTGTCAGTCCAGCACTGGTGTCGGACCCGCGGCGCTGGCCTTGGCCCCTCCCCCTCTGTTCTTTGCTGGGCTCCTGTGCTGTGTGGCGCTATTGACCCCTGTTGAGCAAAGGATATGGGCACCGGATATTCGTCGGTTAATTGGCTTGGTGCACCACTTGCCAGTCAAGGTCCTGCCAGCGCTGCTGTGACTGCTGATGTGCATGGTGCTGCAGGGGATTGGTCCCTATCCAACTAGAGCCAAATCTCCTACTTATGATACAGTAGCCTGGTGTTGAGTCCCTTTGGATCTGGCTGCTGACTGGACACTTTGTGTGGATGGAAACCCCAGCACAATTTCTGATGCTCTGTGGTCCTGATTGGAACAGGTTGCCCAGGCTGTGGAGCTCCAGTGCAGCATCCTGAGTGGTGGGCCGTCGCTGTTCGGTGGTTGGCGTGGTCTGCAGCTCCTATGCGGGTGGCCCATAATAACGGTCCGGTACGGTTATTGACTGTTGGATGCTAGTTTCCTCGGCGGACGCCTCCTGGAGCCGCTGGATTGCTGGTAAATTTGAGCCCCGCATGGTCGTCTGCTCATCGCTTCCTTGCCTGACGCTGGTGCCCATGGGAGACGGAGGGTTGAGCCGAAGCTTGTAGAGCTACTTGGTGCGTCTACGACACTTAACTGTCAGATCTGGTGAGCGCTACGAGGTGTGGGTGCCGGTCCACGCACAATAAGCCTAGTGGACCTTGACCTGGTGGGGTGCCATACCCACGTTCCACTATTTGTTGTTACAGCTGTCGTGACTGTGAGTTCGCACCTTCTGAATACAGACCCATAATGGCGGCACGGCCTGAGGGCGAGAGACAGCCTCCTAGATCAACCAAGGGATCCCGAGCAGTACAATCTAACAAGTTGGACCGCTACACGCTGCCCAAGGGCTCGCCCTCTGGATCAGGTCGGATATTGCCGGGAGGCAGAGAGTTGGTAGACTCTGCATCAGAGCCTACACTACAAGATGTAATGGCTGCCATTGTTGGCCTTAAGACTTCCCTGGGGCAGCAGATGGCATCGCTGGACCATAAACTGGATACTGTGACCATTGAAGTCAACCTGATTCGCACCGATCTCACCAAAACCAGTGAGAAGGTCAAATCGTTGGATATCAAAACCGCGAGCTTGACGAACGACGTTTCACAGCAGAAGAATAACAGTAAAGGGAACAACCCCATTATAAATTAGAAACACCATGGCAGGTGAGAAAGAAGACTGGAGATGCAGGATTCCAAACTCAGACCCCTCATCAAATCTCTCCTGAACAATTACATTTAACTGTGTACCCAGAGCAGATGAAGGGGTTGAAGGAAGGACAGCTGGTGGGAAAGCAGGTCACTCATATCATGAAAGGGCTTGGCCTTCTGGAAAGACAGAGGCATACGAGTTACAGCAGGAGAGCTCTGTGTTGCTGGCAGGGCCAGACTGGTTACCAGGCTTTTGTTATACAACAATGCAAAACAAATGTTTTAAAAAGTATGCTATAAAGCTATTTATTTTGTATTGTTCATTTAGAAGCACGGGCAGCTCCACAGCAACAAAAAATCTGCCCCTCAGCAGTGAACCTGGTCCCCACCCTGCCATCCCAGCAAAAAACGCCTGATATCCAGCCTGGGGGCTGGAGGTTTGATCCTCAGCCATGTCAAGTCTAGTATGGCCTGAACTTGGCTTTCAGTGCTCACCATTTAACCCTAGGGTTGTCTTTTTGGTGGATTAAAGAATACATTACAGCTTGCATCTGGATGCTCTTGGGGTATGTGAAGGACGCCATCTGCAGAATCCGTGTCATTCTGCTCCCAGGTGTTTGGCCCCTGGCAGCTGTCAGCGTGAATACTAGATGAAACCGCCAGCAATAAGATTTAATGGCAGAGATTTGCAGGGGCCTAGTTTTCCAGAGATATTAGAGATCAGTCAATTGGCCTGGGTAAGAAGGGTCTTCCTTCAAAATAATGTTTTATTGTCATGGGTGAATGACAGGGCTGTGTGTATGGCAAAAGGTCTCATTTAGAAATAAGGAAATGGTGTTTAGCGTTTACATACATGTGGTTACAATATAAGTGACACTTAGTGAATCACATGCATCACTCCATGTATTTTAGTATTTGATGAAGATAGCTTTTCATTCAGATATAAAATGCATTCCATGCTAATCAGAAACACAATAGTGTAAGAAACCCAGTCTACATTTTGTTTATAGAGGGCAATATAAACTAACTCAACTATGTCTTTTTTTCATAGTTCTTCTTGTGGTCATAAGCAGACTACAGTATTTTCCCATGAAATTCTTTAAGGACATCTACTCTTCTTTAGTTGGAAATTATGACCACCAAACTCACTTACTCAGCAATACTAGCACTAATGCTTAAGAAGTAGCAAACATTTACTCAAAACAAAACTACCAACCAAATCTGTCTCAGCCATCATTCATCTCAAACAAGCATTTACAAAATTCAATGCAACACGTACCTCCAGATTTACTAACCAAAGGAGTTATTTCATCTAATGGGTGAAGCATGCTGAATATGACTGGAAGAGGTTCCCTGCGAAAGAAAAAACATTCAGAATGGAAAAGCATTTGAAAAAAGAAAGTTCAAATGTGCATCATCCAAAATGTGCCATATTTTTGGCACACAAGTAAAAAACTATTTACGGTTGCTCCAACTCCACTCCTGGGTGGGTCATATAAGACTTACAATTCTGTTTCGCAGATCTACCAGTTTCCGTAAACCAGCCTAGTTTGGAAGGCCCAATTCTCCTGCCATGTAGCACTACTATTGTGTGGTATATGGTTTATCCTGGATTGACCCAGTTTAGTTGCATACTAACCGGAATAATGAGAATAGACTTAAAACAGGGCGCACAAAACATGCATCAAAAAGATTTTCCCGAGTAAATCTGTATTTATTCCATTATCGAAAGGATTAACATATTTCAATCGAAATTCATAGGTTTATGGCCCATGGTTTCCTATCTTAGATGTACATTGTCCATTTTCTGTTTGAGAATTGATGGAACGGTGGATCACAATCTGTGCACCAGGGTACCCCAGTGCGCCATCAAAACTACCCAGTGGCGCCGCGCACCAAGCACACACTTTGAGAACCATTAATACTCAAACATACACACAGATACTAACAAATAAACAATGACATACTCATGTGCATGAATGTTATTCCACAGGAGAGGTAGGGAGCAACTTAGTACTGCCCGAAAAATAATGTAAAGCAAAAAAATTGCATTTCAGAAAAATATATGGCAGGAGCGTCGAAAATCGCGTCAACCTTTTCAACTCTTGCGCTCGCGCATATCATGCAGGCCACCCGGCTTTGACTTTGCCGGAGGGACAAAAAGAAAATAATCTGTTTCACCAATATTCTGAGTTTAACAATGTGAAAAGCTGAGCAGTTTCTGTTCTCAGCATAACAGAGCCCTGGAAAAGAATCATGTTCTTTACTTGCACATCGTCGCTGGGGGTGTTTCGCTGCAACGAGGGGTGTGGATGGACGCCGGTCGTTTTATCAGGAACGACCTGCTGTAATACAGTGCCCACACCCTAACCTTATGGACAAAGAGGACCTCCAGTCCTCCGCTAGAACCACAGATCACTCAGTTGACCTAAGAAAGCTATATGATTAAGGTGACAAGATCGTGCTCACCATTCAGGAACATTGGATAAAGACTGCCATCTTCGCCGATTGGCATGTTTCCAGTCCTTGTCTTAAATTCGACATTGCAACGAAATCATACACATCAGGAGTTAAGTAGCTGGGAAGGTAATCCTTGGACTCCAGTTCCCTTGACATTATCCTGCCTCCATAAGCGACGTATTATAAGACTTAAAGCCCTGAAGAAGTCCCGGCTCGGGACGAAACGCGTCGGCTGTTTTTGTTTCACTGCGAATTGAAAATTAAAGATTAAAAGAAGACTAACAATACTCCTTTATGTTATTTTTCTTTATTGTGCTCAAATACTTCTTGCACTTATTATCTTATTTGTTGTGGTGCACCTTTGCTGTTGTTTTTCCATTGTACTGAAATTCCTTGAGGGAACAGGCACAGTGATGATGGGTGCCATTCAGTGTGCACACAATCCCCTATACTAATCTAAGGGATATCGAATATTATTGGGAGAAAGTTAGTCAGGTGCTGACTCTAGGAAGGGTCCATCATTGCAGTTTGTTGTATTCTTTACTTGCGTTTCTCAATCTATGCACATGGGCCTGGCTTGTATGGGATCATTTTATCAACAGAAGGGTCTCATGGTGAGTTCAGAATATAGGCATATGCAGAAATATCCCCACAGATCCTTGCTCTACATTAAAGCCAGAGGCGTTAGAGTAAAGAAGCTGTAACCAGGCAAGTGGAAGGCATAGCTCTGTCCGTCCCCGGAGTACATCTACATCAGTTACTGCGGTTGCTGTGGTTTTGCAGCCTAAACTCAATACCTAAGCACCTTCAGTTTTCTTGAATAGAGAAATATTTTGTTCTGGTATATACAAAATGCACATTGACGCAAGCACCTGCCTGGGTGGCTGCTTTATTTACTTTTTTTGCGTGTATTCAAAAGCCTTTCAATGTTCTTTCACCACAAAGACAAGCCTCTGTCAGCTTCTGGGATTTGAAAAAAACCAACATGCAGATAGATGTATATGCCGGCTATGTTGTGTTAATAAGAGCAATGATGAAAGTGAATCACACAACGGCAGGCAGTGAAATGGTACAGCGGGGTGCCATGTGGTGAGTGTCAGCTCCTTCACACCAGACACAGCCTACCATTCTGCACATCTACAATGTTTGACTCAACACTTCCCTATTTAGTAAACATATCGTTCAGCAGACAAGGCCAGTTTTCACTCTTATACCATGATCACGATTGAAGAAGAAATATATGCAAAGATTCGGGGTGGCTGCAATTTCCATTTGCAGCCGGTATCTCTTCAGATTTCCACCCATGAGTTGAAAATAAAGCCTTCTTGCGGAGCATGCTGCTCCCACTTTCACTGCAGTTACAGAACAGAAATAATTGTAATGACCTTTCCTATACGAGAACCTGTGTCCTTCCAATCAGTCATTGGCACTGCATGGGACTCTGAAGTGGATAGGATTACATCTATGATTATAATACCTTCATCAGCTTTCCCTTCATCCCAATGATTTTCAGGGACAAAAATGTAAGTGCTCCCTTCATCCCAATTATTAGCAGGGAGAAAAATCGAAGTGCTCCCGAGGCCAGACTTACATTCTCCCCCCCCCCCCCCCACCCACCCACCAAAACAAGCATTTGCAATGCAATAGGTCTCGTATTAGGAAAGTTTGAGCTATTGGTATTGTAAATGACAATTTTTTTATTTAGGTTTTGTTTTTGAAAATAGCAAAATTAATAGCTTTGTCATTTACCATGCCAATAGTTATAACTTTCGCAAATGTGACACCTATAGTATTTGTAATGCAATATGTGTTGTATTTACGTGACTTACATGTATTGATATTACAAATAACAATGGTTTTACATTTTTTTAATAATTAATACTTAAATAAAAGTCTGATGCCTGATGTTTGTGGATGTCTGACACTTGTGGATGCCCGACGCTTGTGGATGCCTGACGCTTGTGGATGTCTGACGCCTGATGCTTGTGGATGTCTGACGCCTGATGCTTACGGATGAGGGAAGTAGGGGTGGTTAGTTTCTAAAGAGGAAAGTTTTTAGCTCTTTACGGAAGGACGAGAGGATCCGGTTGGCTCTTAGTGATGAAGGGAGGGAGGGAGGGAGGGAATATGGAAAAGGCAGTAAGATATATATTATGTTAATGCCTTTGAACTTGTATTTATAGAGATGTCTTCTTGCATATAATTTGCTAGGCTTGACAATTAGTTCTCTTCTCCAGGGAGCAGGGCGGCAGGATGCAGGGGTATCTTTTGTGGTCGGATTTCACCTTACTGGGCCACTTGAGGTTGGGGCGGGGGGTCTCCGTGCAGAGGCTGCAGGCGATGTGAGGGAGTGCTGGAGGGGTCAACCCAAAGTGGACTCAGACTCTGGACCACTGGGGGAACTCGCTGGGACCTGTGGGCCACTTGAACTCAGGCCGTAGGCAACGGGTGCGGTGGTGGTTCCAGGCGTCGGGTTTGTCCTCAACAGGCTCAGAGTCTGACTTGGGCCTTTTCTTTTGAACAGAGCTTCTGTTCCCAGGATATCCAGTCTTTGTTGAAGGCAGACAGTCCTCCCAGGGTTCTGGAGGTCGCTGGCTGCAGGACAAGGCGACTTTTGGCGCAGGATCTCTGGAAACTGCAGACGGGCAGGTATGGCTGGGGCCAAGTCAGTTGTTCTCTGTAGTCTCCTCTGCTGGGCGTCTTCTTTCGTCCTTTTTAGGACTCCACTACGCAGCGCGCATGCGCTGCATAGGAAGGAGACCGTAAGCAATCGATTCGCCTTTTGAGCCAAAAACGTGCACACGTTGCATTGCCTTCAATGGCAACGTTTGCAAGTTTGGCGATTACCTTGCGGGAGCGAGCAGGAACCATCTGCTAATAATTACAAAGAGATGTTTCCTGCTGGCTCCCGCAAGGGAAAGCGGTGCAGGCCCCCTCCTCTCTCCCTGCTGCCATGCGCGCTTCTTTTAGTTGTATTGTGGTGGAAGTGATGATTCAGGCAAGGGATGTACTGTAAATTTGAGACCGCAGAACCACATAGCCTGTGTTTTCCAACTTCCTTACTTCACCAACTTGAGGGGTTCCCTGGGCATCAGAGTCGCTCTTCGGACCTGTACACAGTCCACCTATTGTGGAGGAATCACAGTAGTAGATATACATGCTCTGTTTCCCACCTATTTAATATAAACGAATGGTGGTGCAGTGCGTAGACGGACCCGATATTCGCAGTTGAGAGACATGCGATGGGAAATCAAACTTTATTAGACTTTCTTCACAGTCAGGCAAATATAGACCACCCACCCCGCGGCTAAAGTGGTAATTCAATTATGGCGATACACGGTGAGGAGGATGGGATGGAGGGAGCGGCTGATGCAGGCGACCCCACTATGGCATAGAACCTACCTTTGGCAAGTCGATGCACTGCCTGGGTTCCGGGCAAGGGACCTTATTGGGCTACCCACACAAGGGGATCTAATTTAAGGGACGGTGCTCAGGTACTTTCAACAGCTGCAGGCAGAATATCAACTCGACCGCAGCCAGTTCTACAGATTTACAACTCAGACATGCACTGACACCATATAGCTGGTCCCAGA
Source organism: Lissotriton helveticus (assembly GCF_964261635.1). Taxonomy (NCBI): domain Eukaryota; kingdom Metazoa; phylum Chordata; class Amphibia; order Caudata; family Salamandridae; genus Lissotriton; species Lissotriton helveticus. Next base: position 1,110,786,149 of record NC_136067.1, read on the forward strand.
CAGGCCTACCCGAATTTCCCCCACTTGAAGTGCGACTGTTGATGGGAGACTTGGGTGCCAATAAGATCAGGCAAATGTATCAAACGCTAGTCACACATAGTCAAACCACACTGGGCAAGCTGCGGGTGGCTTGGGAGGGTGACATCGCAGATCTCACTGATGACGACTGTACAGAGGCCCTGGCGAGCCCCCTTGGTGCCACCATTGCAACAAAGTATAGTTTAATCCAATTTAAATCCGTACACCGGGCATATTACACGAGGTCCTGCCTCTGCCGCATGGGTTTTATACCATCCCCTACGTATCGCGATGTGACGAGGAGGAAGCAACCTTCCTCCATACAGTATGGAGTTGCAAGGCACTCCAGCCCTTTTGGCACAGGGTAACCACTTTTTAGTACTGTCCTGGCGGTTCCCCTTTGAACCCAAGTTATTCCACTTGGATAGCACAGATGGGATTGGGGGAAAACAGATACAAACAACACCTCTTGTTCCTGGGGCTCAAGCTAGCCAAGAGAGACAGAGCCCAGCACTGGAAGGGGATCTCTCCACCCTTGGTGGTATGGGTGAAAATGCGCCATGGACAAATGCATGGGTAAACATAACAAAATCTGGAAGCAATAGGCTGAATACAGGGGTATAGACCTGCCTGCTGTTATACAACACCCAGAATTCCTCATCGAGCATGAAATATGCTCATATGGCCATGGAGATACTCATAGCTTGTAGACCCCGCCATTCCAATGCTGTTGATAGATATTCTTTGTGGAGTGGGGGGTAGTACAGGGTCTGTGCCAGGGGTTTTCTTAGACTCTTTTATTACTCTGTTGATGTCCTGAAACATTGGTACAGTACAATAATGTACTACATCTTGATGTTTGTGTATGGGCCTTTTCGGCCATGTTGTACTGTCAAAAACCTCTATAAAATCTGTTATAAAAAATATATATGTATACATTGACATGTTTGTAGTTTCTAATCAACTTCAAACTAACACAACCAGTCAGCATGCGTTTTGCAGATAAAAATATAAAACTAATTGTCAAGCCTAGCAAATTATATGCAAGAAGACATCTCTATAAATACAAGTTCAAAGGCATTAACATAATATATATCTTACTGACTTTTCCATAGTCTTTTCATTCACTTTAGTTTCTCTATTTTGGTGTGCACTTTTGTTCTGGAAATATTTCAAATCAAAATAATATATATTTACTGCTTGTATTGGAGTTCATTACCAATCTACATAATCATCACTATTGTGATACAAATTATTATTACATATTGTTTGGTGTATGTGCGTTTGTACTAGCATGCCTCAGTGTGGTAGACAGTCCATGATTATCCATGAGAGAACTGTCAAAAGATCCTAATACTCTTCTCTAACTGGGTTTACATTAAGGTACTAAACAAAGGTGGCATTCTGTTTATTGGTCATAAAAACTCTATCCTCATTGCAGCGGCACCAACAGCAAACACCAAGGAAAGACTCTTGCATTCTCAAAGTTAAATCAATAAAAAGTCTATTTTTTTTACTCAAGGGTGGATCCCAAACTATAATAATCAGCACAAACACCACCATCACTTTCATGAACACCTTAGGGGCACTTGTATGGGCAAAGGGAAGTAAAGAAAAATGAAAATGCTCCTGGCCTACCTTGAACTACAGGTAATGGCTGTGGGACTGCCAAATGGGCACATGCAAATATGCTCCCAGCATGTCCCAGATCCAGGGCATACAAAACTTGGGCCAGTGTGAGCACTTTGAATGTGTCCTTCTGCGGGAAGGCATTTTAAAGGCAAAGATTCAAAATAGGATAATGGTTTCTGTCCTTCTGCACGAAAAAGTAGCAGAAGTAACAAACTGCCCATACTTCCAAGGCTGGCACACTCTTGATGACCCCTCTGGCCTGTAGAATCTGCACCTTTTGCAGCAAGATAGGTAGGAGCTCCTCATAATACCACTCATGTGGGAGGAAATTGAAGAAGGTCTGAAATGAATTAGAGGGCATAACCATGCAGTAAGATCTGGAAGGCCCAACCTGAGAAGGGTCAGGGCTGCTGAGGAATTTGTCAGGCCCATGTAATGTGCTGTTGCTCTGGTTTCCTTCAAGTGAGTGAGGTCATAATCAACATTATTGCCAAAAGGGAATATCCATTAGAGACATCTGCACATCCCCAGAAAAGCAGTGGATCGCATCAACACGTGGCAGTAGAGCACCACACAAGTGCTCACTGCACGCCCCAAGCAGTCACTTTCAGTTAAATTCTCAAGATGAATCTCATTAATAAATATATATAGCTTATTACAAATTCAGTGAAATTCCTTCAAACTCTTGCCACAGAAGAGCAAAAGCTACAGGACATTATTATACTTTTAAAAATGGTGCCATATACTTATCCATTAAGATCCTATAGAGGAACGCAGGTGTCCTTGGTGCTGAGCATTTGTACATATTACTGCATTGTGGGGGCAAAAAGAGAGCACCAGAACCTATGGACTGGCTGCATATGCTTTGGGACTTATTAGGGATGAATTTACATATGTACACTTATTTGATGTTACGGTTTAGAAACTAGTTTGCTGGGATTAGTTAAAGTGCCTTTAACTGGCTGATGCGAATTAGGCCTCAGTTAAGCCTCAATGCCATTGTGTTCAATATGGACGTCTCACCCTGCACGTTTACTGTTATTATTTCTGCTGCCTACACTCAAGCAAAGTCATGTCTGTTTATATCCATTAACGTTGTTCTTGCTGTTCTCGAAGAAAACTTTCCAATGTGGACTCAGTAATACTGCAGATGCCCATGGACTCTTCTGCTGTCTGCCACATTGCATTCATGCTCAATAGTTTACTGGTGTTTTTGTAACTAATTTGTTCTGCCATCTTCAGATAACTTCAGCCCCTCCAGCTGAATCGATATTCATGTAGTGGGATAGTGCTTAGACATAAAGGAATAGGGTGTTTAGTAAAACCGTGCTCTGACTTGCTGAAATCATAGTTCTTTTGCTCACACCAAGATTAATCTGCAGTTTTAGTTATGTTCAAGGAAAAGATGACATTTGGGGGTCAGCCACAGAACCCTTTAGACCTTTGGGATGCTACCAGGGATGATTTCCAATTTGTTGTTGGTTGCGTTGCTCATTTGGGACTTAAATTCTTTTTTTTTTTACTTTTCCTATTTTTCTGTATTGTCCTATTACTGAGAGCCTTCATGGCAAAGACTTTATGCACCAGCATTTATAATTTCTGTATTGCATCTTTTGAGTTTTCGTAATTAATCTTCCTAAAAATTCTATTACTTACCTGGAACTCCTAAAAATTCTATTACTTACCTAGAACTGACTGTATTTTACTATGCTGGGTGGTGCCTTATGTCAGAGAAGGATTGCCTCATGAACTGTCTACCACCGTCTTCAATTCATCCACCTGTGGGCATACTGTTGAAGTGTCACTTTGGAGTATACGATTTTAGGGGTTCCCCGTGCCCACAATAGCCTGCCCGACATGAAACTGCGTGACCACTTTCAATAGAAAGGAAGCTCAGGTCCTCAACATCAACGTATCCTGAAATAAATTTGTACAAAGCGGGTTGACAAAGACACTGCAGTTCCCTAACCGGTCTAGTCGATGTTATGGAAATGAGAAAGACCAGCTTCTTTATCATCGAATATTTCGCAGGCGTCAGACTGAATCTACAAGATTTTGGAGTGTTACCCCTTGCGCACCAGTAGATGCCATACTTTAGCTCCGTGACTGTGTCGTCTGTGCCAGAATAACGTGACCGGTATCTATATAGATGCCACCCAGACGTACTGCTATCAGTTACTTTTGCTACTTTCCATACCAGGAGCGCAGAACCACTAAGAGAACTTACCACTGGAGTGGCAAGCTAAGGCGCCGAGAAGGGTGTCCCTTTAACCGTAAGCAGTTAACAGACATGAATAATGGGAGGGTCATTAATAAAATCTTCAGCTAGACAGAGTCTCTACCAGTTAATGCGCTACAGAGGGTGAATAACTTGTTCATCTGTTAGATACTTCTAGCCACAGAATCCGTACCAATGGAATAGATACCCAAGTAATACCTCCCCAGAGTAGGGACTGCGAAGCTAATTGAATTAGAAATTCCTGCAGAACTGAACTTGCGAAGTGCCTGTCCCGATGGGCCTGCCTGTCCAGTCAGTAGTGCTTGGTGAATGGGTGCAGTAAAGCTCACATTGCTGCTTGACACATGTCCAGGACCGGACACCACACGCTAACGAAGTGGTCACAGTGTGGGCTCTGGGGGAGTGAGCCTGTAACCCCTCAGATGGTTTCTTCTTAGCAGATCTTAATGCATAAATTAAATGATCTGTTTCTGCATCACCTTCCCTTTTTTAGCTTCTACATAAACCACAAACATTTCATTGTCCACCCAGAACTCTTTTCTGCAGTCAAGATAGAACAACAATGCTCTTTTTGGGTTCAAATGGTGGGGTTTGACCTACTCTTTGGAGGGATGAGGCAGAGCAAAAGTAGGCTGGATGATGTTCTGGCTTACATGGAAGGGAGTCATAATCTTCAGAAGCAAGGATGCATGTGTCTGGAGAACCAGCTAGTTCGCATTGAGGGTATTAGGAGGGTGCACAGAGAGTACCTGTAATTTGCTCACTCTCCTGACCGATGTCATGGCCACTAAAATGGCAGTTTTGATGGTCAGTAGCCTAAGAGGCCAATTGTGCCAAGGCTCAAATGTTGCACAAAAGAGAAAGGGGAGGACCAGGCTCAGGTCCCACTGAGGCATGATGAATGGCATAGGGGGAAACATAAGCCGCAAGCCGTTAAAGGGGCATAGCCTTAAAGAGAGGAGGTGAGTCCGGCAACTGCATACAGGCCGAGATGGCAGAGAGATAGCCTTTAACTGTGCACAGAGAAGAGCCCTGCTGTGCCAAGGATAAAGCAGGTAAGAGAACCTTAGATAATGGTGCAGAAAGAGGGGTCAACGTTGTGGGAAGACCACCATCAGACAAACCTATCCCTACAGCAGGTGAATACCAGTAGAGGGATGCCTGGCTGCAAGAATAACATTGTAGACTTAAGTAGGTAGGTTGAAAGCTGCCAACTGTAGCCACTCAATCTCCATGAATGAAGGTGTAGGACCCTCCCCTGTTGCTGCGACAGAAGATCCTCTCCAAGAGGCAGCCCGACTGGAGGACTGATAGTCATGCTAAACAACTCGGGATACCAGACTCTCCGTGCCCAATCTGGAGCCAAAAGGATTATTTGGGCCTGGTTGTTCGTCATCTTCTTGAGAAATCTGGGCAGGAGTGGCATTGGCAGAAAGCAGTAGGAGAGGGCGGAGCTTCAATTGATACAAAAAGAGTCTATGAGTGATAGTCAACTTGGAAACTCCACCACACAAAACTGCTGACATTGCGTGTTCTCAGCATTGGCCAACAGATTCAACCAAGGCTCTTCCCACTACTGAAAGAGACCATGTACCAGACCCAGATGGAGACGCCCTTCGTGATCTGCAAAGCATCTTTGGCTGAGTTTGTCCACTATGGCGTTCAGCGACACCGCCAGGTGCTGAACCACCAGGGAAATGCACTGACATTCCAGCCATGTCTAGAGATGCAGGGCCTCTTGACAGAGGGCCTACAACCCAATCTGGCCCGATTTGTTGTAGTACCGCATGGAGGTGGAGTTGTCCATGAACACCTGCCCCAGCCTGCCCTGATCGAAAGAAGAAAGGCTTTCACTGCCGAGCAAACCGTCAGTAGCTCCAACAGGCTGATGTAGTGCTAGAACTCCGCCAGACCAGAGTCCTCTGGTCTCCACCTCTCCCAGATGGGCGCCCCAGGCCAGGAGTGATGCATTCGTTGCTACAGTCAGATCTGATTGGGTAAGCAGAAGGGGACTGCCCCTGACCCAATCGCGGTTCATCAGCCAACACTGCAGATCTCTTGCAGTTCCCTCCAAGATCTGGACCAAGTCAGAGAGATTCCCCTGATGTTGCACCCACTGGGACTTCAGGTCACACTCCATAGCGAGCATATGCCAATGGGCATGAGTAACCAGCCGGATGCAGTAGGCTATAAGGCCCAACAGCTTCAGAGTCTGCCTCACTGAAATCCATGATAGAGGCTGATATATCGGAATCATAGTCTGAATATCCTTGACTCACCGCTCGGGAAGATATGCCCGAAACTGTACTGTGTCCAGAACAGCTACGTTTAAAGGGAGCATCCAAGAGGGAGTTAAGTGGGACTTTGGCTGGTAGACAGTGCACCCTAGTGAGTGCAGGAGGTTTGCTGTAGTCTGAAGGTGGGAGAGAGCTGCCTGGGGTGAGCCGGGAAACATTGTTTACAACGCGGTGTTTACACCGCACTACCTTTACAACGATGCCATTACAACGCAAGTCGTTACTACGACTTGCGCTGGATGGCGCTGTTGGATAAGGAATATTGTAATCTCATATTCCAACCCCTTCCCTACTGTTACGTGGGCTGGTGTTGGAATATAAAATTATAATAATCCTCAATCCGCGCACACCAACGCAAGTCTTTGTAACGACTTGCGTTGTAATGGCAGCGTTGTAAAGTACCGCGAGTTGTACTGACGTACATCCGGTGAGCCCAACTTCAACGGCCGATCATCAAGTTAACGGGGAAGACTGAAACCCGCGACCTGCCGCAGATGAGCTACAACAACCGCCGTCACTTTCCTGAAGGCCGAGGGGCATTGGTAGGTCAAAAGAGAGCACAGCAACTGAAAGTGCTCTTACCCCAACCGCAAACCACAGGAAACGCCTGCAGGGAGGCAGGACGGGATTTACAAATATGAGTCCTGGAAGTCCAACGCTACCATCCTGTCTCCTGGGTCCAGGGCAGACAGGACTTGGTCAAGCCTGAGCATTTTAAACTTCTCCTTTTTCGAGAAGAGATTAAGAAGGCACATGTCTAGGATAGGACAAAGTCCTCCACGCCTCTATGGCACCAGAAAGTAGCGGGAATAACAACCATGACCTATCTCTGATGCCGGCACACTCTCTGTGGCTCCCTTGCCCAAGAGAGCCTGCACGTCTGGACAGAGCAAAGAGATGGTCCTCCGTCAGCCGATCGTAAGTGGGTGGCATGTGTGGTGGTGTAGTCACAAAGGGGAGGGAGCAGCCACCTTAGACAGCCTGTAGGATCCACGGTCTAATGTCACTGACCGCCAGTGGTGCAGACGATTGCGTATCCTGCCTCCCATTACCAATAGCCTGGGTGAGTATGGCTAGGGCCTCCTCCAAGACCATAGGCAGCACATGCGCAACTTATGGAATGACGGCCCAAAAGGCACGCTGCGTTCACTGATCGCAGTGTTAGGATGGTGGAAGAGAACATTCTCTTTCCAAAGGCATCCAACCTCATTGATTCCCTAAAGGGTGGAGCTGTACGGAACATGCCGGGATTCATTCTTGATATAGAGGCTTGAACCACCAAGCGCTCTGGGGTGCAGTGGTGGGTTAGAAAACTGGAGTCCCAGGTGCAGATGATGGTGGCAGGCAATCATCCTATGCACAGGAGCGCCACTGAAGGAATTGGACCAGGATACGAGTAGGACGTTTGTAAAGCTACATTGAGGTAATTCAGCTGTGACGTGTCAGCAGGGTGCTCCAAATCCCTTTGACTGTTTATGATGGCTCTCGTGGGCCTTGAGCTGACGAGCTCTGTGAGCACCTGCGCGCTGAGAGTGGCACTAACCCTGAGGAAACTGCGGCAGCACGTCCAGCGACCTATGAACATTTTCCCCAATGATGAAAGAGGAATCTAGAAACACGTGTCTGGGGATACACTTGAAAAGAATACTGGTACTGGCACTGGCCAACATACTGTGAGAACTGTGTGTGAAGCGAGCAACATTGAACCACATCGACCATGATGCATGAGGTAATTCAGCTGTGACGTGTCAGCAGGGTGCTCCAAATCCCTTTGACTATTGAAGGGGAGTAGAGATTCAGAAGGGGTGACTTCTGGCTGAAGCACCTGCGTCAAGACATTTGTCTTGACTGCCACTGTGGGCAACTGAAGGTCCAAGACCTCAGCCGTCCTACACACCACCTTTGCAAAAGGCCTCCCTTCTTCATAGTCATGGTAGGAGGATAGACCAGGGCAATTTCCACTGAGGTGTCTAACACACTGACCTCCGCCAGTTCCTTATACCAATTGTCTTGTTCCTCATCTGGAAGCGGATACCCATAGGGATCCATAGACCCCCTACCATGTGTCTCCCTCTCTTGGCTTATCAAACAAATAAGCAAATGGCTCCCCTCGGGAAGCATGGGCCCAGTCGGTGTCTGTGTTTGACAACACCCATCCGGCTCTATGTTGGAGCCAGAAATAACAATGGGGGCGGTGGTGCAGGCACCTGTGTGGGCACCAAGGAAGCTCTCATTTTTACAATTGGCTTTGCTCCAGATCCAGCAAGAGACCCATGAAATCTAACTGGCGCAGAGGGCGAACCTGCCAGTGTTGGTTCAATAGGGGCCCCTCTCACGCCTATGAGGCCCAAAGGAACTCCAAAGGGACCGGGCCTTCACAAAATGAGGTGCATGGCCTCGTAGAGCTCATTCAGCTGGGTGGGGGTCGCTCCAGCTATGGGAAAATCGGGGACGTGCGTAGCAGACCAGACTCAGGTTCTGTTGACTCTTGTCAGAAGACTTCGACTGACTCGGCAAAGTCAAAGAGCTCTTCGACGTCTAGGATTTTTTGTTTGTGGTACTTACCCGAACAATATTGAGTGCGATGACGGCCGCTGGGAAGGGGGTCTGTATAAAGTCCTGGGACCTTCTGCACGATTGGGACCTCAAGCGCCGTGGAGTCTACGGACGTCGAGCTGCCAAGAGCATGAAGAAGCACTGCTTTGGGGCCTTGGGGCCTTGAGATGCAGGACGCGACAGTTCTCGCAGGTCTCGTCGTTGTGGTCAATCTCCAAGCACTTCAAAGACAGCAAGTGGGGGTCTTTCACCAACACTTGCCAGTGACAGGGCCCACATAGTTTGAAACCAGCTGGGTACTTGGGTAAATTCCTCACAGCAAGAGAATATTTCTCTAACAAATTCAGCAAAACATCAAAAAAAGCCAGTCAAAAAGTGACTGAGGGGTAACTCCGACCGGATCAACACTATCTGGTGGGGAAAGTAAATAACTGATGTCAGAGCACTGGAGTGGCACCTTTATAGATACCGTGCATATCGCTTCCGCCATGGGCGATGCCGACAGAACGATGCCACCTTCCACGGTATAGGGGCAGTCCTCGAAAATCTTCTAGATTCAGTCTGACTCCTGGGGAATATTCTAAGGTAAGGAATCTGCGGCAAGAAGTCTCTATCAGATGGCAGCCCCAACAGTGTCCCCAGCCTGTCCTTGATGGGCGAGGGACAGAACAAACAACAAGTCGTCTGACCACTTTGCTTGCAATAGGTCAATTTGTCGGGTGCCTCATCAATCTACAAATCTGTCCCAACGACTAGCATACACCAGCTTTGAAAACTCATACACAAGTGCTGACATTGCGTGTTCTCAGTTTGCGTGTTCTCAGTGGTGGCAAAAAAATAAAAATTGAGCCAGTGTTTTCCCCATTGCTGGAAGACACCCTGTGTCACCCGTGGATACAACAGCCATTCATGATCCACTAAGCATTGGAAGGGAGTTTGTCCGCACTGGTGTTTGGAAATCCCAGAGGGTGGTTTACAACTAGAGAAATTCCCTTGCAGCAGTGCCACTTGCCAAGGAGCAGAGCCTTTGGATAGAGGGTTCAAGCCCCAACCGGCCCTGTTTGTTGTAATAACACATGACATTGATATTCGTCCCTGATCACCTGCACCAGCCTTTCTTAGATGATAGGCAGGAAGGTCATAAACACTAAGTGAATTGCCCTTGAGTTTCCGGCGGGAAACAGAGGACTGATCTCCGCTTTTACCCAGCAGCAATGCATTTGTAAGGAGAGGGGCCTGCCACTGGACCTATTGGGGTCCAGTAGCAGATATTTTGCAAAGTCCTCTGAAATCTGGATGCCAATATGCTCACTGGGTTTTCAGGTCCTATTGCAGAGCCTGCACATGCCACCTGGTATGTATAGCCTGCAGGATGGAGGAGGTAAACAACCTCAAGAGCCTTAATCTCATCTGCACCAAGATGTAGGACCAAGGCTGAAACATTGGGATCATTGCCTGAATGTCCTACACTCTCTGCTTCAGGGAAGGCATGAAACAGTACTGCATCTAGACTAGCGCCAATAAACGAGAGCATCTGCGAAGGAGTCAGGTGTGAATTTAGCGTGCCGCAAATGAATTTGGATGATGTTAGCTGTGGCCATGAGGTCATTGGTGACGACCAGAGGCAAGCCCGACCCCAACAGTCACTTTTGTGAACACCCAAGAAGCACTAGTTAGCTGAAAGGGAGCACTGCAAACTAAAATGCTCCTGTCCCACCCTGAATCGCAGGTGGCGCCTGTAGACCTGCTCGGCTGGGATATAGAAATAAGAGTCTTGCAGATCTAATGCGACCATCCAGTTTCCAGGGCACAGAGAAGAAAAGACCTGGGCTAGTGTGAGCATCTTGAATTAGTCTTTATGCAGGAAAGAGTTGAAAGAGCAAAGATTTAAAATAGGATGAGGGCCTCTGTCCTTTCTCGACATAAGAAATTAGCGGTAGTAACACTTAGTTCCCACTTCTGAGGCCTAAGCCCTCTATATAGCCGCTTTGGCCTGCAAATGCTGCTGCAAGACAGACAGGTGTTCCTACGATTGCCGTTCTGATTTTGGAGGAAGGTGCGGCGTGGCAGAAAGAAATTTGAGAGCTTAATCCCGATGTACAATTTGAAGAACCAATTAGTTTGAAGTGGTGACCTGCCACCCTTGGTGGAAGTAATAGAGGGGGAGCAAATGCAAAAACAAATTGTTTTGTTTACAAAAATCTTTGTCCTGTCAAAGAGCATTAACGCTCTTTTAACATCTAAAATATGAGGAGCCCTTCCTGCTACCGAATCTGGTTGGGGAAAGAAAACCGGTAGCTCAACCGATTGCTTAATATGAAAAGCAAATACTGCCTCTGGAAGGAATTTTGGGTTGGCACGAAGAACAACCCTATCACTGTGAAGCTGGAAGATTGGTTCTTCTAAGGTTAGTTCCTGAAGCTGACACACAGATCTTAATGAGGTGATAGCAATTAAAAAAACAACCTTCCAAGAAAGAAACTGGAGGGGGCAATTCTGTAAAGGTTTAAAAGGTGGGCCCATAAGTCTTGCTAGAAGAACATGGAGGTTCCATGTAGCTGCAGGTAGGACCTTTGGTTGTATTACTCTTTTAAAGCCTTCCATAAAAGCTGATACTCTGAACAAAGATAAGTGTTGTCTGTTTTGAAGGTACGTGGCAGAAAGAAATTTGAGAGCTTAGTCCCGATGTACAATTTGAAGAACCAATTAGTTTGAAGTGGTGACCTGCCACCCTTAGTGGAAGTAATAGATCCTGCCTCCTTGAGGTTGGCTGTGCGCTGGCAAGGACACACTAAAGCGTATTTGCAGCTGCAGCTGCAGATACTGGCGGGGTGGAGGACAGAGCTTCACATTGACACTGCTGACTGTAGGCATACAGAAGTAAACTTGCTGGGGGAATTGTTTGGGGGAGCAATAAGGCCTGAGGAACATGCTGTGGCTCTTCTCTCCTGGAACCATTCCAGGGCAGAGCCATCAAACGTAATGTCCATTAAGGATGCTTGGACATCTTTGGAGGAGCCCACAGACCTCATACAGAAGTCACGCCAAAGAGTCAATACAGTAGCCATCGCTCAACCTAGTCAGTCGTGTCCATGTTAGCATGAATAGCAAACTTCAGAGCATTGCTACCTCCTGGACTACCATGGGTAAGAGACATCTGAAGGTTACCTAGTACAGCCGGTAAAACTTGTGCCACTGGGCCCCAACGGGCAAGATGCAAGATTTTAAAAATCAAAATATACAACACATTTTCGGATTAAAGACAAGAAAAGCTGAAAGTGCGCTTTGCACATGTTAGACACATGAAACTGAGACAAGTGTAGTAGAAGTACCGTAAAAGCGTGACTTCAAATGCAAGATGAAGAAAATATGCATACAACGCAGTACTAATACATATAAATGAGTTGTACTTATGAGAGTTTCTTATGAACGTGTTTAACGTTTGCTGATGAAATTGTGTTGTTAATAAAGTGGCCTAGTGTTTCCAATGCTTTCTGCTAGAACGCACCATTTAGAAAAGTTGTTGCAAAAATGTGTAGGTATGATCTTTACATTTCTCATAATATTACTAGAGATTCTATAGTTTATGAAAAGTGAAAAACAAATTTTGTAGTATGAATCTAAAAAATAATATACTTATATGAGTGATGACTAAAATTGTGGTTGTAGGGCATTTCTAAAGTTAATGATTTCCTTGTATTAATTTCTGGTGAACGTTCTACATATTCCATATTTGAAATGATTTATTGTGTTTTATTTGATATTGATGTAGAGTTTATTTCATTTATATTGTTTAATGCCAATTTAAAGGCTTTTTCGAAAATGTTTTTTCTCTAATGCGGACCTTTCCCCTGACCTAATTCAATGGTTCATTTACAGCTAGTGAATTATTGCTTTTTTTGTTCTGTACATGTATAATTTTTAACATTCCTAAATGTTTCTTTAATGTTCAAGGTGAAATATTCCTGTGGGAAAAGGATTTCAGCTGTTGCTCTAGATGGATACTTTGTATTTATTTTTTCTTCCAATGTAGGCCTATGTGGACTTTAAAATCTTTCATTTCTCATGACCAACATGGGAAAGTACCTCACTGTTGCGAGTGTCCTAGGAGGCATTATGTGAATCTGAGCATATGACAGTCTTTCAATGGTAACGTGATGCTACATCACTTTTGCTAGAGACTTTATAAAAGAAGAAACTCCAAATGAGGGGCTACACCATACTTTTTCATTTCCCCTACCAAAGGATGCTATGCTGATGGATTTTTAATGATCACTAAGAACTATTCCCTTAATTTTGCACTGCTTTGCTGATACTACAGTTGGTAACTGATGGATTGAAACCTTTGCCAAAACATTTTCATTCTTCATTTACTTTTATTTCTTAGTTCTATGCTAATGGACTCACCCTTAATGGAGTTTAAATCTGAACACTCTCCCCTTCCACGTAGGATTTGAGCTGTCAGGGAAAAGATCTGTCATTCTGCCTTAATGGTAGTGGGACTCTGTAACTCTGTAAATTGGTCTTTATAATAACCATCTGATAAAGCTTTGCCTTACTATTTGGTGCCTTAATGCAAGCTGTGAAATTCTCAACAGAAATTCTCAAAAGATTGCTAATGGCAACAAATTTTAGATCTTTAATACAATAACCACATTAATCTAATACCTGCCTGAGTCTTGTTGGTTCTTCCATTAAAAATGTGCTAATCTACAAATAATTTAAATGCGTTGCAGGGAGAACCAGCAAGCTCCGTCACAACATCAAATATCACTTATCTTGTTCTGTGTTGCTTTTGCAGAGCTTTTGTTCTTCATATTTCTAGTTTGACTTAACTTCTTTAGAAGTTTGGGGCTTCACATTGCTATTCTTTATTTCTACAGCATGGTTGTAAGAGTGGTGTACCTAAATCTGATTTCAAATTTGTGAATTTGCTGTAAATAATTAAATATCCTCACTGGAAAGCTATAGTGATGATTTGGCTACCCTAATTTCCACCCCTCCTATCATAGGAGAAATATTCATCAGAGGATATTGCCTCTGTGGTAAATGGAAATGCTGCAGATTGTTTAATCACAAAAGGCCCAGTACGGTTTGAGTAGTAAGGAGAGTAACGGTATACCAAACATTTTACCATGCTTGCCCTGCAACAACGGCAGCTGGCATTCACTGACCTCAGGGCAAGGTGTACTGAGGAGAAAGGATTATGTTACTTAGCCTGTACATATCTGTTCTTGGCATATAGAGCTGTAGATTCACATGCTGTGCCTTCTCCTGCCATCTAGTGTCGAATCCGGATGCCTGCAAGTTGTTTTTCTTCAAAGAAGTGTTTGGAGTCACAAGGTAAGGGGACTCCTCCTCTTGGTAATAGAGCGCACGGTCATCGACTCCATTGTTAGATTGTTTTCCCGCAAGAGGGTAAGAATGTAGTAAATGTAATTAAAGAGATATCCATGCAGGTGTAATGTAAATGAGAACTGCAATGGCCATAGGTGTCTGGGTAGGAGGGAGGGCACATGTGAATCTACAGCTCTACAGGCCAAGAGCAGATGCTTACAGGGTAAGTAACATAATCCGGTCAAGGCATGTGTGCTGTAGATACACATGCTTTGATTAGACTGTATAGCAGTGCCCTCCAAAAAGCGGTGGCTAACTAGTGTACGCTGCAGTTGTTTGAAAAAGTCTTCATAGTACCGCTTGTCCTACATTAGGTTGTTGGCGTGCTAACACATCCACACAATAGTGTTTGGTAAATGTGTATGGTGTAGATCATGTTGCTGCTTTACAAATATCAGCTATGGGAATGTTACCTAAATAAAAGCCATAGATGCTCAGATTTTATAAATAGAGTGTGCTCTAGGAGGGGTCGATAAAATCCTTTTGGATTTAATATTGCATGTTTGGTTACATTTAACGATCTATCTAGAAATACCAGATTTTAAAATCGGTTTCCCTTTATGAGGGGGAGCAAATGCAAAAACAAATTGTTTTGTTTACAAAAATCTTTGTCCTGTCAAAGAGCATTAACGCTCTTTTAACATCTAAAATATGAGGAGCCCTTCCTGCTACCAAATCTGGTTGGGGAAAGAAAACCGGTAGCTCAACCGATTGCTTAATATGAAAAGCAAATACTGCCTCTGGAAGGAATTTTGGGTTGGCACGAAGAACAACCCTATCACTGTGAAGCTGGAAGAATGGTTCTTCTAAGGTTAGTTCCTGAAGCTCACACACAGATCTTAATGAGGTGATAGCAATTAAAAAATCAACCTTCCAAGAAAGGAACTGGAGGGGCAATTCTGTAAAGGTTCAAAAGTTGGGCCCATAAGTCTTGTTAGAAGAACATGGAGGTTCCACGTAGCTGCAGGTGGGACCTTTGGCTGTATTACTCTTTTAAAGCCTTCCATAAAAGCTGATACTCTGAACAAAGATAAATGTTGTCTGATTTGAAGGTACGCAGCCACTGCTGCAAGGTGTAGACGTATGGAGGTGTATGCCAGACCTGAGCATTGTAAATGCAAAAGATAACAAGTAATGTTTTGGAAAGATGCATTTAGGGGGTCAATTATTTGATTATTACAATAAATAACAAACCTTCTCCACTTTGTTGCATAGCAAGCTCTATGTGCTTCCTTAAGAATGTTTATGCAGATTTAGATATCCAAACTCTATGACTTCAGGAGCCAAATCGCTATGTTTATTTCCCTCGAGTTTGGTTGCATGATTTCGACATGGCTCTAAGTGAGAAAGTTTGGCATGAGATGCAACTTCCCGTGTGGAACTACTGATAGTTCAAGTAGTGCTGTAAACCATGGTTGACGAGCCCAAGTGGAAGCTGCTAGAATAAGGGTGAGGAACATCTGCCTGAGATTCCGAACCAGAAATGGAAGAAGAGGGAGAGGCGGAAAAGGGTAGGCAAATATTCTTGACCAATTCATCCATAGGGCACTGTCTTTGGATCAAGGGTGTGGGAACCTAGAGGCAAAGTTTTGGCATTTTGCATTTTGTGCTGTCGCAAAGAGGTCTATTTGTGGAAGTATGGAAGAAGGACTTTTGGGTGGAGTTCCCACTTGTGGACTTGTTGCCGCATCCTGCTGAGGAGGTCCTCAAAGTTGTTGTCCGTCCATGGGAAGGTGTTAAGCTAGAAGGTGGATTTTGTGATGTATTGCCCAACTCCAAATGATCTGAGAGAGGTGTGCCAGCCGTAGAGTGTGTGTGTCCCCAGTTTTTGTACATAATACATGGCTGTAATATTGTCCGCCAAGACTAGGTCAACCTTGCCTATAAGGTGCTTTTAATGCTAGGTGAACAGCTTGAAGCTCCAGGTAGTTGATGTGAAGATTCTGGTGTTTGGTGTCCCAGAGACCTTGAACTGTTAGATGCTGTACGTGAATCCCAGCTGTTGGAGACGTTTTATGGTAGTTTGAGTGTGTTGTTGACACCTATGATGTTTATTGGCTTTGATAAGCCAATCGTCTAGATATGGGAAGACATTTGTTTTCTTCTGACATGAGATGCTACCACAGCTAATCATTTGGTGAACACGCTGGGTGCAGTGGTGACTCTGAATGGGAGGACTTTGAATTGATAATGATTCCCTTCTATGACAAACCGGAGGTATTTGCGATGTGCCGGGTGAATAGGGATGTGAAAGTATGCGTCCTTTAAATCTAATGCTGACATGAAGTCCCCTTGCTGTAGAAGTGGAAGCCCTTGTTGAAGTGTTCTAATAGTATGTAAAGGTTTAAAGGCCTTAGATTTAAAATAGGCCTTAGAGAGCCGTCCTTTTTGGGAATTGTAAAGTATAGGGAGTAAACTCCTGACCCTTGATGTTGTACTGGAACTTGCGCTATGGCTCCCTTTAATAATAGAGCTTATATTTCCAGTTTGAGCAGTTGTGGATGTTCCAGAGAAGACCTGCGAGTGCGAGGTGGAATATTGGGAGGAATACTGGTGAATTCCAGGCAATAACCATGTTGGATAACATCTAAAACCGACTTGTCTGATGTTATTGACTGCCAAGAGGGAAGAAACTGCTGTAGTCAACCCTCAACAGATGTAGGATGATTGGGGGAATGATTATGGAGTCATTGTCTGTTGGTAGATGAAGAGGTATGGGTTGGTGTGCCTTTGCCCGACCTTTGGAGCGGTTACTCCTAAAGCTGCCTTGTACAATCCTCTAGAAGGAAAGGACTGACTTGGAGGCCCGTATGAAGATGTGGAGGCATCAGTGGAAGTGGTTTATGAAACTCCTCTGTAAACGATGCAACAAAAGGAGCCTCTATTGGAAGGTGTCTGAAGTGCCCCAATGGATTTAGCTACTTCTGTGTCTTTTTTTATCTTCTCTAAGGATTCATCCACTTGAGGGCCGAAGAGATGTTGTTTGTCAAATGGAACATTTAATCAACCCTATTGGACTTCGGGTTTAAAACCAGAGATACGCAACCAGGCATGCCTCCTTCAGAGGAAGCAGGTATTGATCTCTCTGGCAGCGGTGTCAGCAGCATCTAATGCACACTTAGTGGAGGAATTGGAAATACATTTTCCTTCCTGCACTAAATCCTGTCCCTTTTTGTTATGCTTTTCTGTGAGATATTGGAGCAATTCTTCCATCTAATTCCATCTAATTCCAGTGAGCTCTGTTTTATCTGGCAAGAAGATCCTGTGTATTGGATTTACACTAGGGATTGGTTGATTATGATCTTGCCGGAGGCATCTATGAGCTTCGACCCTTTGTCTGAAGGTGGTGAATCAGCTGTTTGTGAATTTACCCTTTTGCAAGCATTAGACAGATCCAATGAGTCTGGTGGAAGCTTATCTCTAATAAAAAATTGGGTCAGATAATGTGGGTTTGTACTTTGACAACACTAGGTGTAATAATGCGTGCACTGTCCTTAAAAATGTCCTCTGTGCAGGGCTGCTCGCTCTCGCCGGTGCTCTTAGCGCTTGCACTCGCACTTGAACTACTGGCCTCATGGGTAAGAGGAGATCCGCTGGGGAGAGGAATTGATGTGGGAGGGGGTGGGAAGAACATATCTCCCTCTACACGGATAATATCCTCCTGTATGCCCATAGACCTAGACAGACCTTTCATAGGCTTATCCATATTATACAGTCCTTCCGTCAATATTCTTGATATCGCATCAAGTGGGATAAACCCTTGGTGTACACTCGGACGGGGAAGCCTCCGGCTCAGACGTCGGCGTGTAAAGAGTTGGTCCACAAAGATTCCTTTAAACATCTTGGTATCTGGACCACTAAAACGGAAGAGGAGTTCATGCAGTTAAATGTGCACTCTCAGTTGGAAAGGTTGAAGAAGGATGTGACCCATTGGCAGCGATTGCCGGTCTCCCTTATGGGATGGGCCGTTTTGTCCAAAATGATGGCCCTCCCACACCTACTGTACGCTATACAGAATACCCTATTCCAGATCCCAAAAGCTTTCTTCCGCGCGGTTGAGTCTGAACAACGAACACTGATATGGAAGGGGGGGGGATGGGGGGTGGATTGTCCTAGGATCGCCCTGAGGAAATTACAGAAAGGGGTCTACGGAGGGGTATTGGCGGTTCCGGATATCAGAAAATATTACTGGGAAGCTCAGCTTGTTGATATTAATGGGTGGGTCTTTTTGTCGACTGAGGAGCCGGCCTACCGGGTCGACCGATTTGCTATAGGTGCGGGTAGCTATATGTCTGCTCTCTATGGGGGAGGAGGGGCAGCCCGTCCCTCCCGCTTCACACGCAGGCTGTGCTCCTGGCATGGCAGAAGGCGACTAAAATGATTGGCTGGGAGGCCAGACTCACCAAGCAAACGCCACTCTGGGAGGGGATTGTTTAAGTGGAAAGGCATCTGAAGGGTTTCCATAGGTGGAGTAGTATAGGCATTGATCTCCTTGGGGACATTTGGAAAAAGGGGAAGATGATTACATTTGATTGTCTCCAGACAGAGTTCTAAATGGGTAAGACCGAACACTTCAGATACCTACAGTTGAGACATGCACTCCACTGTCACTTGAAGGAAGGGGTCTCAATGCACAAATTACTTACTTCTGTAACAATACATCTGTAAGAGACATTAGTTAGTGATAGATTCCTTACCTTAGACTATTCCCAGGCGTCAGGTTGGATACGGAAAAGTTTTTCTGCTTAGCAGTATCTCTGTGCACCAGTAGGTGGCGTCCTGCGACTCCAGGTCTGTCACTGGCGTCGTAGGCGCCAAGATGATGTCACGGAGAGTACTTAGGCGCCACCCCTGCGCGCTGACGTCAGTTCGGTACACAACTATTCCGCGCCGAAACGCAGAGCCATGCAAGAGACTGACAATTGGTGCATCGAAATAGGGCCCTAAAAGGGGGATGACCTTAACCCTAGTAACCAGTTCGCAGAACGGGGAGGATGGGTGGGGCGGTAAGGAATCTATCACTAACTAATGTCTGTTACAGATATATCGTTACACAAGTAACTTGTGCATCTGAAAGAGACAAGTTAGTGATAGATTCCTTACCTTAGAATAGATACCCCAGCAATACCAACCCCGGTGGTGGGCCCGCAAACAGAATTACACCAGAAAGTCACAGAGCACAGAACGGCCAAAGAAGCCGTCTCTCCGGACCGGACGGTCAAGGCAGTAGTGCTTGGTAAACTTGTGCAGCAAGGCCCACGCAGCTGCCTGACAAATATCCTGCAGGGGGACTCCCAGTCCCAAGGCAGTAGTAGCTGCTGTTGCCCTGGTCGAATGGGCACGCAGCCCCACAGGAGGCTCCTTCTTGGTTAAGGAGTAACATGCTTTGATGCACAGAACGACCCACCAGGAGATGGTCCGTTTGTGCATCGCCCGACCTTTTTTGACGCCCATGTAGCCAACAAAGAGTTGATCATCCACCCGGAACTGCTGTATACGCTGCAGATAGAATGCGAGCGCACCTGGACGGTGGAGCCTCTCCTCTTCTCTTGAAGGATGCGGAAAGAAGGTGGGCAAAGTGATGGTCTGCCCGATGTTGAAGGGCGTGACAACCTTTGGCAGAAAAGAAGGACGGGTCCTTCAAACCACCTTGTCCTGGTGACCAGAAAGGGAAGGAGGTTTGGAAGAAAGGACCTGGAGCTCACTCACTCTTCTGGCAGAGGTGATAGCTACCAGGAAAGCAGTCTTGAGAGTAAGAAGACGTAAGGGACAGTTATGAAGGGGCTCAAAGGGAGTGCAAATCAGAAAAGTCAAGACAAGATTCAAGTCCCACTGAGGCATTATGAAGGGTACTGGAAGAAATGTATGCGTAATGCCTTTAAGAAAACGGTTAACAACCCGGGACTTAAAAAGAGAAGGCTGATCTGGAAGCCATAGAAAGGCAGAGATGGCCGAAATATAACCTTTGACAGTGCCCAAAGCAGAGCCCTGCAGGGCCAAAGAGAGAAGGAAAATAAGAACCTCAGAAAGCGGGGCAGAATTGGGCTCCACAGTCTTAGCTGTGCACCATGCCACAAATCTATTCCACCTACAGGCGTACACTGTTTGGGTTGAGGGAGGCCTGGCTGCCAGAATGACATTACAGACTTCGGGAGGAAGATCGAAAGGTGTTAACTGTCGCCGCTCAATCTGCAAGAATGGAGGTAGGGGCTGGACAGGTTCGGGTGGAGGACCATCCCCTGCCGCTGCGACAGAAGATCCTCCCGAAGAGGCAGACGGTTCGGGGGGGGGGGGGGGGGGGGGGGGGGTCGATGCTCATACTGAGTAGCTCGGGATACCAAACTCTTCGAGCCCAGTCCGGAGCCACAAGAATCACTTGGGCCTGGTCACGCCTGATCGTCTTCAGCACTCTGGCAGAAGTGGTATAGGCGGAAAGGCGTACAATAGACCGCAGCTCCACTCGGGACGAAAAGCATAGCCGAGTGAGTACTGCCTTGGAAATTCCAACGCGCAGAACCGATGACATTGCACGTTCTCTTTGATGGCGAATAGATCTAACCGAGGCTCTCCCCACTGCAGAAATAGACCTTGCACCAGGTCCGAGTTCAGACGCCATTCGTGATCCACCATGCACCGGCGGCTGAGTTAGCCTGCCCTGGCGTTCAGAGAACCTGCCAGCTGTTGAACCACCAAGGTAATGCCTTGATGTTCCAGCCATGTCCAGAGGCACAGAGCCTCCTGACAGAGTCCACAACCCTACCCGGCCCTGTTTGTTGCAATACCACATGGCGGTGGTGCTGTCCGTGAACTCCTGCACTACACTTCCCCGGACAGAGGGAAGGAATGCCTTCAGTGCAAGCCGGATCGCCCGCAGCTCCAGAAGGTTGATACGGAGCCGGGACTCCGCCGGAGACCAGAGGCCTCTGATCTCCGCCTCTCCCATGTGGCCTCCCCATCCCAGGAGGGACGCATCCGTCACCACCGTCTGCTCCAGTTGGGGAAGGGAGAGGGATCTGCCACTGACCCAATCGCGATTTGTGAGCCACTACTGCAACTGTCGTGCAGCGCCCTCTGGGATCAGACAGGTTGTCCTGATGCTGTGCCCACTGGAACTTGAGGTTCCACTGCAGAGCCCACATATGCCACCTTGCATGTGCCACCAGCAGGATGCAGGAGGCCATCAGGCCCAGACACCGTAGGGTCATCCTGACTGAAACCCGGGATAGAGGCGAAACAGCGTCAAATCCAGAACCGCTCCAAAGAAGGGGCGCTTCTGAGAGGGACTCAGGTGCGACTTCGGCACATTGATGGAAAACCCCAACAAGTGCAGGAGGTCGGCCGCAGTCTGGAGGTGGGTGACGACTGCCTGAGGTGAGCCTGCCTTCCACAGCCAGTAGTCGAGGTAGGGGAAGACTGACACCCGTGACCTGCGCAGATGAGCTGCGACCACCGCCATCACCTTTGTGAACAACCGAGGGGCACTGGTAAGGCGGAAGGGGAGCACGGTAAACTGAAAATGCTCCTGACCTACCGTGAACCGCAGGTAGCGCCGCTGGGCCGGCAGGACAAGGATGTGGAAATGGGCGTCTTGCAAGTCCAACGCCACCATCCAGTCTCCAGGGTCCAGGGCAGCCAGGACCTGAGCTAGAGTTAGCATCTTGAACTTCTCCTTCCGGAGAAAGCAACTGACGTCCAGTCCAAGATGGGTCATAGGCCCCCTGTCCTTCTTGGGGACCACGAAGTAGTGGGAATAACAACCACTCCCTACTTCCTGACCGGGAACGTGCTCAATGGCCCCCTTGGCCAAGAGGGCCGTGACGAGAAGAGCCAAATGGTCCCCTGACATGCGGTGGTACCGAGGTGGCATGGCCAGAGGGAAGGACAGAAAGGAGAGCGAGTAACCAAGACAGATTATCTGAAGCACACACTTGTCTGAGGTAATTTCGCGCCAGTGGTGGAGGTGGTGACGTACCCTGCCACCCACTGGCGGGGGGGTGCTCCTTGAAGCTCGGATTAGGAAGGCTTAGAGGCAGAAGCAGCGGGGCTGGAGGTGGACTGATCCGCTTGCTGGTTACCAGACCGGCCCCTGCGAAAGCCGCGGCCACGGGTGCTCTTACCCTGGCCACGAAAGGAGCGAAACCCAGACGTGGCAGGGGCCTTTGTGGAAAGACCCAAAGAATTGGCTGTGGCGTGCGAATCTTTAGAGGTCGAGATGGAGAGCCTCCGTGACACGCCGCAACACCATAGTATAGGGAGCACCTTCCACCATAGTAGGCGGAAGCAAGGCAAACTCCGGGTCAGAAGACACGTCAAGTTCACCCACATCTTGAAGGTCATCCATCCAACCTTGCTCAGAGTCAAACTGCCACGCAAGGGGGTCCTCGGAGCCGTCCCAGTCCTCGTCCGGCTCAGGGGTAAAAGGAGCCCGGCCGCGGCGGCAGGGCCGGAGCCAGAGAGGGGGCCACCCCAGAGCCGCATCCCAACGTGGATCCCAGGCCGGAACAAAATGGTCCGGGAACCGGGGTAGGGGCAGGATAAACGGCACCCAGTGCGACGCCTGTGGCAGAACCAGAGACGGCGCTGGGGCCAGGGCCAAGGGCAGCGCCGGAGCCAGCGGTGATACACCTTGTGGCGCTGGGGCCGGAGCCGAGGGTGCTGGATCCAGTGGCTCTGGGGCTGGCGCCACAGGTGGTGCTGCCGGGCGGACAGGATCTGGACCCCGGAACGTGGGGCCTGCAGGCGCGCCGCGGGAGCCAGAGGCCTAAATAGGCGGTCCATGGCAGCAAGGAACTCTTGCACCTGTTCGGGAGTCGCTAACGGACCCGGGTATAGTGGGTAGGCCTCGGGACTCCAGGTTCCGGGGAAGCCGCAGGGGCGGAGCCCCTGGACCCCACGTCTGCCTCCAGAGAGCGACGGGGGGGACGTCGGAGAGCGAACGCGCTTCTTTTTATGGCATCGCTTACCAGAATCTGAAGGGGGAGACTTCGAGTCCGAGGAGCGACAGCTCCGGTCCTGCGAGCCGTCCAGCGAATGGCCCGAGACCTGGAGCAGCGGTGAGAGAAGTGCAGACATCATGTGGGTCCGCCACCGACATATTACGGTGGCACGACCCGCAAGACTTAAAGGAGGGCATCCCTACGTGCACCAGGAGACAAGAAATGGAGACAAAAGTCTCGAAAAAAGTGGTCAAAAATCACTGAGGTATGTGCTCAATCTGGATCTGCGCTTTCGGTGCGGAAAAGGAAAGAACTGACGTCAACTCGCAGGGGTGGCGCCTAAGTACTCTCCGTGACGTCATCTCGGCGCCAAAAAGTTTCAGTAGAAGGAAGTTGTTCAGCGACTTAAGCTATTCCAGGGTATATGATCGTAGAGCCCTTGAATATGACAACTTATAATCCAGTGTCAAATCAGGTGGCCAAGATAGTACAAAAGCATTGGGCCATACTAAACACAGGCAGTTTAGAGTGGGATAAACCACTTTTTTTCATATAAAAGAGGAAGAAGCTTGAAAGACAGTTCAGTATACACAAGACCCCAACAACAAAAACAACCAGAGGCAAATACAATCACCAACGCCTGGGGACTACCCAAAATAAGAGGACATCATCCGTGTGGCGATTGTAGCGTTTGCCACTTAACACAACCCACAAAAACCCTTAACTTGGAACCTGGAAAAACCTGGGAGATACGCCGACATACGAACTGTAACTCCATGAACATCATATAACTCATAACTTGCCCATGTGGCTTAAGATATGTTGGTATGACGAGCCGCAAAGTCAAAACTAGAATCTGCGAACATAGGAGTAACATCTGTTGCAAACGCAACATATCACATATGACCAACCATTTTCTGGAACAATGTCACACCCCTAATGACATGCGATGGGTAGTGATAGAGCAACTGGACCGCGACACAAATAATATTCAACAAGAATTATTGGATAAGGAACAGAGATGTATATCTCGTATGTCCACACATATTCAAGGGCTCAACAATAATATACCCTGGAATAGCTTAAGTCGCTGAACAACTACCATCTACTGAAACTTTTATGGGTTGGTACATTACAATGGTTGAGCTCTGACACTGCACTGAGCAGAGTTTAAAAAGAAATGTAAAAGAAAAAATAATATGTGCCACTACCGTAGATCATGACTAAGAGTACTCATTTCTGAGAAATCGCAGTTGAACCAAGCGATTATAATATTCACATTCTGACTAAGCCTGCATCTAATCATACATTATGGATCTGGCTCCAGCAGAGTTCATGTTTAAATAAGATGATGAAACACACTGATTTTCCTTCTACCCCAGTACTGTGCTATTTTCATTCTCACTGCAATAATCTTTAATGCAATGCCTTAGCGCCACTAACTACCAGTACAGGGTTAGTTAGCGCTTTAGAGCAAACCCTCATCCGCGTCACACGCCATGCGTGATGACGCGCCTAATACCAGGAAATGGTTCCTACCATCAGATCGGTTAGCGCTCTAAGCTCAAACCGCCTTGTTTCACCGATCCGCGTCACAACCCCTATGCGTGATGACACGCATAGTACCCGGAAGCGTCTGCATCAGAAGGACGGTTACGATAAAATAGCGGCACACACGGAGATGGTTGCCAGCCTGCTCCTGAGGACCACATCTAGGTGACCCGGCGGACGCGACCTCCACAGAAAGTCAGATCAGACCATTTGGAAGTGCAGCCAATTTCCCGCTGCACTACCGATATGCTTTGCCACACGATCTGATAAAACAGAGATTGCCTTAAGCATCAGTCAGAATGTCCTCATTTACTCTCCCCTTTGTTTTTAAACTTTAGTATGTAACTAACAAGAGGCCCGCTCCCCCCCAGGACCAGATATGCAAGCCTTCAAATCGTTTAAAGTAATTATATGCCAAAAGCCTATACCTACTTATTGTTGACACACAGTGCTGTATAGTTTAAAGACATACTTTTTCACAGCGCACGTTAATCATCTGAAGACTCCTCACTTACTTAATCATCAGGAGTCCTACAGATTAGTCACTGCTACTGTGTGTCCTGATACTCAGGGCATAACAGTGCACCTTCCTCACAATGTTGAAAGGCATAATCACTACACTTTTTGTATGTTGTCTAGTATGCATGGCATGTGTATGTAAGCTGTTTCACGTTTATCTGACACTTCGTGCTGCATAAGCACAAAAGTATTTACCACCACCAATTGCGGTATTCATTGAATGAATTTTATGTTTTACTTACCTATTGAACTGTACTACATTGTTCCTTCCTTATAGGTACGCGAAAATTCTCGAGGACCCACAAACGGTTAGTCCTCCATGCATATATAGCACACCTTAGCGCGAGTGCTAAAAATGCTTTACACGTGGTAATCATTTTTTACCACTCACTTTTCTCACATCACTCACCTTTTTTCTGGGAGGTCCTGAAGAAAGCTCCATAATTTGTTTAGAGAGCTGAAACATGTTGACCACGATATGGTAATAACAAGCTACACATAATATCTATAACCCATTACCCACTCTCCTGTTTTATAAATATACCCCAGATCACCAGGAATAAAGTAACGGGTAGATTTCTGGAGGTATTTTTACATTCACATTATCACACTCACACACACCTCAACCAGCTTCACTGTAATCAGGTGTCGCAGCACGGCCGGATAGCATTCGGCTACCTGGCTGGGACCAGATGATGAAGAATGACACCAACTAGGTTGGTGTGTGAGGGTCTTCTTATCAAACCGATGAGGTGCCAGACACTCTAGTGGCAGACATAACTTGGCCGTCCTTTTTGGTTATTAAATACTTCAGGGACATGGACGGTCGTCCTATAGTCCTAGCTCTCTAAACTTTGTTTTTTTGGTTTTTATATTATTACCTTTAACATGGGATGAGACTGAGATGTTTTGTGCGAAGTGCCTAAGGTTTCAAATAAAAAGTCTTCTTCGAAGGCTTCTTTGTGTAAAGGGACCCCTTGATATGGAGCTGCCCTTGCTCCTGATAGGAGGTGTTATCATCAGGAGGTGAGGGTTTTGCAGGTTAAAGATCAGGATCTGTGTATCCTGAATGCTCTATATAATAATCATTCCAGGGATCTGGTGGGGCTTCATAATGGTTGGTTCTCATCACCTGCACACACACATCTAATTGACATGCGTACAATCAAACAACATAAAACAAAAATCATTCTGGTCTTTTCCTGGTCTTTTAATTCCAAATGCCAAGCCAGGTTTCATCGAAAGGGGAAGACCCCACGACTTCTTCAGGGCTGTCAGGCTCTCTATTGTCTTATCACTCTTTCCTCTCCGCCAGTTCTACTTCCGACCCGGGTGGTCTATTTTTAAAAGATGCCCATCGTATATGCAAAAAAATTCCTGCAAAAGTATTCTGCATGTTTACGCGACTACAAATAAGGTTAGGTTTTACAATGCAGACTCCACTAACTTTGAGAGAGCGTACTCACTTGCCGGGCAGAATAAAGAAAATCACGGACAGCGACAATATCCTTTTAATGTTTGGCAGTGGGTACTTTATTTCATATAATACATGGTCACACCGCCACCCTTACCACATACTGCTTAAATCCTTGGTGTTTTGCTCTTTCGTATGAACGAGATAAGATGTTTGACATGAAGAATCTGTAGTGCAAAATTAAAGGCACCGAAAAGCAGTTTGATATTTACTGCAAAAAGATATCAGAACCAATTTAATACAAATCAGATTTAAAGAAATGCTACAGACACAAAAACATGATGTGTGGCTTTCTTTTTCTTATAATAAATAGTGCAAAAAATAAACATGTTGCCATAAATATCTCCTTCTGCTAATCACCGCTCATCTAGAAAAACGAAGCAGAAGAATACCCAGGTTTCAGTTTCTCTGTTTAAGCTGCATCTTTAATAATGCTCCCTGACGGTAGGCACTAAGCGGGCATTATCATGTCATATCTAAACTATACTAAGCTATTACATATGAGCAAAAACAACAGTTGATGGACAGAATGCCAGAAACCGGTCCCAGGATGCTTGTTTCCGGTCCAGGGAAGACATGGCTTGGCAGTTCGGGCTGGACTGTTCCCATGAGGCACAGGGTCAGACTGATTTGCATATGGCCATGTCTGAACTGGGGTGGCAGAGTGAGCTAAAGAATGGTGATGGGTTATACCCAGATCAGTTGACTGCGGGTGAGTGTTTGATTTGCTCAAACGCTCCGTCCATCATCCCCTTTTGTATCGCATTACATATGAGCAGCAAAACAATTCCTCTATGACAGGTAACTAGAGACGTCATAAGATGCCTGAATTAAGCAATTTAGAGGTTGGACTGCAGGCCTCTGTGTTTAAATTAAATGAACTTTAACAAAGTTTACATTTTGACACCACGTTGATGCATTAATAGCCGTGCCATTTTGCATTTTATGTAAGGTCTCATTCACAACATGTGGAGGGATCTCTGTTTATTTAAATGTTCACACTAGAACTGATCTATACACAGCTATCAACAAAGCTGCCAGTCAATAAAAGAAAGCAACCCTCGTACCTCCATGTGTTAGTGGTACTGCCATTACAAAGACATTTTGCCTATTTGTAACTCAGTGACCAACAGTAAGGGTTGCTGAAGACAAATACCCCACTTTACAAAGCACTCCAGTAATCAGAGCGGACTGTTGTGAAAACTATAGGCTCGGTCTTTCTTCAAATAACCCGCCTCTCTGTACATGAGATGACAGGAGAGCTAAACAGACATGCAAGCACATGAGCAAAAGCAGTCCCCAGAGTGACATGGTGTTTCACTCATGAGAGTAGCTTCATTTTCAAAGGTTATGCACCTCGCCTTTGATACCCAATCCACTGAAAACATAAAAGCAACATATGTGAGGAGAAACAAAGATCCCAACATACCGTGGTGGGCTCTGTGGTACTTCCTGTGAGGGACTGCAGCGCTCAAACAACAATCCATATTTAGATGGCCAGACACAGCCCACCTGGAGCATAAAAATAATATACAATAACATATACAGAAAATAGGACAGGAAGAACTTGTAAACTTGATCAATCTGGCATACATCACATTCAAATCTTACGGGACAGTGTCTCATTATGTGAGCAATATGAAAATAACTATGCATAATGTATGCGATCTTTGAAGATTTCTACGTTTGCCCAAAACTCAGAATACCTGTTCTGGGAAACTAGGAGCAGGCCAAAGGTTCGGAGCATAACTAAGTAAGAACAATAGCGCCACAGGGCACAAGTCCTAATAAAAGAAGTGGGGGGACGCTGACGTCACAACAGGAAGTGACGTCACGAAAGGTGGCTTGCACCATCAGACTACTCATTGCCTCCCCTCGCACACCCCTTAGATGCGATTGCATCAGAGAAGCCAGCGTGTGAGCAGCGTTGTGAATGAGCTCCGACCTCGCCCCAGAGAGGCCAAAGAGTGAATGTGTGGCTCCATTTGCTCCAGTAATCGAGCGCCTGGTAAAATAAGTGGGGGGACGCCGTCCACCCGCGTGGTACCCCGGCTCAAGCCCTGTAGCGCCATAATTAAAAATAAAGTGTCCAAGAGAACAACGCAGCTACTGAAAAGGCAGAGATAGAATAGATACAAGTACAGCAAGACAGGCAAATAAGGTGTCATTTACATGTTAACCCCTGGGAGTGTGCTGAGGTGGTAATTGGGAAGCAGATGAAGAAAACAGGGAAGAAATTTACAAATATGTAATTTCAGCGCGAAACAAAAAATTGGCTGGCTAAGGAGAAAGGAGTAGAGGTTTTATGAAGGCAGTTTTAGCAAAGAAAAACGTTTAAATACGTTTAAATCAAAAGTCAATGTCAAAACTGAGTTGAGTGGGATGGGGCACTCTAACTCACAGACAAGGGGCAACAAAGTTATTCATGCTCCAGAGACATGTGTTCCCAGGATTTAACCCGGCGGAGTCACTCGGAGAAACTTTGCCAAGAGCACCCTGAAAATGTTTCACCATTGAGGCCTCGATCCAAACAAGTCATACCAGCTACATCAAAAATACAAAATCAGGAGCAGCTGGAAAGTTGGCCTCAAATGGTTTTACATGCGTGAGTTTGTGTGTGAATGTTTATGTAGACACATGCACATCCCTTTAAGTGCAGGTCAACATATTCATAGCAAATAAATAGATTAGCTTATGCTTACAGATTTGTTTTTCAAAATGGCAATACAATCTATTTGGAACAGTGTAAGTGCTTAACTATTGTTAAAGAGAAAATGATATGCGAGAAAATCACACTACTGCAGACATTAGTAGAGAGAAATGCTGAGCGATACATGGTTAAAGAGCAACATATGCCTTGGTTTCATAAAGATGCAACATAGGTTAAAGATCACCAGGAAGCAGAAACACAAGCAGGTTCTCAGTTAAATAGAAAAACATGTTTATAAGCCTTGAAGAGATTATAAATCACAGCACACAAGCAGAGTCCATTCTCGTTGTTAATTGAGATGTGGTTCAGAAAATGTTAGTCGAAGGGGACTTTAATCTAAACCATACAGATTCAGATAAGAAGTCTTGGGAGCAGAGTAATAAAAATGAACACACTCGGGGAAAGAATATTAATGTTTCATTAAAGCTTTGTTAGAACCATGATAAAGAGAAACGGTTACGAAGTTAAAAGACAGGTGATGTGACGTTTATGGAAAAGTATATAATTAACTCCTGCATTCTTTGACCAGTTATTGGCTTTTTTAGACAACTGTGTTTAGGTCATCAATTTTTAAACTATATAAGCAGCTGTCTGCAAGTAGCAAATTGAGATCAACTTTTCAGCTCTACGGAGGTGAGTGGTCTCCCGGCCATTGTGATTAAACCTACTTTTGCCTTGCCAGAGAGATGTGAAGGTCTTCCTTCTACCAGCTTCCGAACTCCACCTTCGGTCTTCCTCGATACAATGCTACTGTGCTGCTGCATTGTATTTGTGAGAAGTTGGGCTGGTATATGCTGTCCACTATTCTAGTGGGCACCTTGCACCAGTCCAATCGACCCTTATTGATGATGGCTGTAAAGTCAACCTTATAGAAAGCTATCCTAGGGTTAGCAGTGGTAAGCAGTCTTCAGGCTAAGACTTCAGAGAGCAAATTAAGCTAGTTGTTTTACCAATTATAATCTCTTGAGTACCAAATGAAAGCATGCCACACAAGGTATATATCAAATATATATGGATTTATTCTAAACACAACCCCTCTGGACTCTTTATGAGGTCAGAGGTAAAAGTACAATACAAGGAACTTAATTAGCATATAAGTTGCACAGTATACGTTCTGTCCTAGGGGCCTCATAAACCATATACTAAAATAGTGGTATAAGAACCGCGTGAGGAATAGAAAGCAGACCTAGGGCCTGGGGAATCGCTGGGACTTCTAGGAACAACCAAGGGTTAGGATGTAGGAGGCCCACGGGAGACGTGTGCAGTGTCTAAACACAGCCGCAGGTTACCATTGACTTTCTATGGGAAACAAACAAGTTACAAATTTACAATTTAAGGACACTTCTAGGATAACTACGATGGAACCCTTTTAGACTTAGACACTTGGAGGGCCAACACCCTCGAGACTACCAGAGTACTCGTGTTACCTCACCCACGGAATCCGGGTGCATAGGTGTCTTTCGGTGTCGGGTTTCATCGTCGATTCCAATGGAGAGCTGCGAAGAAGTGCTGCAGGCGACCAGAGGAAAAGTGTCCGGGTGGATCCAAGGGTGGATTGAAGATCTAAAGAACCTGAAAGCAGAGGAGACAGAGTCTGGGCCACTAGCCAGTGACTAGGGTGGCAATAGAAAGATGCCACCAGATGTCGGGTGATTTCAGGTGAAAAGGTGAAGTTTGTCTCTTCAGCCACGAGGACCAGGAGGCGTCGACGACGACCAGGAGCTGGATTCGAGCTGTCCCACGAAGGATTTAGTTGACTGCGGTGTTGGTATCCGGATGGGACCTAACAAGCCTTGGCAACCGCAATCCACGCAAGATGTCGAGATTGGCTTCGGTGCAGACCAGCAAGGTCTGGGGCGCTTCTCCTTTGCAGGGAAGCTGGAGCAAGCCTGGAGCAATCAGGAAAGCAAAGTAGTTTCAAGAGTGGTCTTCCTGGGGGCTCACTAGCCAACGGGCAAGGAACCGCGAAGACGCGTTGAGCTGAAATGCACAAAGCGGGCCCACTGGACACTCGTGGAGTGTGGGCCTTTGAGCTTTGGTGCAAAAGGTGCTCGGGGCTGGGGCTTCTAGCACCCCAATGCACAACTTCGGGATACCACGGGAAGTAGGTGCAGCTTGCAAAATGCTGGATGTCCAGAAGTTCCAGTCCCACGTCTCTCGTGTCCGCCACGGGTCTCAGCTTTGCTGTGAGCGAAGGTCGGGGTCAGAGATGTCTGGAAGTCCGTGTCCTGTGTCGCAGATTCTTCGGGATCCGGCGGGAGCCTCGAAAATGCAGACCGGCAACGTTGCTGTTGGTGCCTCTTTGAACAGGGTGGTCACTCCTTGACCGACCACAAGGGAGATATCTTCCGTCTTCCAGTCACAATGGATTGTTGAAGGTCCAGGATATATGTTGCAGAGTTTCGTTCAGGGTAATCTAAAGTCTTAGGGACTGGGGTTCTATACTTATAGTAAGTTAAGGGGTTGGACTAACTCTAAGGTCCCTCCTATGGGTGGACCTGGGGAGGGGGTGGTTACACCCCTTCCCCTTTGTCCAGTTTCGCGCCAGAGCTGGGGCTGAGTGCCCCAGCAACCGGTTGGAACTGGGAAATGCATGGAGAACCTTGTGTGCCCCAGGCAGTGTCTGAAAAGCATTCACTGAATGCAACCCACCCTGCCCCAATACACTAAAGCCTGTATGGGGAGGTGCCAGCATCTCCCTGGTCAGGAAACCTATTGTCCAAGCCTTCCCTGCCGGAGTTTCGTCCAGCAGCAGGAGGGCAGACTCGTGTCTGTGGCAGCAGCATCCATTTTGTGATGCTGGGGATCTGTTTAACTTTAACCGGGTAAACCAGTAACTACATGTCTTCTCCCTCTAGAAGGGTGAAATGCTACCCCCGCCGCCAGAACTGGTGGGGTTAGTATTCCATAGTGTTTGACACCTTACACGACATGTTTTGATAAAGCCTAACCAAAGTTAGCATTAACACCGAGGATTATAATACGAGTATATGGTATGGCTAGATCATAGAACAGCTATAAGGAGATGGTTCCGAAAGCTGCAGAGGGGCTCAGCTCATGCTAGGGCACCTCTCACATAAAACCAAGCACTCTACCTCCAGGATTGTCGAGGTCTGCCTTAGGAGTGGATTATAGGTGTATATGTGTCTATATAGGTATAAAGATATAGGTATACTATATCTAAGTTAGGGGTGATTACACCACCTTACCCAGGCTGTAAGAACAGACCTGTGGTGTCAGTTTGGAAGGCTATCCAGGGGTGGCACAATACATGCTGCAACCCCTGGTAGGCCTAGGGTGCGCCTATGCCCTGGGTACCTATGGTACACTATACAGGGGCTCACAAGGGTGACCCAGTAACCAATCTGGTATGTACCTAAAGTACATGGAGTCCATTTTATAGAGAAAGCAGATAGCCTGGGGCCCTGAATAGCAGAGTCCCAGTCCAACTAAGTCGAAAACCAGCAAAACACCAGGCAAAAAGTGGGGGTAACCATATAGTCAGATATCCACCTTCCTACAGTATTGAGGAAGACCGAAGGTGGAGCTAGGATGCAGATAGTCGGAAGACCTTCAGCACTGCAGCAATTCCTCCTCTGTGATGGAGTACGAGCGGGCGGCAGAAGTACGAGCTTGCGGCAGGAGTCAGTCCGGACACTGGGAGGCCTTGGATTTAAACCTATGGAGACCCACTCAGCCTGTCAGGATCTGAGCGAGCGCGCCTGCCAAAAACTTCATTTCCCATGAAGCTCAGGCCTAAGACTACACTACCCAGATGCCCCGGCGGTAGTGGTGAAAGCAGGGCGGGTTCCGAGGCTCGGTGCTCGTTATTCCGTGTATTTGTGTGTCAGGGCGGCTGTCCTGAGGTTCCTGGCGTTTCTCCCTGTTTTCCCTGGCCGGTCGGATGATCGTGGTTCTCCAGTGCGTGAAGGAAGACGCCATCCCAGTAACCGAGCGAGCGCTGCTTAGCGCGTGTGTTTCCTGTTTGTTCTCTGTGTACATTCGGACTCTAGCATTTCCTATGATTGGATTTCCCTCGCGGCTGCGAGGAGTGATTACTGTTCTGTACATTTGTATTATCTGGCGC
This sequence comes from Lissotriton helveticus, assembly GCF_964261635.1. Lineage (NCBI taxonomy): Eukaryota > Metazoa > Chordata > Amphibia > Caudata > Salamandridae > Lissotriton > Lissotriton helveticus. The sequence continues at coordinate 1,110,819,565 of NC_136067.1, forward strand.
TTGGCTTTCAAGACGTACAAACTCTTTTCTATTTTCATCTTGACTGTTTTTCCTTCATATGGTGTGGCGGAATGCAGGGGGTGGATTCACATACCTCCGCATTACCGTCATGAATACATGACGAGTACTTGATCTGTTAACCTCAGAGGATTACAAATACCATAGCGGAAGGTAGTAGTGAATAAACTACGCCTTGCCGTATTTGGGTTATCCATTTCGTGCTGGGAAAACTTTATGGTCAAGCAAAGAAGTATTTGCTTGCATACTAAGAAAGACACATTAATCTCCTGAAAAAGGCTATTTATTTGTTTCTTACGGATCCCTTTTGTTTAGAGCCTCAGTTAAGATAGATGCGGTAGGTTTCCTGAGAACATTGGTAATTCATATGAGAGGGTTTGAATCCATATGCTAACCTGTTGTTATTTTGTTTGTACAGAATGCATGGGAAGTAAGAAGATTAAGTAGGAAGGCTGGCGCAAGTCTTTCTTACAGGTGAACCATGCGTATTGCTTATTAGTGAGAATATACTGAGAGTAGGGGTTACATATAAACTTATGTTAACCGTTATATGTTTTCTCTTACAGCTTCTGTTCCTTTGCTGCCCCTTCCCTTCTTATCTTTTTCTTTTGGGTTTTTTCCCCTTTTTGGGGTTTTTCCCGCACTGTATCGTCTGAACACCCTGTGTAATATATTCGGGGTGTTCGGAGGGTCCGGAGGTGGAGCATTGTTACTGCATAAGGATCCTGCAGAGTGCAAACTTGACACAGCCTGATGGCTGCTGTTTGCATTAACAATGAACTTTGAATGAGGATGAGGGCTGATGAAAAAAATTGGCGGTGATAACGGCCTCTGGTGTAATTTCCCTTTGCTGTACATTGATGCAATGTAATTACATTGAATTGAATTGCTTGGGGGAAATAAAACTAGGGCATTTTTGGAATGCAACACTTATTGGTAATTGAACAGTACATTTTAATGCCAGATGCAATGAAAAATCTGTCAGCTACTTGTGGGCTTTGAATTTGGTTAATACTTGAACAGACAGGCGGAGTGACCAAGTGACATCAAAGGACTGGATACTAATTCCATGTCCGGACCGGAGGGGAGGATTATGCTATCCTTTCTTCGCTTTAATCACCATATTCACTAACAGCAGCCATTAACACAAAACAACTACATTTCCCATGAAACCAGGGAAAATGAGAACAGCAATCTCATTATTCCCTTCACAGTGTTCACATTTCAGGCTATATAATACTCCATGTCACTTCCTGCAATCCT